>NW_024540266.1:0-493141 GCF_016647625.1 Suillus subalutaceus
TGATCAAAATAATCGTCCTCGTCCTCTGAGAGATTGTCTGGGATACTACCACAGGATTCTGCTATCTGATATACTTCTTCTTCCACAAGGTCTAGTGCTTGCTGTATATCTCTTGCTCCTAGTTGTGAATGCCATTGCATTGGCTCTGGCTGGTTTATATAAGTTGCGAAAACCAATAGGCAATTTGAATGACATTACCTTGGGACGGCTAAAGTGTTTGGCCTTGATTGCTCGAAGGAACTTATACTTTAAGTTCCAATGAAAAGGAAGTCGAATGTATTGATGGGGAATAGTGAGAGTGATTGGAGAAATCGGTCCGTCCTTAAGGCTCTGTTGAACTCGGATGTACACCCATCCTTCTGATAATCCAATGATTTTGTCGACTACCCCTGAGTAATGACACATGATTTGAATGGGGGTCCTCAAGAGATATGTGATCCTTGAGTTGAATGGGTCGATTGGAACAGAGATAAGTGGATGTTGCTACCCAGTGGTCTTGACTGTGTATTTTTCCAGAAAATGCCTGAGTAGAACAAATGGCTTGAATGTGGGGAGTCATAGCAGTAGTTCCAGAGCTAGAGATGCTGAAGGTGGATGCAAAATTGTGTACAGATGTCATGACTGATATATAGGAAACAAATGTAGGGTTGGCATGAAGTAGTTTTAAGGGTAATCCTAACTGGTCAATGGGGGTAGTGTGAAATGAAAGACGGTGTTGAAGTAATTGGATTTGCATTTACGTATCATTTTTTAATGTATTGTGCGTGAATTGGAGTTCTTGACAGTACTTTAAAATTTCTTTGTACGTACTGCATCCATTAGTACATAGTGTACGAAACAACGGGTATGTTGCTTAAATCAATATTTTAAAATGGGAAACCAATTGGTGCCCATCATGTCATGTCATATTATTTTGTTCCTGATTGTCCGTTGCGTCAGGCGTGATCCAGATCACAATTTCAGGTTCAAAATATTCATATTTAGGTTAACGAGTATGACCCTGACTGTAAGTACTTATTAAAATACTATGCTTGGCTTGTGTCAAGTGTCAAGTGTCAAGTGTTATAAGGGTTCTCGACACTTGTAATTATATAGCTTAATGACTTTGATTATGTAATGCTTGCATTTGCGCTATAAATTCTCGAACAAAAACAAGATCATATTTGGCCTTAAGCCCTACAACCACATAAGTACATAGTTGTAGCTAGTACAGTACAAACAAGCACGAACAAACAGCGCGAATCGCAGGGAACAATATCAAGAAAACTTCGGGGATAGGGATAGAGGTTATAAGTACAAAAGGGGTTGTGGTCAAAACGAACAGGAACAAATCATAAATGAATCGAGTCGAAATACATAGCAGGACATAGTAAGTAGTTGTACATACACCAAAACAAACTTGACGTGGGAGTAAGGGAATCGATGAGCAAACAAATAGGGTGCACATAGGGTGACTGCGGACTTGCGTCAGTTGAGAGCTCAAATGAAAACCGTGTTACTCACGATACAAGTACAAATTTGCAGCAGCACACAGCAAGAACAAACAACTTGAATCGAGTCGATAAAAGGAACATTGAAACCCTTCGAAACAATGGTAAGTTCGAGAATCGAATGAGCAGCGCATGTACGTACGTACTTTACGGGTACAACATGGTGACACCAAAACGAGGACGAACAATTTGAAGGGGCAACAAACAACATAGTCAAACCTTGTATGCATATAAGACGAAAGTGTGAACATAAAGGGGTGTCTGTGCTTACTTGTACAAGAACAGGCACAAGATAGCACCAGACAGGAAAAGAGCGGGTTGAAAAGATAGGTGGTTGGTCGACGACGCTGATGTTTGAAGTTTGGGACGAGGACGCTGATGAATGGTAATTGGAACTTTGAAAAAGAAAAACGAGTCTTTGAGTATGAATACAACAATTAAAAGCAACAACATGCGTCGAAGAGTGTTGTACATTGTTAGCAAGCAAACGAAACGGGAAACGACACACGAGAGACGGGAGATACAAACGTTCGAGACACCAGTACATGTGAGATAAGACCTGTAAATGAAAAACACTTGCGAAAAGTGTAATGTTTCCAAAAATTACGTGCACTAGGTGCTGCGCTTGTTGAACTCAAAATATCTGGTGTCTTCGAAAACATTCATAGGACCCGGCCGGGTAAACAGCAAAATCTTCTCGGTGCTTTTGCTCGTGAATAGCTAAGAGTTTCCCGATCGATTCGTCGGACTTAATCCGAGTGCTGTAGAGGTGTCGAGTAATAATTCTTGAAGAAGGATGTTGACCACGTCCTCGTCGGGAACAGTCAGCTGTAAAACATGGTCAATAGCACGAGTCGCGTCTCCATAACCGTAAAAATGAAGGTAGCTAGAAGCCAAATGCAAAAAGGTGGCCTCGTGACGTGTGAGAAAAGGATTGCAGAATGGAGCATGCTGCATAAGGAAAGCAGCACGGTTTACCCAAGCAGGGAGCGCATGGTTGCGCTCGATGAGGATGATACATAAGTCATGGTCGTTACAATCTTTAGCCTGTTCAGTAGTTAGTGCCGATTGGACTTGTTTGAGGAGATCGGTGTGAAGACGACAAATACGTCTCCACGCGAAATAGCGGCTCCAAGTCGTGTCGGTCCGCGTTACAACATGTGATGGGTAGTCGGCGTGATTATAGTGATAGATGGCTGGTGGACGATTAGCTAGGTACCTCGATTTTTCCTTACTAACCTCGCGAACAGTGTGTTCCGAGGTTTCAGTAACGATAGAGGCAGCTACTAAGACAATAGAACAGATGAGTGAAACATAGTAAGTTCCGTTTGAAAGGAATGATGGGGCGATAGTCGCGCCCACAGTGCACTCCGCGATACGGTGAACTGATGGCGGTGTCATAGCTAGGAGGGTCAGCAATCATCGAATGGGTGGTAGCGTCGAAAGTAAGGACGTGGATAAAAGAAGGCATTGCATTTGTACTTGGGCCCTTCTTATCCTTGGCGATAAGGAAGTCGCCTAAGGTTTCGTGTGGAATGGGGGGTGCCGTAGGGAGCGCATAGTCGTCCATTGGATCATCTTCGTCAGACGTGTAGTCTGAGCACTCAGTGCCGTAGTCGCTAGAGTCTGTAAGAAAGAAGCCATCTTCCAAGCTGGAAGAGGTGCTGGGAGGAGGAACATGGTAATGGGATGAGTCAGTTGAGGTGACGTCTGATGGAGGGGATCCTGGGATGCGTAGCACTGGGACTTGTTGATTCGTTGAAGATGGGAAATAGTATGGGGTGAACGCACGATCTTGCAGGGTAGGCGTAGCTGGAGCCTCATTCTTCATAGGTAGGGATGTTGGCAAATGTCCTAAGGTAATGGTAGGCGTGAACGAATTAGCAAGGTCCGCATTTTGTTTGGAGAGTAACGCACCATCTAGAACGGCCTCTGCAGGGTTCCCTGGGTGTGAAGACACTTGATGGGCTGCTGGAAGCGAGCCAACCCTTGTGGTATCGGTGGAAAAAGGGGAGTCTACAGCCATAGAAGTCATTTTAGCGAGGCAACGATTAGAGGAAACTGATGCACGGTTAACAGCTCCCAATTCTCCAGACAGAGACTCCAAAGATGAAGATGGCAAGTTATAGAACAGTTCAGCGGATTGGTTAAGGTCATTATTGGCTTGGTGAACTGTAAGAAGCAGGTCTGAGACAGTTGTAAACGAGTTAGGTACTTCATGGTTGAGCATGGTGACAGAGCACACACCTTCAGAGCGAAGTAGCACCAGAACACGCATGACCGGCGGGTCTCAGAATCAATGAAAGGAAAGATGAGTCTAGATTGTCGTTGATGACAGTGGCACCGTATTGTTTAGGGCTGGCCGGTTCAGACTCAAGAGAAGCAAGAGACGTGTCACCAACGCTAGGGATGGTTGTCAGAGTGAGGCCAGCGCTGTTGTCTGGAGGCGTGGTGTCAAGGAATGAATCTAAACAATGGGCTTTAAGTTGTTTAAAGCAGGAACTGGTGAATAACAACGCACTTCCCAAACCAGGAGCCTTGGGCGACTCAGGATCTTCCATTGGGCTATCTTCAAGAGGTATTGTTTCTCCTAAAGCCGGTTCTAGTAAGTTAGAATGATAAGATATAGTAGCGCTGATGGACGCACTATTAGACTTAATGTGGCCTAAGGTGTTTGAAGAAAGGTCGTTGTCAGGTCCAACGGTAGGATTTTGTCCACGTGTGAGAAAAGCTTCTACGGCCACACAGTCTTTTCCTGATTTGGTTTGAGGAGATCAATTAAGCTTCCTGATAGGTCTTTTGATGCTGCGAGAATTTCCCGTGCTAAAATCTGAATCTGGCTATTTAAAATTCAGTCTAATAATAGCCTCGAGTCTGTTTTTGCTGCAAGTTCAGAAATTCTTGGTACATATCTTGGTTCTTCTCGGTTTACAATAGGGGCTAATGCTCTAGACCTTTCATCTGAAACTTTTGTATTAGTCTTGGCATTCCCTTGATTTCCTTTCATCTTCTCTTTCTCCTTAAGTAGTGGTGAATCATCCATTACAATGTCTTCGTCATCATCAGTATTGTAACGTGGTTGCTGAATGGCGACAGGTATTTGACGTATTTCCCTTGGTAAAGCTGATGAAACATACTTCTTTTTCTTCTACCCTCTTAACCTCCATGGGAATAAACTCTCTTGATGGAGGCGCTCCTGGTCCTGGCCGTACTCTAACAGGCTCGGTGATTTGGATCACCTCATGAACTTGAGTTCTTCCTCCTAGTGGGTTAGTTGGTATTACCTTCTCCTCCTCTTCTATTTCTTCTATCTTACTTATTGAATTAATATTGTCATCTGCTAGCCTCTTTGTTTGGCTCCTAGTGACAGGACCAAATGTGCATCTTGCGCTAGCAGGTATATTCTCCTTATTATCTCAATCTTCAGAACGCTGGCGCTGTTCTCTCTTAAGTGATTCTCGATATTCCTTAGCTAGTGGTGGATATGCACCATCAAAGACTTCACATTGTTTCCCTGATCTGTCTTTGATAGTCCTCTCAGCTGGGTAAGCTAGATACTCTATTTCACTTTCTAAATCACTTGCCACTGTAGGAATAAAATATACTTCATGATCACTTGTATCCCGCTCATCTTCAGAGACTATCTTGACAAAATCTGTACTTGCAGGTTGCTGATTACCCTAACTTCTGTTTTCAAGCAGCGGATCCTATCAGCTAATCTTTCCAGCTCTGGGAGAACTATATAGTCAGTCGCCGTACATGCCATGACCTCTCTCCCATGCGCTTCATACTCCTGCTCACGGACAAACAGAGGTATGTTTGATGCTCCCTCAAGAGCTTTGGTTGATGCTATCGTGAGCAGATGTCAGAATGGTGGCAGCCAACACACGAACAGCATGTGTGGCTGATGCCTCTCTTAACCAATACCGCTTCCTCCCGATCCCGACGCCTGAAACATTCAGTGCCAAGTTATTGGATGGATGGTTGCAGGCATGGCCCGAGGAAGACGTGCTATGGCCTGACCAGGAGGCAGACTCAGAGTTGACGGAAAATCAGAAGAAGGAGCTTTCATTTAGCAGAAAAAGCACGCGGACAAGTGAGTTAGACTTATATTTGTGGCCTAGTTGGAGAGTTGATGATGGCGGATTTGATCTTTAGATGCTAATGAGTTGGATGCAGTGGGCGTGGTTGTATCTGAGACGTTCTCATACAATGTACGGTCGTTCAGGGTGCTGTGGGACAGATGATGGTCGTTGTGTCAAGTACCCTATCGCGCCAGACTTACTAATGCTTAGCAACAATAGCAACTATATAAGTGTCTAACAGACGAGGCCTGTTGCACGTTGCACACTTGTTCTTTGAGCACTGTCTGCTTGTGCACATTTTGCACCATCTGTTTTTCGTCTCTAATTGAATTTTCCTTCGCACAAATTCGGTCATACTTCCAAATACATGTCAGATCCGCAAACTCAAGCAACAATGTCAGCAGTTCGAGTTTGACGCAAACACAATCGTCTCTTTGGGGACCAGCAGTTCGAGAGACTTTGGTTGAAGCTGACTCTGATGGAGGGCATCTACCCCAAACAGAAGTTGAAATTCCCACATTGTCAGTCGACTGACGCTGGCTATAGCTTACTAAAGGTAATCCATATTGGCTCTGATCTTCAACATCCAGCTATGCTGGAGGATCATTGATCCTCATCAACACCAGATCTGATATCTCCGAGTAAGTCCAACAACAATTAATCTTCAAAATTTCGGTATGTTGAACGACTAAGACTGAACAACCAGGACAGACAAACTTAGTATCGGCCATGCCCGAGCCATGAGGTAGCCTGCTGGCTGGGTGCGTTCGGAATATTTATTTGCTCCCTCACCAACCCTCCATGATTTCTTGGAGCGGCTAATCTTCCCTTCCTAACTTCTGTTTTCAATTAGCGAGTTTGAATGCCAATGGCATCTAACGCAAACCTCCCGGATACCATATGTGAGCAGATCCATTATTTTCTGTCCCTTCCTAACTTCTGTTTTCAATTAGCGAGTTTGAACGCCAATGGCATCTAACGCAAGCCTCCCGGATACCATATGTGAGCAGATCCATTATTTTCTGGTCGATCACCCTCCTGACTTCTGTTTTGAAGCAGCAGATCTCTTTATTTGATTCCTGCTTGACAACATGGCAAGTGGAGTCTTTGGCTCTTCGTGTTTTGCTCTTGGTGCAACCTCCCTCCTACGTCTATATCTCCTGCCAGCCAACATCTTTGTGGGACCTCCCAACACAAAAAACAGTCCCTTTCCATACATCGTACATTTGTCAGTGAGTTCTTTTATTGGCACTGTTCATTCACAGTCCTGACCAGCACTCCAGAAGAGCTCTCCTGTGTGTTTGTCTTTGACCTCTCAAAAACCAAAAACAGTTCCTCTCCGCACATTTTCCTGTGAGTTTTTTGTTGGCACCGTGCATGGGCAGTCCTGAGTAGCACTCCAGAAGGCCTCATCTTAACCTCCCAATCTTGCTTTCTTGCGACCTCTCAAAAATCGAAAACAGTTCCTCTGCCTCCCAATCTTGCTTTCATGCTATATCTTTTTGTTTGCGCAACATTTTTGCAGGTAAGACGTTAATATATTTTGTTGTAGGATTACACTCACTTATCCTCTTAGCCATGACTCAGAAAAAAACCCGGCTCTCCGAGACCTGACTATGCAAGGTCCTCCCCTTTCCCTGAATCCCTTTGGCCCGAGCCCATGCTGGATCCCAGCACAGGAGACTACCTGCAAGAACAAGTGGGTGGTGGTAAACACTATGTGGATCCTGTCATGGATCCGACTCCAACCTGTCTTCGCACACACATTAAACCCACAGCTCGTGACATGGGGCTTGTCAAGGAGGCTTCCATGCGTCATCAAGCCATGCCTGCTAACAATCAGCCAACTGGAGGCGACTCTGGACCCGTTAGCGAGCCCATCGGTCAGGAAGTCGTGGACCTTCCGCAACTTTCTGTGCATGTCGCTGTTAGCATACCACCTAACATCCGCAGTAGTCCAGCGCCCGAGCTTGCGCCAGCACATCAGGCTGTACCTCTTCAGGATCTATTCTATGATTCTGCCATCGCCCCTCCCAAGGTTCCTCCACAACCAAATCTATTTACTAAGCCTGCTCGTGTCGACTATGGGACATACAACTTTAGTGGCGACTTTGCCAGTTCTCATAACATTGCTGATGACATTCCTGGTCCCTCTACACTACCCGCAACCACCGGTTTCCACAACATCATCAATAGCATTCCTGGTCCTTCTGCACTACCCACCACCACCAGTCCCTCTGTGATACCCTCTGTCCCTGAGACACGCCTCATACCTCCGACTCCCACTTTTCAGATCAATCCAGTGTTGATAGGCTGTGATCTTGATGATGTTCTGATGGACGACAGTGATGATGACGTTCTGATGGATGGGAGTGATGATGGCGTTCTGATGGATGGTAGTGAAGGTATCATCCCTGTTGTGAAAGGACGGAGGAGCAATGCAACAAATGCCATCCTCCGCAAGGGTTTCATAAATATGGAACACCTCGTGCATGAGCTCAGTCGGGAAGTGTCCGTCCCCACTCATCAAGTCATCTCATTGTGGAACAAGAGTCATGCTCGCAGCATCAATCGTGTCAACCACTGGAATGCATATAGCAGCTACTTCAAAGATAATCTCAAGCAGGAGCTTGACAGACTCGGTGGCAAGGCCCCTGATGTACCAGGAACACCAAGTGAGTGTTTCTCACTCTCGCTATGTCGTCTTTTCTAACAATTTTTGTTCAGGCACTACTGTACGCCGTAACTGCTACAAGCTATTTCAAGTAGCGTATCCCGACTCCTGGCAGACCATCCTAGAGTATCATGGCCAGTCCGTACTTCTCGATGGTGTCCCTCAGACCATTTCCATGTGTGCACAGGAGTTTCAAAAGTTTTGTAAGAAGATCACCGCCGTGGTACGCACAATCTCAACTGGTAGCATCATATTACTGAACACATGTAGATGGATGGAGGAGCTGCACGGTTTGGATTTGAAGCAGCTTTGGTGGCATGTGGAAAAGTCATTAATCAAGATGGTGGTCTTGGCCTGGCTCATACAACTGCGGGAGCCACTGGTGTAAGTTCACTTTTTTTTTGGTTTGGATTTGACCTCAACGTCATATGCTCACACTCTCATAGTTTTGGCTCTCACATTGTAAGGCTGATGATGATACGATCATCGGGCATCTCAAGGCGCAAGTATAGTAAGTCGTCTATATCCTTCAGAGAACTTGGTAGTGACTGAGCTCCCCATATCTAGTAATTTGACGTCACTCGCCATCATTGAGGAAACCTTCCCAGAAGATAACAATGTTACCCTGCTAGACGTGCCCAATGAGCGTGAGGCTTCAATCGCTCTATCCAACACCATCGATATATCCAAGGATGGGACCGGGTGGATCAAGGCAGAGATCTCTCGCCAACTCAGTATGTATCAGTATATCCACCTGCTCTTACTTGCATTAATAAGGAGCAACAGCAAACCTGGGCGGTAAATTCCTATCATCAAAGAAGTTCCCTTGGAATACACTCCCAGGCGAGCTCACACATCAGGGGATAATGATAAAGGGATACCCTGAGGATGTCATACTCCCCGGGGAACACCATGCTTCAAAGAGCAAAGGCATTGCCAATCTCACTCTGAAGGAGGTCAGTGAGGTCATCGCGGCATTAAAGGTGGGCACCATGTTATTAAAAAAGGTTTCGGAGCACAAGCAAGGTACATCTTCAACTTATTTTATTACTGCATTCTGACACCTAGGCGCGTTTTGCTACAGCTAAGATCCTCACTTCTGAATGTCCAGTAGTGGAGGGCACACGTCCCCCAGCAGATTCTGCCCATACAGCAGGACGTCGTCTTTTCGCGAACGGAAATTCTGATCACAATGGACTTGCTCACGAGAAGCCTAGTAAGGCTGTCACCAAACGGAAGGGAAAGACCTCTCAGAAGGCACCGGCCTTAGGTGCTTCCACAATCTCTCTCTCTGACGACTCTGGTGACTCCGACTCTGATGATCCATCTGGTCCCCCCATCAAACCCTTCGGTAGACTTCCCCCCTCGCGTGAATTCAAGGTTGTGCAGCTCCCGAAGCAACAGACAAAGGTCGTGAAGTCGAAGGTCGTGAAGGCGAAGGATGTTATCTCTCTTGTATCTAGTGATGTCCAATCGGGTGCAGAGGATGGCACCACTAAGAAAGCCGACTCCGACTATGAGGACAAGGTTATGTCCAAGAAACAGAAGGTGAAGTCAGAGGGTGGCTTGCGAGTGGCCAAGAAGAGGGCTTCGTCTCCTGAGGCTCCTGTGCCTAAGGTAAATAAGGGCAAGGTGCCCATGAGGGCCAAGGGACAAAATGAGAAGGTAGCGAAGCCTGAGATTGTCCAGTCCTCTGATGATGAAATGCCTGATGACACTGCTAAACGCCTTCGTGCTGGTCCACCAGAACTCAAAGGTATTATGCTGATTCATTATCCTATCACTAGTAGATTGACCAAATGTTTAGAGTGCCCAAAGCCCCGTCCAGTCAAGCCCCCTGTCACATGCGAGGAGACCAACTCTACCAATGTGAATGTTTCAGACCACACTGAGCTGACTGCTGATGCTACTGCAGACCATGCTGAGGTTAACGACAGGCTTCCTCCATGGTCTGAGTCACCAGTATCACCCTCACCAATGTGTTGCCAGCCTTCCCACATGCTCATGGACCATGTTGTCCCTGCTGCAACCGCTCCAGAAAGTGTTGCTCCTGCTCCAGCCTTGCCCAATGACGAGCTACATGGAGAAACTGATCGTACACTGGTTCAGCAAGGAGATTTCGTCATTGGGCCCTCCCATGATGCCAACCTGAGACCAGATATTGTTCAGACTGATGGCCGCATGTATGGCCCACATCAGGGATCACGTATGGAGTCACGTTATCAGTCAACATGGAACAATCCTCCATATGGGGAGAATCATCTGCAGGGTCCTGGCTGTGGGTTCCCTCGCTATCCACCAACTGATTACCAGCGCGGTTATTATTATGATCAGCATATGCAGCATGGCCTTCCGCCCCCTCATGTCCCCCCGCCTCCTCGTGAGTCGCAGCCTCCTTGTGGCTCTCAGCCTCCTCAGCCTTCTCGTGGCTCTCAACCTCCTCGTGGCTCCCAACCTCCTCGTGGCTCTCAGCCCCCTCAGCAGTATGATGAAAACCACCATCGCGGCGGTGGATATCATGATGGTCACTCCCACGACCACGACCCTCGAGAGTACCATGAAGAGTATTGGCACCCCTCCCTTAACCGATATTATGGGGGAGGGTATAACCACAGGTATGGTGGGTACAGTCCTGATTACTCTGATGACCAGATGGAGCTTTGATATACTCTGTTCAGTCATATTCATTGGACTGCCTCTGTCACTCACATATTGTATACTGCATTGTTATGTACTATCTTGATATCGAGCCTCACACCTGACTCACCTTGTCTTTACCAATACTAGTTAATGCATGGCCTTTTGTCTGACTCAATGATGCCTTGTTGGTGACATGAAAAACAGAAAAAGGAAGAAAAAGCAAACAAACAATTGAATTGTGCTACGGAAGTATGAAAAACATATGCTCTAACATATAGGGAGAACTGACATGATCTGTCATCGAGGACGTCGCGCCAACATACAGAGATGTGGACATCTGGTGGAGAGGATCTGGAGAGCTCACCCTCGCAGACATCGCACCAACAGGACATCAGGTGCGGAGGATCTGGAGATGAGGAGGATGGACTCACCCTCTGCAAGAGGATCCACATGTGAACTCTAGAGGGAGACTCAGATGGCCCTACGAAACTAGAGAGAGACATCCTGACAGAGGATGTCTCTCAGACCTTTTATTCACAACATAAAAATAGGGTCTCACATACCGTGAGAACATCTTCAAAGTGCTGCCAAGGGTGGAAGTACCACACACTTATGGTTAAGTTTTTTACCCAAATCTAGCCATGTGAACAGTGCATGGTCACTAACCATCATGCATGCAAGACGCAAATCAGAGGAGCAAGCAGGTGATAATTTTGGAATGAAGTTGATAAATGCCAAAAGAGCTTCTCTTCGGTCATTTACAATTGCCCAATATAGTGCTGTGTGACCCTCAATGTTGGGTTGTTGCAGGAGTTTGGAGAACTCTGCTGCTGGGAGAGTGGTAACACAGGCACTGACAGTTTGAGCAATAGAAGAAGGGGTGAAATCTGGAGAGGAGACAATTGCACAGATGTGTGATAGACAGTTTTGCTTGGACTGTAGGAGGGAAAACACCCATAGCTTGGACCAGATGGAATCTGCTGATACTGATGTAAAAATTGCATTATATGAGGGGGGTGTGTTGCAAGGGACAGACATGCTAACATCAAAGGCCTCAGACTTGGTAGTCATTGTGGAGGAGAAGATATAGGGGTCTGCTAGGGATCTGCTAAGTAATTAAGTTAGGACAGCAAACAAACCGAAATTTCTCACGACTTCAAGTTACTCACTGGTTCCAACTTCCAACTTACTGGCATTGCCCTATAGATCACTCACACATCAGAGTCCTAGTTGTACTCGAGATCGAATGATTTACATCAATTATATAGAGTGCTCCCAGGTATTTTAATTCGTGTCGCTATAGGCAGAGCATTTGAGACAACTGACCGCTTACTTAATAGACCGATGATGTATGACTTCAACTCTTCGCCTTCATATTTTTACTCATTCATCTATCTTTATAGGACTTACAACCCCTTCCCGATGGTGCTTGCGCCTTTCCAACAGCCATAAAATTTCACACAGTAAGTCAAGGGATTTGATATAGATCTCTACAATATATTGCCGGCTCCTCGTGCGCTGTGATAATAATCTGGTTCCGGTTTGCAAATAAAGTCGATTTGCTCGTAATCACAGTAAGCAAGCCCCTCGATCTGGTCTTCTAGGTCTTATATCTTGAGCACTCGTTGTGCGTGCTGAAGGGTCATTTGGCGTCATATATTCACCAGTACGCGAATTGGCGCTTACGTTCTTGTATGCATTTGTCAAAGCCCATACACGAACTTTGGTTCTGTCCAAATCATGAAAGAGCTTTCATAGTCTCGGGTCTGGTTTGATGAGATCATCGAGAGGGTGTGTTCCGTCACATTTCCGATCAAAATCCATGGGATCTGGAGCCGTACGTCTATTCGGCAGCGGGTGCTCGCAGCGTAGGTCCTACCTATGTCATGATGACGTGTTAGACCGCGAAGTGCAAGTCCGTACTGAGTGTAGTATTTGTAGTGCAACTCGGAGGCTTTCTCACCATCGAGATTCGAGCCCAAGATTGACGAAGTATGCTGCTCTTTCCACATTAGTATTTGAGAGAGTTCAAACACTGTGGGGAATCTTTGTGCTGGCAGAATATAGTGTATCAAACCAAACAATTGATCTAGTATCTTTGACACGAGTCAGAGTGCGCGATGCGATGCGGAAAGAAAACCGACCTTCTTCAGGTATATCCGGAGACGATGATCGTCAGTGAGGGTATATTATGGTATGAGTCAGATAGCGTTCTCTTGTAAAGGGCATGCTTCATCAAGAAATCGGTGAGGACATGCTTCCCCCACTCTCAAGTTACTAGCAGGCCTGCAAAGGAGAAGACGAGCCCCGTTAGGACTCGGAGGTCCGCGACAAACACGCCAGCCTGTATAAAGTCTTACATTAAAATTTAAATCCAATTCATGAGCCAAAAATAAAAGATTATATATCAACACGAGCAAATATTTCGCAGATACGATGAGACAATGAAGTACGTCGCACTCCTTAGCGGAGGGAAAGACAGCTGTTATAACTTGTCCCACTGCAATGCTAACGGTCACCAACTCGTAGCTGCAGCGACCCTCTCCCCGCAATCAGGAAAAGGTCTGACTTCACCTTTCTTCCTCGAAAACGCCTCATCTCCATAGATGAGATCGACTCGTATATGTACCAGACAGTGGGCCAAGATGCGATCGAATTCGTAGCTCGCGCCCTCGAAGTTCCGCTTTATCGACGCGTCATACAAGGTGATGCTATCGAGCAAAATGCAGAGTATGGTTCGCGTAGTGCTGGGGGAGCTGGCGTGTTGGGGGATGAGACGGAGGATCTCTATACTTTATTGGAGCATGTCAAGGTCAGATCTAACTCATGCCAATCTCACCCTGATCTCATCGCAACCAGGTTCACCACCCAGATGTCCAAGGCGTCTCAGTCGGCGCTATTCTCTCAAATTACCAACGCGTTCGCGTCGAACATGTGTGCGTATTGGCCATGTATGATTCAGTTTGTAATGTTCATGATCAATAGGTGTCGCCGTCTCTCCCTTACACCCTTAGCCTATCTCTGGCAGCGCGATCAAGCCGAATTGCTGTCCGAGATGATTGCAGTGGGGATCAAAAGCGTGCTCATAAAAGTAGCAGGCATCGGTCTGACAGTAAAGCACCTAGGAAAAACATTAAACGAGATGCAGGACACCCTCACGCGATTGGTGCGTCCATTGCTTCTACACAAACAAATTCATTCATTTTCTCGCAGAACAGCCTTTATGGCTTGCATATCTGTGGTGAGGGCGGAGAATACGAAACTCTTACTCTTGACAGCCCGTTGTTCAAGCATCGTATTGTGCTGGATGAAACAGAAGTCGTGATGCATACAGACAATGAATTTGCGCCTGTTGCATACTTGCGTATCAAACGAGCTTCGCTTCATCCTAAGGAATCGTCTACGGACAGCAGGGTCGAAGTTCTGCCACTCTTGGAAGATAGGTTCGGTAAATTGAAGAACGTGATCGAAAACTCAGTCCTAGAGGGATACGAAAACCGGTTCAGCGGCACATATGAACCCACCAACAAGCCACGCCGCGTTCCAGACCATCCATCAACGCACACTATTGGACCATGGCTCGCGATCGGAAACATCCACCCAGACCCATCTCTGGACTCAGAAATACCTCTCGCAGAACAAGTCCGCGACTGCTTCATTCAATTACAAGGTATCAATCTATCACTTACATCATTTCCATATCCAATTCCAATCGTCCTACAGGAATCCTCGAATCACACGATCTGCGCATGGAAGATGTGGCTAATATTACACTCTTACTGCCTTCCCTCGCCCCCGAGGTATTCACAGCCGCAAATAAGGCATACGCCGAGTTCTTTGGTGCCTCACCTCCTTCGAGGGCTTGTGTGGGCGTGGATCTTCCCGAGGGGGTGGGTGTGATGCTTGAATGCGTCGCGCGCAAGGATAACACAAGGAGAGCGCTCCATGTACAGGGCTTGAGCTACTGGGCACCTGCTAATATCGGCCCTTATTCACAAGCTGTCACCGTGCGTCCGGTCTTCTGCGACACGAGATGCCTTCCTAATTGCTAGATCAGGTGGAGCCCTATGTTTTCGTATCCGGCCAGGTCGGTCTACTCCCTCCGTCTTTGACGCTCCCTTCTCCACCCTCGTTGGCGCTTGAAACTGCGTTGGTGTTCCAGCACACGGATCGCGTCATTCGCGCTGCCAACGCTGCAGGGGGTCATGTGCTGCTTTCGCTTTATTGGCTTGCGGATGATGCTGATACCATACACATCCGACGGGCTTCTGAAACGTTTTGCGAGGTGAGTCAAGAGATTAAAAACTTGCAAACCAGAAAATCGATATTAATATTACCATTAATTTTGTAGGAAACCCCAACGTTGTTCTTGGTAGTCGCGTCCCTCCCGCGCGGTGCACGCGTCGAGAAACAAGTATTGGTGCATACAGGCGAATTCACAGTCCCAGACGAAGACGAAGACACGTTCACACAGGTATCTCGCACTCCGGAGTTTTTGTCTGGTACGTTCATGCATATCTAAATCGTCCTGATGTGCTCACGTGTTTTCAGGGGATATCCACACCAAGCGCACCCAGATATCTCGCACTGCGGATTTCCTATCTGGTGCGTAAGACAAGTAGGAATTGGCCTCTTGTGCTCATGCATTTTCAGGGGATGTTGATCCTGAGTGTGGTATGACAGCGTCGAGCGAAATGATCCCCGGTTCGACCAGGCCATCCATATTGAACTGGCAGATCTCTCGATTTGACGTGTCAGGGACCTCGCCGCCGTGCGTGGTCATCTGCGCTCGTGGACATCCATCGCAGGAGGATGCAATCGAACTTAAAAAACTACCATCGCTCAGTGCATTCTGGGAAACAGCGCTCTCAGCAAGATTGTTTCACAGAGTGGAAGCTGATTTTTCATCTGGTTGTACGTTTGATCTCAGACTCCGAGGTGTGTTTGTGTTGATGATCTTTGTTCGAACAGGGTCATCAGTGTCTCGCGTACTGTTTGAAGACAGGGCTACGCCTGCAACCACGTCCATCCCCTGCCGATATATCGGCACTCAGGGGAGTGATGAACATTGGGATTGGGCGGTGGCCTTGGTAGGCGTATCAAAATTGCGCACCAACAAGCCATCTTTTTAATAATACCATGATATTAATGAACATGAACGTGGACCACGACAAAACAAGTGATAGACATGAATGGATAGGATATGAAAACAGATATGCAGAATACAGCTGTTAAAAACGTAATGTATGAATGAATGAGTATGATACAACTGTCGTCCACCCTAGATCATCGATGCACCTAATCTCACAAGAACGACATCACGGCTCCTCTTCAGCCTTTAGCTCCTTCAGTACAGCAAGCCCACTCCTCATCTGACGCTCTGTCTTGGTGGGTGGCACCATACGACAGGCAGCAGCGCCGATTAGCGCGCACAAGCCTCCGAACCGCAGGACCCATGCTACGCCGTTCTTGCCCAAGTATGTGTTGTGATCAGGTTCGAGATCGGGAGAGGGAGAGGGAGCTGAGACGGGGGTGGATTCATCTACGATGCGGAATATCACGGACGAGACTAAGGCGATCTAAGCGAGAGGGACTAAGTGAGGTTTCAAGGAAACAGATCGAGACTTACGATGAACTGTGGCATCACAATGGCAAGGTTATGGATGCCGAGGATCGTGCCTCCTGCTGGCCTGGTCTCACTATCGCTGGCCTCGTCCTCAGCATCAGAATCTGATTGAACCACCGAGGAACGGCCAAGTAAAGGATCTTGCTCAGAGACCTCCGTTGCTGTTTCAGGTAAATGAGGAATCTTTGCATGCATCTCTTTCAACAGCTAGAATTTACGACAATTCAAACTCAAGTCCACTTGGGAATGAACATGACTGACCTCCATGATAATGGCGAACGGTACCCAACATGCAACAGCCCAACATATCCCAACAAAGCTAATTACAACCGTAGCTTGCTTAACGGTGCTTATCCAGAATGTAGAGAACGTTAGCAGGGTGAACAAGATCATTGCTGCTGTCCATATGTCCCGGAGGAGCCATGGCGTCTTGGGAAGTTTTGTGATCCCTTCTTGACGCCACAGGTGAAGTCTACCGCGGAAGCGCTCAATCTGTGCATCTTCGTCATCACCTTCTACAGGCAGAAGACGACGGTCACGTCGGGCAAAGACGGGAAGTATGCCGCCGGCGAGAACAGCCACTATGTTGATGTGAGGTTTTGCTTTAGATGGTATATATGAAAACACACCTATGCTGTATAGCAACATTGCGAATTCACCGTTACGAGTGGCTAGCTCGTTGTCTGGCTCCTTACCTGTCTCGTAGGCCATGACTTGACCGACATATGTGGTACTGGCGTGTAAAATCAATTATAAAATGAGATATGAGTTGAATTTGAGAATACTCACGAGTAGAACAAGAATGGGAACCTAATTCGACGCGTCAGCACCCGTCCAAAGAAGCATCCATGTCACACACCATCCCATGAAAGCGAAGATCTGCACAAGACACACCCTTCTGATAGGTTTCGGAAGCGTTGTAATTGCACTGTAAATGTTCTCCAAAATTTCACCCAACTTTCCGCGCCTAGAAGTTCGCTCAACTAACAAATCGTTTCCATGTCAATCCACCAACCTTTGGCTGTTCTTCCTTTCTGCAGAAGATTTCTCCTCATGACAGAAGCAAGTGATCCACACTGTGATAACAAGGATAGTCATGCTGACAACACAGAACTTTCGGAACTGATCGCCACCCAGGAAGCTCAGGAAGGGAAGCTTCGCGAGAGGGATAAATCCTTGACATCACGTCAGCGCGGCGTCGGTGGACGAGCATGGGTAATGACATACCAAAGCCGTAACCAACGATATTACCTGCTTGGCACATGCGGCTATGCCAAGCATTACCGGCATTGAGCTGATCGGGCGGAGTGATATCCAGAAGAAGGTTGCGCAAAGATGCTTGGAGAGCGTTGAGAGCAAAATCAAGAACGTAGAACGCGAAAACAGCTATGCCAATGGCAGCATTTGCGGCCTGGTAGTGTAAGAGACATAAATGAGGAATGACCAATGTTGACATACCTGCTTCGTGCGTTTTGGATCCCAGTCACCAGCGCCTCCGCCAAAGATATCAACAAAGAAACCAGCGATGTCCTGACAATAGGCCAAAGCTAGCGTTGAGACGACAAGTGCACCCGTCGATAAGACCACCCAGTATCTCCGCCGATACTTCGACGTGGACGAATCAGATATTGCACCTTGCGAACTGTTCAATGGACCATCCAAAACCCATCTCAGAGAACATACCAATGAGAGGTTGTGCAATGAGGGCCGCTGATAGGCCCAGCTAGCCAGACCAAGCTGGTAACCTGTTCTGATATCCCCAGTGACAAGAGAAACGGAGTCCCGTATCTGGCGGACGTAGCGCATTAATTTTTGGGAAAACCAGTAGCATAAAGAACTTACCCTAGCTCCACCGTCCACGCGATTTGGGCGCCAGCCATGGATATACTGAGGGTCATGAGATTCCATGTGGTCAAGCGTGTTCGCCCGGGTTCGCTTGCGTGTTGCTTCTGCTTTCCGTTTCCATCTACCGCCTGGTATGATTCTTGTTCAACAGACTGTGTCTCTTGTTGAGAATTAGATGTTGTGCGCGACCTGTGGCTAGCTGGCCATGCTATCTGGGTGGTTGGGTCGGGGTCCGCGTCAGGATTGTATGCAATGGTCATGTTTCTGCTTAAGACGGTAACAAAGAGGGAACTAAGGGCACGAAACACAGCGAGGTAGAACAACCAAGCTGATCAGGTTCAGCAGTCTCGACGCAAAGAGGCACAAACCTCCTTAAGTAGAGTAGGCGAGGCAAGTGCTAATACCCCGTAATCGACGGCATTCTCCGAGAAAAGGGAGCGAATATCGGTCTTGCCCCAAATCTGATGATCTGAGGTTTGTTGTATGAGGAAGGGTGCAATTGCTACAAATAAGTTGTGCTACAGTACTAGTGCAAACAGACAATGCTGGGTGTATAAAAATGTCCAGGCGGAAACTAATCCCACTACAAAAATTGAACAGTGGAACGTACAACCGAAGTGAAGTCCAGATGAAAGTCGTACAACAAATAAACAGTTATCCGCGAATAGAAGCTGTTGAAGAGCCTCTCCGATGGTTATGATGACCTTGGGGTGGGTCAGGGGTGGGTGTAGGAGGGGGCTGAGCAGGTGAGGACTTGGACGAAAAGATACTGGGTAGTCTTCGGCTTATAGCTGCAGCAGTAGCTGATGATGCAATACGGACCCCTTTCTTAGGTGGTTCCGGGAACTGCGCGTATAGCGTGGGGGGTCCGGTGAATGTCCCAGGTTCCCCCACCAACTTCTCTTCGTGTTGAGAGGTATCTGAGGAAGATGCGCGTGTGAGAACAGGAATTGGCGAAGGCGTGGCTTGTGCTGGACGTGCGCTGGACGGATTTGTTCCCGAACGATTTCTCAGAGTGTCTACTTGACTGTTCTGGGTTTGTGCGGCAAGGGGAGACGGTGTTGTGCGGAGCTGTGCAGCAGAAAATGAAGGTCTGAGAGATTTTCGAGGTGCCGTCGATCCGGTGATGGCTAAAGAAGCCAGTGCAGTGATATCGTCACCGTTTGCCGAAGGACCAGCCGAAGCGAAGTTATTCCCATTCTGTGATTTATTGTCCGTCGACGCTGTTCCCGCACTTCCGCTACGATTTCTCCTCATGTACTTCTCTATCTCGTCCGCGTCTCGCTCCCGCATGCGGTTCACGATTGGTGACAGTGAATTTTGTTGCGCAAGAGGTGGATTGAGTGTAAGTCCCTGCGAAGGTCCCGGGGAGGGGAAAGTGCCTGTACTGCTGGCCGAGGACATGTTATCAGATCGCTGCGAATGAGGGTGGGTATATTGATGTGAGGGTAATCTCGAAGGTTGTGACGTTGTCGAAGATGCTGAGAGAGATGAAAGACTGGTTCCTTGTCCTGGCCCTTGCCCAGCACTGTCTACATCGCCGCTGTCAGATGTCGCGGTAGTGCGACTTCCACCTGAGCTGCTCCGCATTCGAGACCCGTTCCTCCCAACGCTGGGTGGCTTTAATGGAATAGGTGGCGGTCTAGCAATGGGCCATTCATTGCCTCGAGCAGCGGCTTGTGCAAATACCATGCGTCTAGATTTCTTATTAGTCTCAAATTGCATACGGGCAGAGTCCTGCAAAGTGTCTCGGGTGCTGAAACTGCATTATCGTTAACGGCCTAGTAACATGTACGAAAAAGCGCTAGCTTACGAATATGCGTAATCGGACGCAGTGAATCCGTCATTGTTCCGAGCAGCAAATTGACAACCTCGTTCGATCAAAAGTTGGACAATCTGGGGGCCCAAAAGTAAGCGAAAAGAACATTGCACTAGATCGGATGCGCGCCACGTACCGGGATATGACCCCAAGAACTTGCACTGACAGGGAATAGTTAATTCCAAGACCCGATGACTGGAAGCAACTTACTAATGTAGAGGAGTATTGCCTTTATTATCCGACAGATCGAAATCAGCACCCAAATCACACAGCATCTTGAGAAGGGCATCGAGATAAAATAAGCTCAGACTCATGATACAATCGAGGTTTCGGGTGACTCACGCGAACGAGTTCTTCGTTTCCCTTGAGAGCGGCCATGTGTAGCGCTGTTTTCCCTTGCACGTTGGACCAATCAAGAATCCATGGGTAACGTTCGTAGTAAAGTCTTGCCATACGAAGCGCAGCACCCATGAGATCAACCTGCGAGGGGCCTGGCGCGTAAGGGTTAGGTGGCGGGGGCTTGAAATCAGCCAATAGCATGAGGATGGTGTTGTTCTCAGATTCCTGATAGATGAAGTGGTCAAAACCTCTGAGGGACAACGCTTGTGGCGAGCGCATACCCTGCTGAGTTCTTCATCGTCATGCCCAGCTGTAAGTAAAAACTCGAACGTCTCCTCATGTCCCAAGACAGCGGCCCAAGCTAATGATGTGTAGCGCTTCGGACCGGGGTCAGGATTCCGCATGTCTGTTCGTTGAATGAGCCTCTTGACGAGGAAGAGATTGTTCTCTGTAGATATGGGCGTTATTAAGAGCTACAGACTGATACCGGTAAAAGGACGAACCTTTAACCGCTCTACGGAGGCGTACGGTAGCATCTTTTTCTGCCATGTACAGAGCAGTTGACGGTCGGGTGAAAGAATGAAAGAACTTTGAAGGAGATAGAAACAATTGAAGACTTAATTACGACGGCAGCCACACGTGACCATATGACTATTGACTTCGTCCGTTATCTTGTGCCTACATAACATCTTGCCAACTCCCAGGATTTTGTTCTAACCAGATTCGAGACCAGCCTCGACCGCGTACGCTTTTATCCGAGAAGGAGCAAACTTTAGTTTCTGGTCAAACATTAATCATGCCAAAGGTCGTCTCTCGTTCAGCGGTCTCCTCATCCACAGATGGTCAGTCACATCATTCAAATTATCTGGCCCATCAGCTGCTCATTTTCTTAGCACGGCCAACGGCATCAGCCGCAGCTGCTCTCAGGGTGTACTGTGAGTACCGTGCTATGCCGTTAATCGCATTAGTTCACCTGCGTCCCTTGCACAGACTGTATATGTGGCGAGTTTATCGTGCGCGTCTTCGGCCGGCCCTCATGTCACGAACTTACGCAAGATACATGACAGCTCGTGATCGAAAAAAGCCTTTCAGCGCTGCCAAAGCGCCAGACTGATGGGGCTACCATCATTCGCTGTCAGGATAGCGGTACAGAGAATGCAATCGTTCTCAAATTAAACGCTATATCAACTGATCCCGTCCTAGTCGAAAGGTACGACCAAATTGTATCCATGGTGGCCGGGGCTGATTGCAACGTGTAGGCCAGGGGGACACGAGCGCCAGTACAGATTCTCATGTCCGCGCTGCAACTTATTGGTCGGATACCAATCTACTCCACCACCTGTCAAATCTGGTCCGTATCTGTATATCCTCAGGGGAGCCCTTACGCAGATGCAAGGCCAAGTTCCCAAGGACGCTTTCGATGGCGAAGCTGCCCTGGACCTTTCAGAAACTGAGACCCAATAGCATGGTCGCACGAGGTAGGGACGTCACCGAATCGAATATGGCCTCAGTACGCGCATAAATATAACAACATCAATCATGTTTTCCAAACAGTAGCATGAGTGTACAGGATCTAGCCTACGACATGGTCATTGAACGCGGTGCAAAGCTATTAACTTAGTAACAGATGACGATTATGAAAACCGGTCACTGAAATGGTAAGATATCTGATACCTGAGAATTATTGTTAGTTAGACGTCTTGGTAAACAAAATTGAACAGAGTAAAAGCGGCTCAGCTACCGTTGTAGAAAAAACTCACAATCCATGCATCCAGCGGACGCACAGATTCATACAGTGTGAATAAATATGTCATCACTACCGCAGAAACAAGAGAAGGGCAAAACATGTAATTGTACACTCACCATTGGTGTTGGTTCCATCTTTGCGACAGAGTAGGTTGATCAATATCATACGGAGGAAAGAGAATTTTCAAAATTTATCCAAGATGAGTTTGTTCGTGTTTGTTTGTGTGTCCCAGAACCAAATACTGCAGTAGCCCAAGTATTGCGTTGTCCAAACAAACCACTCAGCTTTGGCGACGAGACATCCTGATAGAGCCCAGAGATTTGATCTCAAAGTCTGTGGCGCGTGCAAAGACACTCCTTCCGTTCATGATTGCTATCATCAGTCGAGCAACAGCTGCATTGGGAGTAGAGCCAGTGCTACAAGTATACAGTCTGTAGGTATTGACGATCAATATAGCAAACTGGTTCATCCGGTATAACTGGGAAGTTGACTTGGACCAGGCCCACCTCTTCCACCAACTTCCACTCAGCGAACCTCTCTTCCGGAGGAGATAATTTAAGCCCAACAAATGCGGTAGGCCTGGGTTCACAGGCGGGTACACAGTGGAAAATATCAGGTTCTCGGTGTAGAATGAAACCGGCCGACTTGCCCCGGATCCCTGGCACACGGCCGATGAGTGAATAATTGACGATCCCGAGCGCGTATTGATCAACGGAGTCGAGTCGGCAGCTGGTATCAATATCAATCTTGATACTTGGACACAACGGGCAGTCCAGTGTAATACTGTAGCCATGTCCCGCACACATATTCGAATGGACGTTGAGAGGGAAATATTACCAAAGGCACTCGCAAGCCAAGGCTGGTCATAGTCATCTCCAACCGCCCACTGCCTTCCAGCTCCAAACTTTGATAGGCTATGAAGCTCTGTGGTGATTTAGGAATAGCGTGTGAAGTGTGATGCCTCGCAGCGTCGCCCTTCCAGTTGAGGACAGAAGGGTCACCAGCCTGCATGATGACCTCTATGAGCCTGCAGAATGCGCGATCTCCTCCTCCATACGCAATCTGCAGGCTCACATCAAACATTCCCATCAGGGAATACGCCACATCTTCGACCCTTGTTGTCTTGCGTCTGGCTGCCCACGTCATCCGCTTATCTACCTCGGACGGACTTGGACAAAACTTGCGTCGTAGGTCGTCATAAGGAATACCTGTAGCTCTCTCCAGAGTCTCCAATATTTCGGCCGGTTCCCGACGCCTCAGGCTGGACAGCAATGGCCTACTGAACAGGAACTCGTTGATGTCATCCTTGTCATCTTTGTCATTTCTATCGTCCGTCATAGGCACCCAGTACTTGTTGAAGAATTTGATTCGAGCGGGCGCGAGCAGTTCTTGCAACGTCCAGCCTCTTTCAGTCCATTCGTCCTCCATTATGTCCTCAATGGTTTTGCTTTGTGCCAGATGGATAATGCAAATGGCCGAGTTTCCATACCATCTAAACATGGAGCGAATCGACTCGTCGAGCTCGGTGCTGCTACTTTTGTTGATGCAGCAGGTATCTGACCATGCAAATTCCATGTTGTACTCCTCGGCCTTTGCGCAGAACTTCTTCAGTTTCTCGTACCCCGGACATGCTGCTGTGCCCGCCTTGATTTCTTCGTAGGTCGGCTCTCATTGTTTCAACCATCGGTGAGATAGGATGGCGTATCTGACAGTGTCGGAGGGCTGACCAAGGCGTTTTATATAAGACGTCCTGAAGTGCTCCCTCACCTCATTACGCTCAACAAACGCCATGTCTGTTAGGCGTATGAGGCGTATTGGGATATCGTTCATCGTATATCGATCGAATTCGTCTATATCCCATTCCTCTGGCAGGATCATGACAGGTCACCACTAGCCGCAATGAATTATGTGGCGCGATGGAGCATACAACTAACTCACCGGCGTGGAGGACAAGAGAATACGCGATGATGTAAAGTTGAAAAAGGTCCTTTCTCTCGAACTCGATCAGCTATGGATTATTAGGTGAGTCTTCAGCACCTCAATTGCAGCCAAATCTTCACTCACCCCAGTCCGACAGTAGAATCGTTTAAAGATGGTATTGAGATGATAAAACCACAGTATGAGAGCTTGATTCATCTGCCGAAAATGTCAGCTCCTCGTTATATGCGCATATTTGAAACCCCACCTCAACTTGAGGCGTCCTGGTGGTAAAATAGAAAGGTGCGTTCTCGGTGAAGACGGCCTACAATATTTTGACACCGCCATAGAGGGTGACCGAGGCTCGAGGCTATGGCCATCTTTCCCAAGCTTCTATTCGGATGCTGTGCAAACCTGGGCAAAGATCCGTCGCAAATTTGCAACGTTTCGGTTGTACTATTGGTTATGGTCTATTCATGATGGATGACCATTTCGTGAGTCTACTTTTTGCAGGGATTTTCGTGACATGCCGTTACCATTTGTAACAAATAATCACGTTTTGACAATCCGACATACCGACGTTCTGCTCCCGGTCCCTGGAAGAGCATCAAGGCATGGGTACCGGCACTGCCGTGGCAGTGTTTGACAGCATGTACTCTTGGCGACTAATCAGCGGATGCTGATGATAAAATTAGTCAGGACAACTTGCGCAGCTTGCAAGAAACATCCACACCTTCAGTAAGTCCATCTCAACGGTGCTCAACATCATCAAGCTCACCGGAATGGCGGATGAAGCAATCATTCCAAGCAGCACACCTATTCAGACGTATGAAGATCCTGAGGAAAGCTAATGCAATCGCTACCTGCTCACCGTACAAGTTTTCAAATTCGGTTGCAAATACGGTAGCACGAGTTCTGGGCATCCGAAAGGGACCGCAGTCGAAGACAAGTGGTCCAGAGGCACATGAGATCCCCGACAGGAAGCGGTGGTGACATGAACAGTACCAGTTGAAAAGACGTATGGCGGCGAAATAGGAATACAAAGCAGACTCGAAATTGGAGCGAGCAAACGTCATGGAGGTATCGTCGACTCAGACACACAAGGCTGAACCATCATAGACGACCGCGGTCGACTTGTAAAGAGGACGGCACAGTTCACAGTTCAGGACATGAGATTTGATAGAGGGCTGTCTAACAAGAAACATTGGATAGAAAGGCTGCAGATAGACAGATCAATGACGACTAAAAGTCACAGAGACCACACGGACACACCTTGCTAACTAGCACACAGAGGACAACGGGACGAACCAAGACTGACGTGTCCAGAAAAAAGGAAAAGAAGATTGCTTTCCTGGTGTGCTCCGGTCCCAGAAAGTTGAACTCGGAGCTGGCAAGAGTGTTTGGGAATGTATTTCAGCCACCTAGAAATATGTAAACCAGCGGCATGCTGCCCTCTCATTGGGTGACTGTTCAGAACATATTTGATTGTGAAGACGTTTTTATCCATTAGATAGATATCATTGTATCTTATCAACTCGCAGACTATACTAGACCATCGAAAGTGAAATCAAGCAAGCTGAAACGTACTCCCAAGCGCAACCATCCTACTCCCACCAGACAAAATAGGACTCGCAGCCCTCAAACTCCCAAATGACATCCTACATGCAGCACGGCGAAGTGCGTGGATATGTCTGGGTAGCGAGCAGAGGCGTAGGTGTACTCGGGGATGCAGTCACGGGAGATGCAAGGATATCACGACGGGAGACCCGATGGGAGACGACAGCGGGATACGTAATGGAGGCGATGGAGTTGCCTGTGGACAAGGGAGTTCAGGACCAAACATCGAGGGGTTTCGCATGAGATTGCGGCGGAAGGGCTTTGGCTTCGTTGTTCTCAATTCCTCCTTGGGTTTCGCCTTCGGTACGGTCACGGGCAAGGCAGGCGTAGAGAGCGAGACGGTTGTTGCAGAAGTCTCTACACTCGCTGTCGTAAATTAACTGACGTTATCTGGCGAGCTAGTGGGCAGTAAAAAAGCGCTCCGCCCCGACTCACGTTTCCTAGCCTGATCCTTGTGCAGAGATGATGTAGTAGTAATTTGCGTTGATGCCAAAAATGGCAGGGTCTGTCGTGCATGTGCATCTGAGGATACAATTAACGATCACGAAGGTTCCCTCGTACGAGGCTTCTTCGCACGTTAAGAACGTAATTTCTCCTCTTCGTCAGAGGAGACCGATAGGGAAGGCATGTGTCCCTTGCGGAATTTAGGCTGCTTGATGGGTGTGGCCGCTTTGATTGCGGTGGTAGGTAGCACTCAAAGTTTGGATAGAGGTGTCTTTGGCGGGGACTCTGTTCAAGACTGCCAAATTTCGCCGTAGCGGAGGGTATCCTGACGCAGCTGTCGTTGGTGTAAAGGTTAAGAAAGTCTTTACGCAGCCTGCTACTCCGAGGGCACCGATGCAGAAACGGGAGTGGCAAAGATGGAGTTTGAATTCGAGGACTTTCGTATAATGCTCTGAGGCAAATATTGAGCGTTGAAACGTTGATGCGTTGGCGGCGCTTATTTCCGCTTCGGGATAATCTCCACTGAATCAGATAAAACTGAAAGTTGAATAGAATAGGCCTTCGAACTTGCAGTAGTTACATGGAATGAAAAGCATGAATCTGCAACTTTGCGAGTAGGCATATATAAGACCGTAGACGTCTCACTCGAGACCTCCCGCGCCCACTATGTCCAAGTCCGAGATCACGATCACACGCGGTGAGTATAATTTTGCACATGGCTCATAATCCCCAACTCCCGAGGGCTTTGTCGAACCTCTCTACTTTTTCTCTGTACGACTTGATCCGATTATTATCTTGATCATTCCCCATCCAAATTTTACTTCTAGACGTTCATGCAGAGCTTGTACCGTGGACAAAAACCGTCTTATAACATCTTGTGTCTTGAGCTTGATGCATCTTGATCCCGCATACCGGTTGAACGCCTTCTCCACCCGCCAGCTCTTGCACGTATGAACATCGATGCCTGACCTACTTTCTTCCTTCTATACTGACCAAGTCCTCCCCGCCCGTGTTTCCTTCCCCTCTCTTTGGAAAGGTGCGTATTTCTTTGACTGTCCTGCGTACCTCTCATATCGTTTGATGGTTGATCTTAGTGCTCTAAAAGTCACCTTGGTCAGTGATAATCTAGTGTGACTTTTCTTTCCCAATGACCACTTTCTGATTTGCTCGTGCTTGTCGTCACAGAGGCAGCTCGCCAACGTCTCGCAAACTTTGTCTTAAAGAAGCGTACCCAGAGTCCAGAATCTGTCAAATCCCTTCTGTCGTACTTCTGCCGCTTACGCCCCGTGTTGGGTGCATCTAATGAAGCTTTTTTTGCACGTTGTCTCCCATTCGTACGTCACCTCGGGCTACATTGAGATGCTGTATGGAGTGGTCGTTGCGGCTGCTCCATGTTGTCCGTATAAATATTTCCTTACTGACCCAGACCCTATATCGAATCTGACTTTGTTGAGGCACAGACAAGGATATTCATAACGAGCACAGAGTACATTAATGAGACTTTGTTATTCAAAATGAAGCGTGTCGAAGAAATGGCAGGCATGTATCTTAGCTGCGTCATGCTATCGCACAGGTGGGAAGGAAAAGAGCCGCTGCTGCATGACATCCAGGACAAGACGGTCCATGACTTGGATTCATCTGGCGGAATCGTGAAGTTGCAGTCATTCTGCAAGGTTGCTCGCCGTGCGGAGTGTCGTTGGGCTTGGAGCGATATATCGACAAGACTGACAATGCCGAGCTCCAGGAATTGGACCTTATATCTCAATGATCGCTCTTCCAACCACGAGGAATCCGTCGTGATCATGCAGGAGCTGGGAGATGCGGTGGGCATAGATCTACAGGCCCTCGTTGCCTTCCGTCCAGGAATGACAGGCGCCCGAGAGAAACTTCAATGGTCGTCGACCCGCGTCACCACGTTGCAGGAAGACGTTGCATATTCATTATTCGGTATATTCGGTGTGTATTTACCTGTCATCTATTGCGAGAAGAAGCAAAACGCTCTCGGGAGGCTCTTACAGGAGGTTGTTGCCCGCTCGGGCGACATCTCTGCCCTGGATTGGATTGGAATGCCATCTGAGTTTAATAGCTGTTTTCCAGCCGATATCACTTCTTATCATGCTTCGCCACCCATATTGTCATCTCTGCCCGAAGATGAGATGGAGAAATCAGTGTCCCTCCTGCAAAAGGTCGGGGCCGTGGGGCTGGCTTCGCAATTTTATGCCTTGCTTGACAAGCTGAGCGCTCCTCGTTTCGCAAACTGCAGACTGCATCTGCCTTGCATTACATTCCCTGTCACAGCAATGAAACGGAGGCGCGGTCAAGGCAGAAGGGCTTCGTGACCTGCTGATCACTAGACAAGCCAAAGCACTTCTTACGGGGGAAACTCGCCCGGCAGACCTTGCTGCTTGTCCGTCCGTGGACGCGCTGCTTCCTTGAACTACCTGACTATGAAAACTATATGCAGAGCGAGACAAACTTGTCCGAGGTCGGGTCTTCATTATACAGTATCTCCCCTGGGTCTCGGTCGCGCTGCGATTCATTCCTCGCATTGGACAGCCTTTCGGCTCATTCCTCGATTCGCTTCGCAACTCTCCTGGAGACAAGGACTCCGCGGTTCATTCCGAGTCGCATTTGCAAGCATTGCGGTTGATCGTGCGCCTTGGACAACCTTTCAGCGCATTTTTACCAGCGCAGCAGTTCAGCGGAGAGTACAAGAGAATCGCGTCAGATCGCCATATTATTGCACAAGTCAAAGATGTGGCTTCCGTTCGCAGCATGATGAACGTTAGGACGTTAGAGATATTGTATAGGTATATGAACCAAGATCCCTGTTCAATTTTCATTTGCACCTTGATGGTACCTAGAGCGTCACTGGCAGTGACTGCATGTATGTGTTGACCACTGATTGTTACCGTTTGTTGGGCGTCTCTTCACTAACTTTTAGTTACATCACAGATCGCAATGATCCATCAGTTGGTTATCGCAGTGCCATCTCGTATTCCACCTCAGCGTTGTTCCGGCCTGCATTGAGTTTGTATATTCCAATACTTCGTACTTACATGGACTAACTCGTACCATAGCCCTAGAATTCTCTGATCCATCCAAACTACATAATAATGGAACCCACCCTCAACGGTGAATTACAACGTCTAAGAAGCGACGTCGAGAGACTCTCCCTCGAGGCTCAGCGAAAGGAACGTGAAGTGGCTCTGTTGACGGGTGTTATATGCCGGCTAGAAACAGAACTAGTTCGGAATTCCAACACGACACCTGCACAAGCAACCATCGGCGGTGCCAACTTGCGCGACTTACTCCAACTCTCACCGCCGGATCTATTGGATCTGGATGATGACATTCGGTTGATGAGGAGGAAGGTGCTAGATAGAGCCCCCACGGGTTATGCTGAGGACGTGCAGGAGTATCTGACAAAGGCTATGAAGGAGGCTATGATCAGGAGGGGAGTTAGGTATGATGATGGCGCGAATTGCGATTGGAAGGGTCCATGGTTGAAGGTCTATCAGAAGCGGGATTTGGAGGATGATGCTAGGTTATTGGGGTTGAGGGATAGTAGGAGGGGCGTACCGAGTAGGACTGTAGGTGGGAGGTACGACATAACCGTTGCTTGCGATACGCTGATTGGTTTATCGCGATGGAGAGGTATCCATTGAACGTCCTTATTTTCTTTACTTCCCTTTCGGTTGTTAGGCATACCAAATACTTCAAACTCACTGACAGTTGTCTCAATGTTTCCTGCCAAAGACAAGGCTTTTCCCCACCAACCGATCTTTTCAAATACGTCAAGTCGACGGAGAGAGCCTGGGCCTCCGACAAATCATATGCGTAGTAGAGGCGTCATAACCAGTTGCCTGAGTACTAGTAGTACTACTGAAACAGAGACAGGGTTTCAGCCCCTTGTCACCTCGTCAGCAGTAGGCAGACCCAGCTACGTGAACACATACCTTGATAATCGCTATTCGACGTACCTGACTGACAAACTGTACCTGTCCTTGCAGCGTGCAAGCAATCGTCGAGTTCAAGTGCAAGTGCTAGTACATATGTTGTGCGTTGTTGATTTACGAAGGCGCTGCTAAACGAACACAAACAACCGCCAAGCATTGTCTCACAATTTTTCCTGTTTCGGCCTTGTTCCCATGACTCTAGCCTCGCGAAGGATGTTTCAATCGCTTGTTCCCCGTGGGTCCCACGGATATTGCACTAATAAGGCAATTATTGGCACCATCCTGCAGCTGATTGCTTGATTTTTTCCTCGTCCTTGTCACACGCGGTCGCCAGAGCAGCAGCAATCGACAACGTTCCGAGTCGAGGTACTTAAGCAACCTGAACTTCAGCATGGCTCCCCCATCAGAGCAGTCTCATCCGCCAGCGAACAACATATCTAGATCTCACTAGCAGAACCCGTTCTCTCGCACGCATCCTTCTCTAACGCAATGGCTTACACAACCTCCACCAAAAACACTCACTTCGCTATCTTCCCATCCGCTCCTGCTTCTACCAACGTATTTGCCCTCTTTGGTCATGCGCAGTCACCCCGTGATAACCACATCATGTGTGAAGACCTTCGAAAGGTCTTCGGTTCCACCATTACTATCCAGAAAAAGGAGAGCTCTGGCTCCGGCTCCTTTAGAGGCTTGAAGAAGATACTGAGTGCCATATAAATTTAATCGGCCCATCAATGCGGCATTTTCCTGTCCGCCGGTCCACATAGGATCCGGACATAGAGACACAAACCTCCTTGATATCGGCGCACCGGGAAACACCAGTTCCGCCCTCTGCTCACTACCATCCAATCGGTAGCACATTATAATCGCAACCGGGTGGAGATTATATCGGAGACGAACAAAATCTCGCTCTCGTACTGAGCGCTACCGCTGTATCAATGAGCAATACTAGCACCCACTGGGGCAATGATTTCGGGGCGTAGGGGGGATAAGATAATCAGGATGAACGCGCGTCCCTTAGTATATGATATAGTATACCTATACAGGAAACCATTTTTTCATTTCCCCATTCTCGAACGCCTCCTGTGCTTCGAACTTCTTGATGAACTGATCGCGAGTCAAGAAAGAATCAGATGCAATCGATATAAATGGCCATCTTTTAATAACTCAGGACTAGAACATGTCACTAGTGGGCGATATGAAAAAAGGTACCAAGATATCGATATCTTCATTCAGTGACAATGTAAAGTCAAAGACATCTTCCATTTGACAGCAAGTGTGGTTACACCAAACCCAGAGAGGTAAACATGACCCAGCTTAGTAGTAGCGCCCGATTCCACATATCGCACGCACAGCCTAGTCTGCCCACATCCCTACATGCCCATATGCCATCCGCCACAGCCCAGGCCTTCACGTTCATGCCAAGGGTCCGCCCAGTGCTTGCTGATCCCCACCAGGCATTAGTGGCGCAGATGGCGAACCCGAGGAAGATGTCAGAGCAGAAGCAGGTCCAGATACCGGAGTAGATGGAGCACCGAGAAGAGCATTCCGCGTCGCCGTAATGAGATCCCACTGATCTGTGTCCCCGTGCACATCAAACATGTTGACTCCAAGCATACCCGTCTTCTTTGCGAACGCGCCTTTCATGGCGAGCGATTCGGGATCGTCGTATGGAATAGTCTGCGTGTCTGAATGTAAGAAAGGCGTCGCCGAGCACTGGTCCCAAGAACGCTGGAAGCCGCTCGAGGGCAAGGCGGCGTACGTTCCGTCGTTGTTGCGCTGCAGGACCCCCTTGGTCACGAGATCTCGGAACTGGATTTGATGGTCGTCGTCAGAATTAATGGTGGTGCGCCTGGCGAGCCGATGGAGACGCGGGGCTTCGGGAGAGCGGCGTTGTCGAAGGTGGTTTACACCGATGCCGCTGACGTAGCCGTATGCTGGGATCCCAAGGACCAATTTGTTCGCGGGGAAACCTGCTGATGTCCAGGCGTTGTACCCGGCTGCTGCGTTCTGAGACGGCTGAGTAGAATTTCCACACCCATCGTACAAGGGCGCGTTCGGACCAGGGGGGTTTGCAGCTATAATTTCACTATGCATCAGTACTTTCCTATCGTTCGTTTCAAATGCAAACGGACCTTGAAAATCGTCATAATTCATCATCAATATCCAGTCTATTATCTCCGCGAAACCGGACGCGTCTTTGATAGGTTGACCGTCGGAGCCAGCGAAGGGAGTGTTCTGAACAGCGGCCGATATTTTCGCTCCAGGGGGGAGCTTCAGCCTAAGAAGCCTCAAAAACTCGAGCATGTTCTCTTCGTCGCTTGGACTTTCGGTGTTGCCTTGTCTGCCTGGCTGTCCGGGATACTCCCAATCGATATCGATACCATCGAGGTTGTATTCCTTGTAGCTGGCGAGGATGTTGTTGACAAAGGTATCCCTATTGGCAGGTGTGGACACGGCTTGTGAGAAATAGCTAAAAGTCTATGAGTAACGCGGAGGAAAAGCCAGCCTGGGTACAACTCACTGACTGCCGGTCCATCCCCCGATACTAAGCTTGACCAACTTCGCCGCAGCATGTGCATCTGTCACGAGTTTGCGAAGCAAGGTGGGCGCATCGGGCGAATCGAAGACCAGCTTGAACTCTGCGTTCGGGAGAGCGAACGCAAAGTCTATGCAGTCGAATAGGGCGAAGTTCATGTTGGTCGGGGGTGCCCAGTCGACAAAGTAGGTCATCACGAGCGTCCCTGGAATGGTAGCGCTGCGTTGGACCTGGGAATGGGTTGCTAGGTTCGCTGAATGTACGTTGTTTCCATAGCTAGAAGATAACTGGACTGAAGGAGCGGAAAGGGTAAGGAGCGGAAGGAGAGACAACGTTGCGAATATGCAGGATAACATAGTGAAAACGAAGAGAAGACGAAAGTAGATGAAAAGCAGAATGTCAATCATGATGAGAACATGCAAGGTAGATATGGGCGTTCTTAGCTTGGTGTCAACCACCGGGGCTGACGGCAAATGTGCGACTACAGCGGGGCATAAGTCAGCCGCAGGAACAGAGCGCACGATTCAAGCTGGGGCTGACGGCGATCCATCTAGACTTATGTTTGACCTGGGACTGCATCGTAAGTAATGTCAGTTCTAAAAGGGTGGATGTGGACGTACTACTGCGCAGCACATAATGTTAGCGATGAACTCGCATCTTTTCGTGTTTGGCGGCTTAAAGTGCAAAAACACTACATAGTGCTATTACTAGGCCCTGCTAGCCGGCGCAGCATTTTCGGTAAAATTTTGCTTGGCAGGTCAGCCGCAAGCGCAGACTGAGGCTGACGGTGATACATTCACCTGTCATAAATTCAAAAGGGCGGACATGGATGTACTACTGCGCCGTGCATAGTAGTGTACTCAGCACTGCACTTTTAGCCAAGACCCTATGTGCTCATACACGGTTTCTGGCAAAAAGTGCAGAACAACAGTCTCTACTATGCTCAGCTTTTTCGCCTGCAGCAAGTCAGCTCAGACGGAAGCTGACATTGATCGGTTTGACCTAGTAAGCGATGAGTGTGAAATGTAAAAGGGTTGACGTGGACGTACCACTTCACAAATTCACCCGGCGGCAAATGTGCACCGCATCATGGTAATTGCTAAATCTAAAACCGCGGAATGAGTGCAGCGGACGTTTGAAAGAGTACCACGCGAATCACTGTCGATTCATGGTCGGCCAAGGTTATATACATGTATATGCAAGCTGGAAAGAAGGCGTGGGCACTTCGGACAAGGCGTCAAAGGAATATACAGGCACGCGGTGGCTCAATAATATATTGTGACGGCCGCCATCACGCCGGTATAGTCAATGTTCCGAGCATTTGTACTGAGGCGTCGAGCCGGACAACGTGTCTAAAGGTACAGGATCTAATTGAACCCTTTCACAAACTTCCGAGGAGATAACTTGGGCGCGAACCTGAAGACATGGGTAGTAGTATAGGGTGACATTATTGGCCGGATTGAGAGGACAATGGCAACAGAAAGATTGACGATATGGATGCAGATGGGTGGCGACTTGGTATCCGAGCCAGTGAGGCGCCGTGATAAGCAAGTTTTGAAATCACGCGGTCTGGACAGAACAATGGGCTGAATGGCAAGAGGAGTCCCTATTTGGACATTCAAGATTAGAAGACTAGTCGAGGCTTCTGGTTCTTCTTAGCGATGTTTCACGTATCAAAAGACAGTTGATTTGATGTGCCAGGATAATCATGGATGGGGACGACGAGGACAATATGCGAATCACAGAAGTGCCATCTTAATTGGAGAAGCATTAGAGGATCTGTGGGAGGATTGCAATGAATCGAGTGTAGGAGTCAGATCCGCCATCTCGGGAGAGCGTAGTACCAGTAGTACTTACTACGGACCGATTCACAGCAGCAGGCAGTGTAACACGTCAGACAATTGTTTTTTTTCCAAATTAAATATTGACGTATTTAGCTCCTGTTGGTGGCTTACCCTTACCCTGGTTTCCAAGTGACAAGTGACTCAAAGAGTCCCACGCGCTGCGCGCGATTGCTATCACTCCGACTTGCTTTGTCGTGACTCGGAGTGGCGTACACCTGCATTGTCCATTCATGTAGTCTAGCTATACATGTTCTAAATAATTTATTGCTAGTGCACGTCAATCGAGTACTTCGGTTTCGGAAACACGTTGAGTTCGGTAAATCCGGCAATAATATTTGATCGGAGGATGTTAACCCCAATTAGGAAAGTGATACCAAGTGAATGGTACAGGATTACGTCGACTGACTCGGACTGCATCAAGTTCTCTTTCGGAACAACATCTACACGTTTCTATAAAAACCAAGTTCAATAAAAATGTACTCTACTCCCGCTTCATACCCACAGCTGGGCCCATCATCATGTCCTTCGTTACTCGTCGTTCTCAGTCTCCTCCTCCGATGCCTTCCCCTGAGCTCGTACCAACTCCTTTGCCATCACCGCCCCCCATCCTTCATCGCAGCTCTCGTTTGACCGTTCCTGCAAATAATTCACCACCTATTCCCCCTCGCCTCATAGGCTCACCACTTCTTCAGAATACTCTGAACGCGTCCAGGTCACATGATCGCTTAAACAGAAAGGCAAAGGAGGGTCTCTTTGGCGAGGACGACGAGTTTGGCGCGCGTAAACGTGCTTTGGGGAAGAGAAGTAACTCATCAATATCATCACTCCCTATTCTTTCTACTTCTCCAACTCGCATTGCAAGGCGCGCATTGGGTCAATCATCAACCCGTTATCGTTCCCCGCCACCTAGTCCTACAATCGCGTCCCCACCACCACCCGTTCCTCCCATCCCGGCATTCATGCTCACTCCAACTGACAAGAAGTCTGTCGTGCAGTCATTACCTAGTAAACGAGCAACTGCTCCTGCACAACACGCTCTCTTCGACCTCCCACCTTCTCTCTCGAGGCCACGTTGTGAATCAACTCCTCAGACTCCTGGCGCAATGACCTGTATGCAGTTTTTTACCATGCACAATACTCCTCGCAGAGACTGCCGAGTCTGAGCGTGCACGATGGATGACTATTCCCCTCGTAACGTCGAGCTTGCATCTTGATGAACCTTAATAAGGCCGCACCAGCTGCGTCTTGTGCCATCATTGTACACAACTTAACATCATTGGGACGACATTACTTGCCAACGACCTTCCTTGCACATAACCGTATATTCTTTCTTTAATATTTATACCTCCTTTATGTTCGCCACCCGCGCCTTAACGCGCTCGATGCACTCCCTCTGTCCCTTTCGCTCCTTCTAGTCTACCTCCCCCACATTCACTGATGTATTACCACCATTGCTCCCCCTCAATCGACAACCAACTCACAAAATGTCAGTGCTTACTTTACACGCATTTACTTATCCCGACCAGTACCATAATGTTCTTTATCGTGTTCCACCACTCGTAATGCTAAACTGTGTTTGAAACAATGTTCGACCGTTATCTTGGAAAGTTCAATTAGAATTCTATGTAAATCCCCTAATCCGAAGGTTCCTTTGTCGGAAACACGTACACTGTAGTTCCAACTTACTACTATTATCTTATGTGTACGTGTATGATATTCGGCCAAGCGACTTGTATCCTCGTAAACGACGCGAAAACAACTCGTCTGATCAAATCAAGTCGTCAAAGCCGAACTGAGTCACCGGCGCATCAATCACACGACCCACCCCGCCACATCGATACCCTAAGGTTTTAGCATCGAAATGAATCTTCCGACCCCCTACGGGTTTAACGCGGACGTCATCCTATCTGCTGACCAGTACCTACTCGGAAGGAACACCGCATAACGTTGTCTTATGACGTCCGAAGACTTTTCCAGAGAAAGCAGAAGCCGGCATCAACTGACGTTTTAGGTCAGTGGTACGCGCCACTCCGGCTCTTGTGCCCCTGGTGACGTTAGCTCCTACACATATGTAGGCGCTTAAAAGCGTCATTGATAATAAGCTAATATCCTGAACGTGCAACGAGGCAAGAGGAAATTTTCTTTCAGATCCGAGTCACATCCGACATAACACGGTCAGGGAGTGTGATAACTGAGTCATGGACCTGATGACGGCAAAAGATAGGTCGTCCTATACAGTCGGGTCATAGGGCGCTTGAAGTAGTCATGGGTAACAAAGACAATCTAGGACGTGCAAACAAGGCAAGAGAAAACTACACATGTTCCAAATTTGACAGGTCGGGCCCAGCAAATGGATTATGCGGGTGTCCTTAGTTTACCTTAGTGGTTTGCAGCGCTTGCGCGATACGGCGAAAGCGTCGGGCACGGACACGGGCACTATCAAATTCAGAATACCGCTGAGCGCTGAGCGCTGATTATGAGGATATGACGGGCCCGATAAAAGCGTGCAGTGCAAATGTCAATCAAATGTCACTTGCAAGTTCACCTCCTATAGCTATGTAGGATCGATGAGCATGCGGTCGATATTACTGCGACTTTCCCCTTTCGTGGACGGAGAGCTCGATTCAAGAAAAATGGTATTTATTTTGCGGTTCTCCGGAATAACGGCGAGCGACTAAGACTTTACTCGGCTTGTAGGGGCCGCCCGACCGTAGTACATGACGCCTATGGACTGCAAAATACAGTAGCATAAAAAAGGAAAGCTTAAATAATACCAATCATGATCATCTGTGCATAGTAATGCAACAACAGAAATTGGAAGATGTAGGGATACAGCTGTAGCGAAGAAGAAAAAAGTCAAGTCAGCTATCGATACATTTTTTTCTCGATTTGATTGAGAAACCGTACCAAATACACTATGATGAACCCAAGACAAAAAGGTGTTTTTGAAGGTCCAAAGATGCAGCGTCATGAAAGTCAATGTTTGGTTAAAGTCCCATTCTTTCCGCCAACGTCCGATCTCCAAATGCATATGCGTGACCTGCAAACCCTCGAGCCCTCCGTCCACCTCCGCCGCCGCCACCGCCACCACCATTGCGCCGAGAGAAACGGTCCCGATCTCGGTCTCTGTCGCGCTCTCCGTCGTGTTCGCGTGCGCGGTCTTTGTCCCGACGGTGGGACTCCCGTTCCCTATTATCATTTGGAGAGCGTGGACGTGTCCGCGAATCTTCATCAACCTCCATCTTCACATTGCTTGGTTTTGTACGGGGCTCTGTGGGGGAGAGGCGAGGCGAGCGAGGAGGTTCATGGTCTCTGGGAATACTCTGGCGCGCGTTGACAATGTGGGGTTTTGTTGGCGGAAGAGAGATATTGGAACGTGCGGGTGACACTTTGGGCTCCGAGAGACGCGGCTTCTTGTGAGCTCTGGGTCCGGTTGGGGGTAGCTTGACTACCCCATTACTCGTGGATGCGGGGTGATATAAGTCACGAGGGGTTGGCGCATATGAGTGGTGGTTAGCGTTCATTTGACGCAGAGAAGTTTGGAAGCTTTCATAGGACTTGTCTAGTTCCGACCTGTTGCGTCTATGTGTGAGTGAATATACACCTGGCTTATGAGGTCACTCACGACAACGAAGCGATTACTTGATGAGATTCTAATGAAACGTGCCACATGTGAGGGGCAATTAAAATAAAAGGAGTCAATGAACGCATACCTCGCAAAGCTCCTTCTAATCTCTCCACGACTCGTCGGAGTCCGCGAACTTCCTCCTTAAGCTTCCCAGTCTCCCCGGATTTGAGCATCTCATACAGCTCATCATTCTCTTCTTGCAGTATGCGTACCCTCTGCGTCAGTGCGGTGTTAACCGTACTCGAAGAAGAAGCCACTCCCGTTCCTTCACTAGAAGCTGCCTTGTTGATATGTGGTAACAACACAGAGACTAGCGCGGGGGGCAACGTAACCGAATCCGTGGTCGATGGGCCACTCTGGGCAGCAAGGTGCTGACGAAGACGTATCACTTCATCCTAGCCAAGACAAGACCGGGTCTATCAATACCACCAATCGGCGCCTGGAAAAGGAGCGCCTTACCGTTAGTTCAGCGACCTGGGCATCCCGTTTTCTGAGTTCTGTCTCAAGGTCTAGTTCCCTGGGTGTAGGGAGGTCCATTTAAAAGTGCTTGAGTGCACGGACAAGCTGGCCAGCCTGCGGAAGGTTCGTTAGAAGGGTGCCGTGTGCAAGACCGTTTGCGCGCCTCTTTGGGTTTGAGGTCACATGACGTAAACGGCGGTGGCTGTAAAACTTCGACTGGGTTACGTTGCAAGTCTTCATCTCACGATCATCATCATCATCTATGCGGTGGCATTCTACCGTACCGATACAGCTTTGGCTTGATTATTGATTGCAACGGGGGATGCTACGAGGGCCCGGTAGACAAGTTTGTTCATGATGCACTACTTCTAACTAGGCTGCGCAACCTTGATCGGTTTATCTGTGGAGAAGATATCCCTCTGCGGTTCTTTCTGTGTGTTTCTCATCCGGTAGATCAGCGGTGAGAATACACAAAATGAATCGCACGGACCGTCGTCAAGGCCGCTGGTTAAATGTTCGGGGGATGCTCCGGAATATGAAGTTGAATTCTTTGTACTTAACATTGCAGATATGAACCTCGAGAAGGCGGTATTACGACCTCGTCGGAGCAACGCTGGAATACATGCTATGAGCACACCTAATCACCATGGGAGACTTTAGCTTTAGCGCACTGATGCGAGTTAGACTCGTGACCGCTCTAAAGTGTGGAGTTTGACAGAAGAAGGCCCTGATGGGAGCAAAACATATGCATGACCATCGGTGCCGCATGTTGCACGCCGGGATCGTTAAGTAGATGGTCTGTTTTTAGCAAGTTATGACGCTTCGAAGCAACCACCGCTTACATTGAATTTAGGGTCGCACTGGATATAAGATGGCGCAGTCCGATCAGGCGGAGACCCTGATGTGACGATCTCCACCCTTCTCCACCGTCTCATTGTATACCATTGCCTATCATGGGTCTAACGAAGCTTTTTTCATTGATCACATTAACGCTGACCGCTTCTGCTGCCTCTTGGAATGCGACTCCTTTCAATCCCGCATCTGTCCCGCTCGCAGTTCGGTCGCCTTACCTGTCTGCGTGGCTGCCTCAAGGTGCTGGCACACCGCTGAATGGTGCCTGGCCCCAGTTTTGGACTGGATCGGTGGGTTTTGTTCATTATACACATTTGAATTGATTGAGACATTGTCGTGCAGACTCTTGGGTGGGCTGGCTATATCAGGGTTGATGATGCCACGTATACCTTCCTGGGTGATCCCGTTGTTGCAGGTGCCGAACTTGCCATCCAAAAAAGCCTAGAGGTGATTGTGGTTCGGTCGTATGCATGAGAGCACACTTATACACTATGCAGTTCACTTCAACACAAAGTGTTTTCGTGATGACTGCCGGGTCTGTGGACATAAATGTGAACTTCCTTAGCCCTGTCGAGGTACATATGTTGTCTTGTGCCTTTACATTGCAGCAAGTTATTTTTAGCCCACAGACATCCTTAAGCAGTCCATCCCCTTCTCGTATCTGGCACTGTCCGCAGTGTCTAATGATGGAGGGTCGCATACCGTCAGCGTATACACCGACATAAGCGCAGAATGGGTATCTGGAGATGGCTCTCTGACGGTCAACTGGACCACTTCTACGGGCAACATCTTGACTCATCAGGTCATGCTTGAGAACCAGGAGTTGTATATCCAGTATAGTGACCATATCCAACGTGAGCGATGAGTACAGCTTGCTGACCGACTGACTGACTGACTGAGACCATTCTTTAGAGGGAGCAGCCTACTACTCTACTCCGAATGTCTGCACCTTTGTCACTCAGTTTCCCTTTTCGCGCTGATTTCTTCATCATCCTTCATCAGTCTTCTTCTGTGACGTACCAAACCGGCCAAGATGTTGTTGTTCGAGCCCAATTCATCAACAACGGTCTTCTTGCCGATACTGAGGATACTAATTTTCGTGCCGTCAGTGACAATTGGCCAGTGTTTGCTTTCGCTCACGACCTTGGCATTGTGTCAACCACTGCCACCGTCCCTGTAATATATACCGTGGGTCACGTGAGAGATCCGGCAATTCAGTACATCGTCGCGAACGACGTCTACCAACCCCGAAGTATTTACTTCTGGAGTGCTTACTCAAGCGTCGCGGACTTGGTACGTCCATAGTCCTATTTGAGTTATCACTAGTCCCAGAAATTATGCTCCAGATTTCTGACCTCGTTGGGGACTACTCTACTGCACTAGGACGTGCGCAAGCGTTCGACCGGAAGGTCCAGAGCGATGCCTTGGCCATTTCAAGTAATTATGCTGGTGTCGTCGCGCTGTCGGTTCGTCAAGCCTTCGGAGCCTTGGAGCTCACGTTGTCGAAGAACAGTGATGGAAGTTGGAACACAGATGATATCCTGATGTTCTTGAAGGGTAATACGTCGCTACTTTCAACCAAAATCAGTTGTTTGATACGAACACCCCAGAGATCTCTAGCGATGGCGTAGGTGATATACCTTGGAGCTGTGGGTCGCTCACTTTCGCTAATGTAGAACGTGAACACTGTGGATGTCATCATGCCTGCATGGCCTATTTTCTTGTACACCAATCCCACACTTGGAAAATATCTCCTACTCGGCCTCCTTGAGTACCAAGCAACCGGTCAATATCCTAATGCTTGGGCTGCCCATGATCTTGGTTCGTCTTCGATAGAAAATCACCGAGTTTCCATAATTACTCTTATTGTGAATTAGGTTCGTCCTACCCCAACGCTACGGGCCACAATGCTGGTAACGATGAAGCCATGCCTCTCGAAGGTGATCCCCCTTTCTATGCACATACTCAATTTCTCAGCGCCTATGCTTTCAGAGTGCGGAAACATGCTCATTATGGCTTTGAGTTACACTCAGAAGTCTAATGACAGTTCCTTGATCACCCAATATGTCAGTGTTCACATGACCTCGTCTCCCATATGTTCACCACTTTCTACAGACGGACCTTCTTAACCAATGGACCGGATACCTCGTCGCAGAAGCCCTCATTCCTGCAAATCAAATCAGCACAGATGATTTTGCAGGGGCTCTCGCCAACCAAACCAATCTAGCCATTAAGGGTGTGATAGGCATCCAGGCCATGTCTGTGATTTCGGGCATATTGGGCGACACCGCTAATCAACGAAACTACAGTGCACGTCATTGTTGAAGTTCTAGACTGACATGAACTTACTCTTCGAATATTCAGTCAATCGTACAGCGCTATGTCCCGCAAATACTTAACTATGCCACATCGAGCGACGGGCTGCACCTCACCTTGAATTACGGAAATGAAAGCTCGTAAGTCTCGCGTATAAAATCTGCGTTTTGCGTGACATTACTGACAGTGTCAAGTTGGGGCTTGTCATACAACCTGTATGCAGATAAGTTACTTGGCACCAATGTTTTTCCAGAGTCTGTCTATGACATGCGTAAGTCCGCCTGTCACTCGCCGTGAACAGTTCTGAACAGCTTCGTAGAAACTGCGTGGTATGCCACCGTCGTCAGTGAGTGAATCACAGGCAATTAATGATTGACGCATACAACTATTCCTTCAAGATGCTTACGGTGTCCCTTTGGACACTCGGTGAGTTGCTTCTTGACCTAAGTGAACAACGTAACCAACAGATTCATAGCCACACATACACTAAATCCGACTGGGAGTCATGGACTGCTGCTATCATGACCAACACGACAACACGAGACATGTTCATTGATTCTGTCTACAAGTATGCTGCTGATGGTGAAAGTAACCAGCCGTTGGGAGACTGGTATGAGACACTTACTGGCGCTGTGTATGAATTCAGGGCCCGCCCGGTCGTTGGCGGTCATTTGGCTTTGGTGAGCGCTGCAGATAACACATTTCGTTGATGTGCTGATTTAGTCGAAAGCTTGCTTTGTGAACTACCGATTCATTTCATATCGATTCGAAAACTAGCTTGTTGTGATTCCACCAAGCGTCATGAATATGTAGTGTTTGAGTTGTCTCAGGTGTAGTACGTAGTCAGCGACCTGGAGCGACAATTCACGGCCAAGGTTCATGCTGTGTACACATTTGAGCTAGATGAGGTCATGCGTGGTAGCCTCTGGTAATATAATTGTTTGGGTGCTCAGCGCTCAGTGCCTCACCTCAAGGCCTGATTACTGAGCGTGGAAGAGTTATATGCAGAATGTAAATGACTAAGCACCTGGTGGAATGAACTGCAATCAACTTCAGCGAACAACACTTATCTTGCATTTCTCTTGATATGCGTATCTGTCTCTTGCCGACGGAAACCCTACATCGTATATTCACAACTATCTATGAAGACTCCATACCAATCACTCGTGCTACACTTGCTGCTCTTGCAAGAACTTGCAGGACATTCAAGGAGCCTGCGCTCGATATCCTTTGGAAACGTTTGGATGGGTTCGAGCCACTCTTCTTGTGCTTGCCTGAAAGTGTTAGAACCAGAAACGTGCAAGGAAATTTGGTGAGTTAGATGTTCCAGATGTGACTCTACATGGTATGGAATGCTTAATTTTGAAATAGACACTCAAAAGACCACCCTTCAAAAAAGAGTGGAGGATTGTTTGCCAATATGCACAACGTATCCACTTTTTGAGCATTGATCACACGGCTCTAGACATCATAGACGACCGGGTCATACAGACGCTAGTGTCTACGCCACCACTCACACTGCTGTTACCGAATCTCCGTACTTTGCGTTGGTGGGATGATCGAGAAAGTTTTCTTCCGTTGTTGCGCACCTTGCTTGGGCCAACTATCACATCACTGGAGCTTGGCTCTGGCGATTGGACACCCTCTTTTGCCAGATCTGCTTTGTTAGCCTCGCTCAGTGCTCGATGTCCATTCATTCGGGAATTCCGCTGCATAGGGTACTACGAGGATTCCCAAGAAAGTTTGGATGTAATATGCGAAGTTGTGTGTGGCTTGCGGAAGCTCTCTCATTTTGACACAGGAGTCCTTAACACACAAGTGCTTGTTCATCTGGCTTCCTTATCGTCGCTGAAGTCTCTTTCCTTCGAGACATGCGACTTGAACGACATCCATCCCAATTCCACTGCAACATTTATCCACCAACTCAATGACGTGACCATTTCTACATCATCACCCTCTGCTCTCACTCAGTATCTCAGAAATGTCCATTTTCTTTCTTGTCGATCGGTGACGTTGTTGTTCGATGGAAACGATGTGTGGCCACCTTATGATCCTTTGGATATTCCGGACCTCATTGTCTCCCTCTCAGAGAGCTTCTCTCCCGATCTCGAGCAAATCGTGGTCTACTTCGACTCCCAACTCAAAATCAATGAAGAACTAAACAATCCCCGTTTTGCCATTGCATTTGACGCGGTTGCTCCGTTGCTGTCGTTGAGTCGCTTAAAAACATTGAATCTCTCTTGGCTCTGTACATCGGCCATCGACGATGGCTCACTCAAGAGAATGGCACAATCTTGGCCTCAGCTCGAGGAGTTCCATTTTGGAGGAGGGATTCGTTGGCTGATCCCACCATCACTCACCTTCATAGGACTCGTCCACCTCGTACAACATTGCCGGCGCTTGCATACCATTGAAATGACCTTTCATGCCAGTTCAATCGACACCAACAGCGACTTGTTCTCTAAAATTATTCCCAATAAGAATATCACAAGCATAGACGTAGGGATCTCTCCAATCGTGGATTCCCTCATTGTGGCCTGTCAACTGCATGCCTTACTACCCAATTTGACTAGCGTTTTCACCTTCCAATCGTTCGAGGACATATCCCCCCTGCCGGCGCTATTTGAAAATCTCGAGGTTGGATGGGGAAGGGTAGACACATACCTCGAGGCGCTTACTACAGGCGCAAAGATAAAAGATAAAATAGACCAAAGACCATAAGGCTAGTCCTTGTTGCTGGCCTGATATACTCAGGACCCTGGGTATGTCAAATTATCAATCGCTTGGTAACTTGGAAACTCACAAGCTGCAATGCTATACATTGGCTTAGCCAATGGTATACCTATACCCAACCTATACCATTGCAGAACCTTCTTGCTACTTTCAATTGAGGCTGTCTTCGTGGTAGTCGTCTATTTATACCACGACATCTACACTATACATTATGCACTTGTTCTCCTCGGCAGTCGATAATAATATCAGTCCGTCTCGATATAATACATGAAGTATAACATATAATTACACCTAGCGTCCATCGACATTCTGTTCCGTGAGTACATTTTAACTTGTTGCTTGAGAGGGATTTACATAAGTTTATGTAAAGGTTGTTTGATTCACCGGATCTGGGATGATGTCATGCAATCGAGCTGTCTTCGATCCTAAGCGGAAAATTACGATGTGGACTACCAATCGCCTATAATTGCAAAGGACTCAAACCAGAAGTCCATGTTCCTTCTTTCGTTACGACCATGATGAAGAGAGCTCGTAGCCCGAGCCCACTTGCGATGTCAAAGAAAGGCAGGACCACTGACTCTCTCTTTGCACCCATAAAGATTGCAACAGCAGAAGCTGCAGCTACCGTTCAGGCTGACCCGCCATTCCTGCGGCTCTTGGACGCATTACGCAATGTTGTACAGAAGCCCCCGAAAGGACAATCGGTAATTTACTGGATGAGGATGGGAGACCTGCGTAGTAGGTGTTGCTTCTTTTCAGTATGCGTGTCCATTTTGACCCCCTGTTCCAGTTTCCGATAACAAAGCTCTCGCCCTTGCGTCTGCTCAGGCGGTCGAAGATCAAATCCCGCTCGTGGTTTTGCATGTCTTAAGCCCACAGGATTATATTGCACACGACAGGAGCAAAACAAGAATTGATTTCGTTCTTCGTAACCTTTCACGAGTGAAGGTGAAACGTCTCTGTTACCTGTACTTCGCTACAAGAGGCTAATTTATACTTTTGTAGGACGAGCTCGCAAAATTAAATATACCCCTTTACACTATCACACATACGCCGCGAACGACAGTGCCAACTCGTGTTATCTCGGTCTTGCAGACTCTCCAGGCCACTCGACTCTTTGCGAACATCGAATACGAGGTCGATGAGCTTCGGCGTGACATCGAAGTCTGCTCTTTAGCCAAGAACGCGGGCATAAGGCCTACGTATGTACATGATAGGGGTATTATTGAGCCAGGCGTCGTGAAAACGAAGGATGGCAGAACATACACGGTATGATCACCTTATCACCTGTTCTGTTATTCTCAGTCTATGCCTTTCAGGTCTACTCGCCGTATCAACGGAACTGGATTGGCATTCTAAATTCGAACCTCTCAGATTATTTGAACGAGTTCCCATCTCCAAAACCCAACCCCCCCGACAATTAGGGAGAATCACGTCTTTGGACCGTTATTCGATGCTGATGTACCCGTGTCAGTTCATGGCTTCGAACTTGATCCTGAAGAGACCGCCAATATGACCAAGATATGGCCAGCAGGAACATCTTCTGCTAATGAGGTAAGTCACGTATTACATTGGAAGAGGCATCGCAATTAAACATTTATCAGATGCTTTCTCGGTTCTTGTATACCAAAGCGCGCGCGACGCAGCTTGGAGCAGTTGATCCTCTGGCTGATGGGGTAGAGAATTCCGACAAACACAGCCGGGTCCTCTTGTATGATGAGGCTCGCGACAGAGGGGACAAGGACACTACGTCGCGGTTGAGCCCCTACCTATCTGCTGGAGTTATTTCTGTCAGGGAATGCGTTCGTCAAACTATGAAGCTTCTCGGAATTCAGAAAGTGGAGGCTGGACGCTCGTCGGGCGTAGGTCGCTGGGTGCAGGAACTCGGTCTGTTTTTTTTTTCAAATGCCCTGGACACATAATTGATGCATCATGGAGTAGCTTGGCGAGATTTTTACACCAATGTCCTTGCATACTACCCGCGAGTATCCATGGGTCGACCTTTTCAGGAGAGGTTTGCTGATGTTAAGTGGGAAGTTAACGAGGAGCATCTGAATGCTTGGAAAGAGGGAAGAACTGGCATTCCTATCGTCGATGCCACGATGAGGCAGATAAGCACCATGGGTATGTTTTTGTGTCGATCCTTCGGTGTATTGATTCATCAGACTATCAGGCTGGACTCATAATCGTATGCGCATGATTGTCGCTATGTTCCTGTCCAAGGACCTTATGTTGGATTGGCGGCTAGGAGAGCGCGTGAGCTCGTCTCCTTGTTTTCATTTTCATGCGCTTCCCTGACGAGCGCTCGCAGTATTTCATGGAAAAGCTCATAGATGGTGATCTTGCAAGCAACAACGGCGGTTGGCAATGGAGTGCCTCTACTGGAGTAGACCCAGTGCCCTACTTCCGGATCTTCAATCCCTATACACAATCCTCCAAGGCAGATCCAACAGGTGATTTTATAAGGACATTCGTACCAGAGCTGAAGAATCTCTATGGATCTGGTAAGTATAGGCTGACTGGCTGCTCGGCGTTCAATTGATGTTTGTTTACGAATGCAGATATCCATAACCCTCCAACCAAGGTTGCTGATAAATTGGGGTATCCGAGACCCATCGTCAACCATGCTGAAGCGAGGGTGAGGGCTATTAGGAGGTACAAGACACCTGGTGAAGAGTGACCGGCACAACCTACGCATAGCATCAGGAACACGAGATGACAAGTAGAGTGATAGAGCAAACCATCATAAATCAAACTCGTCGTCATCCTGATCTGTTTGTCCACCTCTTCGTAATTTCATTGCGTTTGAAGATGACGAGACGTTGTATGTGACACCGGATTCATAAGCATTCCGCGCTTTTTGAAGGACACCTGTCGAAGGACAATTAGACATAGGTCACGAGGTATGGAGAATATCACTACCGCTATTCGCTAGCCTAAGCTCGAGTACCGCAGTCTCAAACGTGTCATTATTTCCGAGTTCTTCGAACCCAATAAGACTAAGAATTAATGAATGATTGAATGACATTGACAAGAACCCATAAGACATACCGGTCTTTTGAGACCCCATCGATGAAGCACATCAGGCATGGAAGGACTTGAATGGCAAGCTTCTCGACCAGCCATGGCATGTTCTCCACGAAAACACGAATAAAACGCGTAGCATAGTATTTCGGCGCGAGTTTCTGACGAGTCCATCAGTAATCTGGTTTCTTTGAGGCGCGAGACATTACTCACTGCAAGGTGCTTGTCCATGATCTCGCATCTCCTGAAATTACTATGGTAAAAGTGAATCACGCAGTGTGGCTCATTCCTAAAAGCACGATAATGTAGCAAAGAGCGAGCCGAACAGAGCGAGCAACTTACGCACTTATCCGAATGGCCTCTTTCTCGTTCGTGATCTCCATGTATCTCCCATGGGCATTTTCTCTCATGTCTTTGGCTCTTTGCATTCTGCAGATGTTTGTGTCGTTTGTCGGACAGTGAACGCCAATGGAACGTACGACTCACTCGAGCCTGAGCTGCTCTAAGCCCCGATCTCGCACTGTTGCATCAGCGTCGTTCTCTATCTCTGCTTCAAGTTCTGCAAAGATGGCATCGTCGTCGTCTTCATCTTCCCCCCGGGAATCATTGGATTCTACGAGACGCGATGCTAGAGAGTCTAACTTTGAATGTATTCTGGTCATGATGAGCTAGCAGAAGTTGCTGTGTGCTCATTTCCGACTCACACATTGTTCATGATTTCCACTACTAACTCTTGCGAGCTGTGAATAGCTGAAGAGATGTGAGGGCAATATCGAGTTCAGTGGACAGTGAATCAATGAATGACAAAACGTGATTACTTGTTTAGGGCCCCTTTTGGGTGCAGCTTCAGTCAGGACTTTACGTCAATCACTCTCCACGATGAAGCTTGTCGGTAAATACGTCGACAAAAGCGGGGCTGTGAGTCATTCAGGATGTTCGTTAGTGAATAATTGATTGATTGATTTGAACAGGGCTATGTCAACCTCCGACCCGAGGATGATGAAGATATGTGGCATCTCTACAACATTATACAACAGGGTGATCTTGTGCGAGCACCAGCCATTCGGTAGGACATTGGCACGATCAGCGATTCTCTTACATGCTAAATACTTGATAGTCGCGTACAGAATGTATCTGCTACTGGATCTACCGAATCTCATCGTGTCAAGTTGAACCTCACCATCAAGGTATCCCGAGTCGAATTCTCCTCATCGGGAGCACCTTCGTCATCAGCAGATCAAGCTTCTTCTCCTGTGGGATCTTCATCTGCAGCACCCACAACCACTGCAGCACTGCATATCTCTGGCCCTGTTGCATCTGAAAACCGACATGTGAAGATGGGCGCGTTTCATACACTTGACATTGAGAGTAATCGCGATGTACGCATCGAGAAGGTTGACGGATGGGACAGTGTGGCCCTTGCTCGTGTCGAGGAATCTTGTGTGCCAGGACGCGGCGCGGAGGTAGGCGCAGTTGTATGCGGAGAAGGCACAGCCGCGTTTTGTCTCCTTTCACAACACATGACACTGGTCACCCATCGGATATCGGTTCCCATACCGCGCAAGGCTTCTGCGCCTGGAACGTCTCAGTACGAGAAGGCGATGGCGAGATTTTACGCCACACTCTACGATGCATTTGTGCGACACATACCTTATACGTCACCTAGTTTGCGGGCAATTGTGCTTGCAAGCCCAGGTTGGGTACGAGAAGGTGTTTTCAATGCAATGATGATAGAAGCCGGGAGGAGGGGGGACAAGACATTGTCCAAGGCTTTGCGAGAAAAGACCGTGAAAGTGCACGTCAGTAGCGCGCATGTCCACAGTCTTGTTGAAGTTCTCAAGAGTCCAGAGGTATGATTTTTGGTATTAGACTTTGTCACATAGGTGCATTTATTGCACTTGCAGATCGTTGCACAGCTCAAGGAAACGAAATTTGCGCGCGAGGGAATAGTTCTTGATAAGTAGGCATGCACGTGGTGGCAGCTGTGCTATTAATACTGATTTCTTTTGTCAGGTTCTTCAAGATGCTTGGTGTGGATGAGATGCGCGCGTGGTATGGTCCCGATCACGTCCGTTTAGCGGCAGATCGTGGAGCCATAGGGACACTCCTCATCTCCGACGAGCTTTTCCGGTGAGATGATCGTGTCACGCACTAGCATACTGCAGCTCAAGCAATTCGGACAGTGCGAGTGACCCGAAGCTGCGGAAGACATATGTCGAACTCGTCGAAGGAGTACAACAAAAGGGCGCAGAAGTTGTCATGTTCTCGAGCATGCACGAATCCGGTCAACGTATGTGTCTAAACCTGCTTCTATCCATCGTACTTATGAGGATGCAGAGTTGAATCAACTGACGGGTATTGCTGCAATACTCACATTCCCTCTCGATGTCGAAGTCGTAGAGGCAGAAGAAAGAGAAGCAGGAGAGGAGGAGAGAAGACAACAGGAAGCAAAGACGCTGGATGGTGGTGGATAAAGATGCGAGGTGCCATCAAGTAAAATATGATGAGGTTATTTCCAGGTAAGCTCGTGTGGTTACTTATATCCTGCTACTTATGTGCGCTGAACGCGCTTTCTGTATGCTTCCCAACCAGCAGCTTGATATCTCTGAGCTTGCTTAAGAACCTCCCGTGTATCCACATTTTCGCCCTTGCCATAAATGCCTCTTCCAACAATGATAACGTCACAACCACTTTCAAAAACAACTTGCTCTGGAGTGCGGTATTGCTGACCCATAGCATCGCCTGTGGCATCTAAGCCCACTCCTGGCGCGAGAACCAAGAAATCTTCCCTCGCAATGTTATCAGTATCGGATGCACCGACACCCTCCATGCGATGTTGAGCAATGAAGCCGATGACAAAATCCCTGCGAGCTCGAGCCATGCGGACTGCATCTTCTGTATATGACCCAGTGGTCAGTGCACCCTTGGAGCTCATTTCTGCCAGGAGTATGAGCCCCCGATCTTTTGGAATGCCAACCGAGGCGAGGCCAGTGATAATTGATGGTCCCGGAACAGCATGAGCGTTGGTGATATGAGCCCAGTCTGCGATCTTGTAGATCCCTTTTGAATACTGCAATACCACGGTACTTCCTAAGAGTCATGATACTCAGTGAACTGTCATCCAAAACCTGCAATACGTTACCTATGTCAGCGAATTTACGATCCTCAAATATTAAAAACTTGTGCTTTTCGCTAAGTTCTCGGAGGCGGTCGATCACAGTCGCGTCAAAATCTTCGAGTACATCGATATGGGTCTTTCAGTAGCGCCATAAGCATTAAGTGAGAGCGTGGAAGAAGTGACAGATGCCTTTATAAGACAAACATGAGGACCAACTGCCTCGATGATGTCGAAGAAGTCTTTGGATTTAGTCACGTCGACGCTAACAGAGAGATTCGACTGCTTTTCCTCCATGATTTCGAGCAGAGCCCTTGCAGCTTTGTTGGCATGTTTCTTTGCTCGCTCGTTGTATGTCTGGAGATGAGGAGACGACATGATGGTCACTAGCAGAACGAGCTTGATTGCGAAATCTATCGCGATCGAGGATAAATTTGGTTCTGCTATCTTATCATCTATTCTCAGGCTTTTTGACTGTTCTTGATCAACCAAATGTCGGCTTCAGCTATTCGGGAACGTGAAGACGATGAAGAACTTGCTCGTTCACCCAAACGCACCAAAGTCGACGAGTTGACTGATGACGGGCCCATCGTCGCTGACACCTCCCCGCTCATGAGCGCGGCTCTTGCCGTTGCAAACTCAAAAGAGGGCTCCTCAGCAGTTGCAGCTGAAAGCGTCCTCCCTCCTAGCCATGCTCTCTTGGGCATAGCACCTACGTTCTCTTCGGATGGACTTCGTCAGGTCCTTCAGACCGACGTCGGGATCTCCGAGTATATAAGCCGGGACGTTCCTCCCATCAGCGGTATCATAAAACAACGGTAAGTGTTCGTGTTTACAATGAAACTGCAACTGGACATGAATATATCATAGGTTCACAGACTTCTTGGTGTTCGAAGTGAATCAAGATCACCAGGTTATTCATCTCAAGTCGTTGGACATGCCAGAGTCATCTTCGAAGAAGGGGAAAGGTAACAACGAAGGAAGTTCTAGCACCGCCGTTGCTGAGGCCTCAATGGCCCCACCACAGGAGCCCGTCACCAGCGCTGAGTCGAATACTGCAGAGCAACTGTCTGCTAGCACTGAAGCAAAGGACAAAGATGATTCCACTCCCGCAGACACACTCTGGAACGATCAATTCACGGAAAAACTAACACCGTATCTTAGCGAGGCTTCCATCGACCAATTGAAAACGATGTTCCTTGAAGGACGCGAGCCTCCGAGAGTGACCGACAGCGGTTGGGGAGGTCGACTTACCCAAACTACCGAGGACGGTACTGAAACCCCAGATACGGCGAAGCCATCAGAAGAAGTGGATGCATTGCAGAGCGATGACACAGGGAAAAGAGGAAAGAACAGAAACAGTCGCGGTGGCCGTGGTGGTCGAGGTGGCCGTGGTGGCCGCGGACGAGGTCGCGGTGGCCGGCAGGGAGGAGAAAGAGAAGATCACAGAAAAGTGCTCAGCGAGGTAAGGCGAGATAACCAGGCCCTCTTACTATGAGCCCTTACCCCTTGACAGCCGATTTCCTCCAAAACGGACCGGACAACTTTACATCAAGTTGTTCGAGAGTTATTTGGCGGAAAGCTTGACAGCGAGACTGATATGTCGACCCCTGCTGGGGACGATGGATCTCGCATAGTTATAAAATGGTCACGCCACGGTGGTGGTCGGGGCGGTGGTCGTGGAGGTCGTGGAGGTATGTTTCACCATCTGTTATAAGAGATCTCTCATCATTCTGCTGATATCTTCGTAGGTCGAGGCGACCGCTCGGACAGGGGAAATCATCCTCCTTATATTCATTTCACTCTCCAGAAAACCAACCGTGATACCCAAGACGCTCTCGGCTACTTATCACGTACTCTCCATGTAAACATAAAAGACTTGGCTGTTGCAGGAACAAAAGACAAACGCGGTGTCACTGTCCAGCGTGTGTCGTTGCGACGCGGGAACAAACCTGTGGAGGATGTATGGAAATCTGCGAATCAATCCAACAGGCGGTCCGTACAAGAGATTCTATCCCAGCGTGGCGACCGTGGAGTTAGAATAGCGGATTTCAGTTATCGCAAGGCTGGTTTAGAACTTGGCATGCTGAAAGGAAATGCATTCGTTATCACACTTCGGTATGTTTCAAGTGATACTGTCCTGAAGTTCGGTTAACAAGGTTATGAAGTAACGTTCAGGTAGAAAATGTAGAAACTCTTGACCGTGCCATGAACTCGATCAAGCACAAAGGGTTCATCAATTATTACGGTGAGTTCGATATCCAGCAAACTACTGATTCGTCTGAAATACAACTCCAGGAATGCAGCGTTTTGGGACAGCCGCAGTGCCAACTCACTCCATTGGCTTGGCAATTCTGAAATCTGATTGGCACAAAGCTGTCTCCCTCATCCTCCAGAATCGGCCTGGAGAACACCCTGAAGTTGTCGCAGCCCGTGATGCGTGGTTAGTGGATGGCAATTTAGATCGTGCCCTGGCTTTAATGCCCAGACGGGTGGTTGCGGAGCGCTGCATTCTCGAGAGCTACAAGAAGCAAGGTGGAGAAACCAGGAACGCAATGGGTGCCCTGTCCACGGTATGTCAAGACTCTGTTCGAGAAACATTGTTGTTATTCATATAGTTCAACTTAGATTCCTCGAAACTTGCGGCTCATGTATGTCCATGCATACCAATCCTACGTGTGGAATGCCATCGTCTCGGAGCGAATTCGCATACACGGTCCTGATAAAGCGGTACCTGGTGATCTCGTCTTCGAGAGCGAGCCGGCCGCCAAGGGAGGGAGTGGAGAGAATGATGAGATGGAAGTGGACGATGATGCGGGTAATGAGGAGCAAGTCACCACAGAGGGAAAGGGTTAGTTCCTTTTTCTGTTCTTTATGTTCTTCTAATTGAAATATGTCATTTAAGGCATGAGCTATCGTGAGCGCAAGAAAGCTGCCAAGGCTGCTTATGTTGCACCAAGTATCAAAATACTCACTGAGGAGGATGCCCATCAGTACCCGATATTCGACGTAATCATGCCACTCCCAGGTAGAGATGTTGATTACCCAGGTGGTACGCTCGGAGAGCGCTATCGGGAATTCCTGCGCCTGGATGGACTCGACCCGGATAACTTCATCCGCAAACAAAAGTACACCAGACCTGTCCTATGATAAGCGAAACTGACACAACATCCCCAGAGAGTACACTCTTAATGGCTCCTACAGAAAAATCCTCCAGATTCCAAAAGATCTCTCGTGGTCTACACTCAGGTATACAGACCCAGATGTCCCGCTTGCACAAGCAGATGAAGACAAGCTCCTGGGATTTGACCCACCAGTTATCGCTGACGATGGGAAATTTCTCGCGCTCCAGATTAACTTGACACTGGGGACAGCCGCGTACGCCACAATGGCGTTGCGAGAGGTTACCAAGACTGAGACAAGTTCGCATTTCCAGACTGGTCTTACTCAGGCCTCTGAAGACCAGCAGTTTCGAGGTGTAGTAGCAGGACTCGGAGATGTTGCAGAATTGGATGACGATGACACAGAGATGGAAGTATCAAATACGTTAGATTCATAGCAACAGAATGTCTTATGTAGCAGGTGTCCCCGGCGATTATTTTACTGCCTTTCGGGGGAAAGTACCCACGTAGCCGATGCACACTGCATATGTGATGAACCGCGATGCACAGCCTATATACCAAAATTCAGCATAACTTATTCATCGAGTTCCAAACAACTACCGCTCTCGCAACTGGTTTGCGAGTTACTTTTCCCATTAGCTGAACTCCGGTCATTTACATCGCCAAACTTTTGACGTGTCCTATCATATTCACTGTTCCAGCGCGGGTCGTGGATATTATCCTCTAAGCTTGCGCCTCTGAAAGAGAATATGGGGAAAGTAGAACGTATAGTCTTTCTGTCGCTCATTCTCGATCTCTTTGGTGAGTGAATGTGCTCAGTTTTGAAAATCATAATGAGTCTGAAGCCTCGGGAAAGCATTTACAATCCCTCTACCCTTGTTCCCTCGCATAATCGAGTGGTATACTGTGGTAAGCACCCCATGCCACGTGTCTCTAGTTCCTTCAGTGATTATGTAGAGAGAAATCTCCGACACCAATGGCCTCCTTTCCAGAACGCTACGGTTTGTTTCAGCTGTACGAGGCGTCTTCTATAAGCCACTACAAAACTCCCAGAGATGGGATGTGGTTTTCCTTGGTTGGTCTAGTTTAAGCCACGCGACAAGGTTCATGCTGATTTGATAATTCCCTGAAGGTGGTCTGATGGGTTCTGCTTTCTCGTACGTCTGCGGTCACGTTCCCAGTTTATTTGAGGTTGTATTCACTTAGTATTTGCAGCACTCTGCAGTTCTTGGTATCGCCACATATAGGATCCCTCTCCGACAAGTATGGGCGCAGGAACGTCCTTTTGATCAGTATGCTAGGAAACATATTGTCTGCGCTCGTGTGAGTGCCGACGTCACTCTTATCATCGAGTTCCTGAACCGATTCTCCGCCAGTTGGATTCAGTCTACCACTTTTGCTTCTTACATGCTTTCCCGCGTCATAGGGGGTCTTAGTGAAGGCAATGTGCAACTTGCTACGTCAGTTCTCCATCATAATCCAGGAACTGGAGCTGATCGTCATCGTCAACAGTGCGATCCTCTCGGATGTTTCAACACCTAGGAACCGATCTAAAGCCCTTGCACACGTTGGAATCGCGTTTGCTATCTGTTTTTGCATTGGGCCTCCGATCGGAGCTTATTTTGCCTCGAGGCCAGTTCCCCTATCTGGTGCTCTACAAATGGAATTGAACGTATACGCGGTCCCGGCATTGTTGACACTCGTACTACTTGTCGCAGAAACCTTGTTCCTGGCAGTTGCTCTTCCCGAAACCCGAAATACCCGGCCTGACAAGCACGATGACGATGATGCTCTAGAAGTTCATGTCAACGAGAAGTCGAAGGCTGCTTCCGCGATACGGAGTGTGAAAGAGAGGGCTGAACTTCTGCGGGTCTTGCGCAAACTCCATCTCCTTTTCTTAGGAATCTTCTCAGGCGTAGAATTCACCCTCACTTTCCTTACCTTCGATCGTGCGTTAACTTTAAAATGCTTCCGAAGTCATGCGCTCAAACTCCAATGACCAGTATTTGATTGGAATAACACACAGAATGGAGCATTGATCGGCTCCATTGGCATTATCAGTGCTCTTTTACAGGGAGGATACGTCCGTCGTGCCATCTCCAAAGTAGGAGAAGGGAAAATGGCACAACGAGGGGTCTCGAGCTGCGCCCTGGGCCTCGTGCTCCTAGCCGCCCTGCCTCGCTTCGTGTCCACCCAACCAAAAATCGCTGTCGGACTGCTGCGAGCCGCAGCAGTCTGTCTGGCCTTCACTTCCGCGACAGTCGTAAGCTCGCTTACTGCACACGCCTCCCTCCAGTGCGACGAGGGCTTCGACAAAGATACAGGCAAACCCGCGGCCGAACATCCTGAATTGGCCAAAGGCAAGGCACTAGGTGAATTCCGGTCATCAGGTCAGCTGGGTCGCGCAATAGGGCCGTTGCTCGGTAAGCTTTAAGTTATGTCCAAAAAGTGTACAGGCTGACTTGATCACCACTCGTCAGCATGCGCTTCATATTGGACCTTCGGGCCGTCCATTACTTATGCTGTGAGCGCAATAGCTATGCTGACTTTGTCAGCATCCATGAAAACCGTCGCCGTTTTACCGGAAAAATCATCATAATGAGATCGCCGCATCAGTAAGTGGGTGACTTTTCGCAATATTTCTAGATTTTGATTCAAACCTTAAAAGTCGGAGTGTCGTCTCGCACCTCGTTGCAATCTAGAAATGTTTTCCAAACCACAGACTAATTAAACCTACTCAATATCAGTTTATTTCATAAGTGAAGTTGTCTGCAAAATGTCGGAGTACATCAAGTGTGATTGTATGCCGAGCCGCCGAATTACAAAGATCACAAGACCGATGACGAGCATGAGTGACTACTGGAACAAAGACAGACAGCAGGAGCTCTGCCAAGAGGTTCGTTGAGCACTCTCTCTTGCTGCTCCGTTGGCGTTGACACTGGCGATGTACTGATGAGTGTGCTGGGTTTTTTTTCACGGCAGTCTCTCGGTTGCTCGTGTTTCACTCTCCACGACAGGAATAGTACACAAACCTTACTTGGCAGTTCATTTTGTCCTGCACGCTCAAAAAATGAACTGGCGAAATAAACTGTAGGGTTATTGAACGCCATTTGAATCCCTACCCCCCTTCTAGATATCACTGGGTGTTTTTAACATGCGGACTTGCAAAACACTGACATTTGACGGTGGCATTGGCACGAGGACATAGATTTAGAACGCTAAACGCAATGCAGTGGAATTCGCACGCAGATCACTCAGCATATGATTTTGGTATAACCCCTTATACTATAGCCCCAATTGTTATCAATATCTAGGAACACTAATAGATATGAATAGGATGATTCACGTGAATTGGCGAACAGTTGCACCCTGTATGTATTATGAGGTCATGTCCCATGCAGTATGTCAAAGAAATATACGTAAAAATGATCATTCAAAAGCAAAATTTGGTATCTAAACGCGTTCCACAGCCGTAGGTAAAGCAGGGTTCAATAGCGTTGTTGCTAGAGTAGTATGAGTGGCATCAAATAAAGTCAAATGTTTCATCGCAAATGCTATGAGTTTTGCTGTTCGAGATCAATAAGCGGACTCGAAGACGAATGCGGAAGGCGGTTCTCCAATGGTGGCCGAGGTGATTGAGAGCAACCCTGATGAAATTCGGCTGATTCTTCTCCAACTCTGCTCTCTGTCCCATGCCAAAGCTTCTCAGGGGGTAACTGGGAAAAAGGAGGTAAATTCCGTCCGAAAGATGATTGTGGGGGCGGGCTGCGCGTGGGAATGTCCGTATTCTGAGACTGAGCAAAGATAGCCGGGAGGAAGAACATGACTCCCCTGGACCGCTGGCGCCGGCTACGAGACGGGGCGCGTGGTAACGCGGGTGGCTCTCGAGACAGATTCAAATAACCCGTGGCACGGTCTCGCACGCGACGCACAGCATCAAGAATGGATGACGGCGCGCGATAACTCGGAGTCGAAAATATGTCCACAGAAGATGAAATGTCAGAGGGTGCGGGTGAGTCTGCTCTCAACTCGAAGGGAAGGGGCAGTAATGAAACATGTTCCTCCAACGGCGACTGGAGAGCGGAGTTGACGGGGGATGATGGTTGCGTAGAAGCACCAGACGCTGGAAGGAAGGACCACCGCATGTCGATGTGCCAGCGCCCATTACGCTGAGTCCATCTAGGCAAAAGGACATCATATCCTCCAATTCTCCTGAGACTATACTTGCGTTGCTTGCTAGGGACCGCGAGCTTGTAGATGCCATAGACTAGTATGACCAAACCCAACCACATCAATCCTTTGCCCCACGTATTCAAGAAGCCAATTAATGCAGCATCGTCGGCATGCCAGCTGCTGCCGTAATAATGGGCGAAGAAAGAATGGGGAGCTTCTTCTGGCTTGGCGTTCTTGCCGTAAAGAGATTTGGGGAGGATTCGAACATCTCCTGGTGCGTAGGGCATGATAGGATGTGACGCAGTGTAAAGGCTGTACTGAATTGAAAGGAACATGGGTCCTGTGGAGAACATGACGGTGGGATAGTTTAATATCCAGGAATGGTCAAATGTGACAAGGTTGTGGATAGTTTGGGAGAGGAAAGGATGATGCTTTTCCGCAAACATGAGGTCATTGGAAACGCCGACGGGTATGGTCTTTGGTAAAATGACGGGAAATACCAATAACGGATCCAGAGGTCGCAGGCATCCGACGTCAAGGTCGAGGTATATTCCCCCGTAGTGGTAAAGGACAAAATAACGAATAGCATCAGCTCGTTGAATCGGGAACTCGTAGTCGTCGAACGTGTCAAGAAACCAGGAGTAGTGCTCTGCAATGAACTCGCGGGAGCTGGCGTCAGTCCAGAGCATGTAGTCACTGTTAGAATAACGATAAGCACTTTTGGTGGCGGAGATGAAACGGACACAGACTAGTCAGGCATCATGTTTCGACATGCCTCAGAGAGGTGTTTCCAGTCAGCTGGAAGTGTCTCCGACTTCCAAGTCTGGTGAATGATACGAGGTATCTTTTCAAGCTTTCCATGTTCCGTTGCATTCCAGCGTGTTGTATTGCTTAACACTGGGACCTCCCTGTCAGAAAGATATGCTGCAGCATTGATATAAAGGTAGTAGGAGATGGAAGACAAGACGACGACGGTGCCGAGTAGGACAAGAGCGAGGAGAACGAGGAGGATGTAAATTGCACGTCGTTTTGCCATGAAGGGGAGGGAAGAAAAAGAGAGAGCAAAGAGGAGAAACTTGCTAAACAAGAACCCAACCGAGAACAGAAAGTTCATTTCACCCTTACCAAATTTGGACGGTGATTAAAATATCAAATCATCAACATTTCCCCAATATTGTAAGCAATGTATCCTGATACTACTTACTAGGCTTAGCTATAGTCGACTAGTAATACTGACCGACTCAGCCTCATGCTTATGGTCTGTGTATGTCATGATGGCATCAGTACTACTGCGGGCGATTCACAGCCCCGTTGGCCGCATCGGCATCGCAAATACACGGCTGATGTGAAGTTCTGCGGCAGGTACCGACTCACGAATAGATCCTTCTTGCCAGTCATCGCCTATTTCCCTCAGCCCCTTTAACGCCGTCTCCCAGTCCCGTCGGGACCAATCTTGGCCTCTCCGTGCCCCCACACCTTCGTACGGCCGTGTCATGAAGGTGTCCACCCGTGGACTACTCCTAGGCAGCCGTTTCTTCCCTCCCAGGTAGTCCAAACAATCTAGAGCACCCCACGTTGCAAAACTCTTTCTTGAATAGGAAGGTGCATATTTCGATGTTGAGTTGCTACTGCCAAAGCTCCGCACGTCAGAGCCCGCTACACGAGCAACTAGTTCCAGAAGCAACCCCGTGAAATAATCGATCACTTGCAGGTGGAGGAGATCCAGTGAGTGGCTTGGGTGCAGAAGTTGAGGTACAGAAGAGGCATCATCGTCGACATCCATTCCGTCGTCATCTGGCTCCGGCGTAGGTGTCGCTTGTATTAAATTTTCCAGTGAATTCCGGTATGTCGGATGATAACCGCTGAATCTGAAGCGAGAAGCCTCAAACCCAAAGAGAGCTTGAGCAATGTCACGGCTGGAAAATGTGTTGCGACCGGGCGATATCGTCAATATACCTTCCCGCGTCGGTTACGCATGAGAACTTTGCGCATGACAGATCATATTCATATACCTACGTTCGCTTTCAGCTTCCACAGTCAAAAGCTTGTCCTTGCTACACAAGAACGTTCGCCGTTGCCATAGGAAATATTTGCAACAATCGATGATCAAACTATCGTTGCTACGTTCAGAACCAAATTCCTACCATCAAAGTGATCATCAAAGATGGAACAAGGACTTATAACGACACTTACCAGTACAGCATCCAGGTCCCTCTTTTTCCAATTTCCCGAGGATTTGCACGTCTCATTCAAGGCCTGACCTTTGACTGACCTCCGTTCTTTCACTTTTTTCAGCAACCATGATGATGCTCTACGGGCAAACCATGAAAGCCTCTCGCGATTCTTCTGCCTAGCAAATCATTATCAGATAAGCACTCTTCATACAGATTCGTGCAATGTGCCACCATACTCACCCATCAAGCTCGTAAATCACGACACCTGGGATAATGACCAATACAGGCAGTCCCTGCTCTTCAACCTCCGTAACGAATGCTTGTATTACATCAAGATAGTCCAGTAATATGTTCGTATCAAGGACGACGACGGTCAGTTCCTCTGATAGAGGACCCTAGGGGTGGCGTGCAAACAATCAGTACGGGGTCTGAGTTACAGAAGTGGGACAGGCCAGGCATGATAGTGTACCTGCATTTCGACATCTCTCAGAGTCAGGCTGTTTGAGAATTCATCGTCGATACTCTTCAGCGTTTCAAACAAATGAGTGCTCGGCAGAGATGGGGCTGCGATTTCGGGTAGTAAGGGACATTTGAACTTGAATGAGTAATAAGCGATAGGATCCTCACTGTGCTTGAAATCCCCACTTCCAAGACCAGGTTGCTGTAGTGACGAAAGGTCAGAGAACGACATCGGATAGAACGTACTAGTTGTTGGTTGAGTTGTTGCATCCAGCCGACAGTGAAGAAACGAGTTTGCTGGGAGAATGCGGAATGCGCGTGAAACAAAGACTACAAAGTACTATGTGCTAGCCGGCGCTTGCTACTGAATTTACAATAATGTCATTCCGACAACTCGGGCACCTCGCAATTATTTGGAGTCAATTCAATCATGATGTATATGATATGCGTTTGTTTAATACATGTGATGATGCTCAATAAGTATTCCAATAAAGATGTGGAAAGTCTATAATCCAACTCTCAGGCTGCAAGCGCCATCTTCTTCATAGGCGGTGTTCCATTACTCTCCATTTTTACAGACGACCTACCGAAATCATCGATACTCGCCTTGCGCTTGAGCGTAGCGCGTTTAGAGTCGGGGGACCGGGACTGGGAAGACCGTATGCTCGGGTTACCCTTTGGGGGCGTAGCTCTACAGGCATCTGGCGTGCCAGATCTGCTCCGACTGGTTGTGTCTTGCCGTAATCTCGAAGCCAGAGTATGCTTCGAACTCATAGCTTCAGCATAACATGTTGCATGATATATCTAGGCAAATGAAGACGGTTATTGAGATTCTCATATCGTGGACGAGCCGAGACGCACCTTATCATCCTTTCTGACAGCGTTCTTCCAGACCCACTCCTCGTCATCTTCTAGGAACTCTGTCTTCAGATTCTCTTTACATATGGGACAAGACAAGGGTTTCGCTTCGTCGCCCGATGGCACAACAACGAACTGCTTGCGTAGCTCAGCATCACGTCGTGCTGCATCTACCGCAAGCGCAGCCTTATTGGTAGTAGGCCGGGGACCGTCAGCACGGCCTTTACCCTTCACATCCACACGACCTCCATGAACCCAATCCTGTAAAAGACGGTGAGTATGCTTGGGGTCCAACAAAAAGGGAAATCGTACATCAAGGTCGACAAACCAACTGCGACTGTGTCCACGGCCAAGGCTCTGATTTGCTTTACGGTTTTGTCTGAAGTGCATGTCAAGATGATCCTCCATCTCTTTCTTTCCTAATGTATCATCCGAAAATCTGATACCACATTGCTTACACTGGACGGGCAATCGATCATACAACAAACGGTCAATATTAGGACGTTTTCTGCATTACCACATTAACACTAATCAGCAGCGAAAGGGTATCAACCATACCTTGTTATATCAACGTTCGTTAGCCTAATGTTCTGCGACAAAACTGATTTGCGATATGCTCTTGCAGCATCCCGACTCAGGTTTTCAGATGTGGTTGACGATGCAACAGTGTCCTCAGAAGTGACGGTCGCTCCGGCACCAACGGGCGTACCAGTACCAGCCACAATACCGGCCTTCAGAAGAGCGCTGTAAAGTCCAGCGATATCAGTTGACGGGACACCTGTAGATTTCACACTCGATAAAAGAGATGCAGAGTCGACCGGTTCGGATTTAGGTTGATTAACGGATGGCAGGGCGTAAGACGCATGAGTAGTAGAGAGAGGGTGTTGTGATACTGGAGGTGGGAATACAGATTGCGTAGCTTGGCGAGGGTATGCAGGCTGAGCTTGGTATTGATATGATGTTGTAGTTGTCGGAGGAGCGGCCGCGGCAGGTTGAGGAGCTTGTGACAGAGATCTCAGCTGGGTCAGGATTTGACGAAGCTCATCTTGAGAAACACCTGCTTCAACAAGCTTGCGCAGCTGAATTGCTCTAAATAAGCGTACAGACAATGACGGCGCACGATGACGCTTACCTGTTGCAGAATTTGTACATGCCTCTGTGCAGTGGTATCCCAAGCATTTGATTGTAGGGCGCGTTCCTTTTGGCTCAGGGTAAATTCAAGTTCGCTCAGGACTTGTGCTCTCGATATCTGGCCAGACGTTGCCTAAGAAAGTACGTTTAGTCCGCTAAAGCGATGGGATCGTCAAAGCTAAACTCACCCCTGTTGGATTCGAATCGCCACCCCATATTCCACGCTCAATGGCAAGTTGTGGAATGACACCGAACAGTTCCTTGCCAGTCGGAGAGGCGGTTCGCCAGGTCAAAAGCATTTCTTCCATCTTGCTACGAGTCGCCTGATCAACCTGCTGGTAAGTTTCCAGGAATAAACCAATAACGAAGGGAGCAAAATGGCGCGTATACGGCTCGTAGACATTCTTCGAAATCGCGTCAAGTAAGTAGAAGCCTGGGAGCTTAATCCATGGAGGAACCTAGCGATGCAAGAAAACCACACCAAAAAGGAAAGCATGAGTCAGCTTCATGTCCATAATACAACCCGGATCAGAAAGAAAAGCATTGAGCTGCCACGTTGAGAACAGCGACATAATTCTCTTAGTACGACGTCCTCCATCCGCTGGGCAGCGGGGCCACCAGGCCATGCGAGGATATCTTTACTCAAACTACGAGACAAGTAACTAAGTACATGGTAGAACCACAAAGCGACGCAGAAGTAACAGATAAGAGCCATGTGTCAACTACCCAACTGACAGTAACATGCCATAAAAACGATATCAACGATGACTCACCCTTCGAATGTGGGCCTCCAAACATTGAGCGACAATCTCAGCCCATTTTGAATACTCTTGGGCAATCATCGATAAGGTCTGAATGATAGGTCTGGAGTTAATGGTGAGCTCTGCCAGTCGCGCTGCATAATCACGGCGAAAAGAATTGGGATCCACAAAGTAGACAGGCGCGGGAGGTGGGGGCGGTTGCTGGTAAGGGTAAGCAGAAGGTCCGGGCTGATGATAGCTTGGTGGTGGTGCATAAGCCACCTGCCCATACATGTGGGGCTGAGAGTACATTGGGACAGTCGTTTTTTAAATTCTCAACGAAGCGCGAGACAGTCACCGCAAATGCAGCACGATCTCACCCAGAAAGTGAGAAGTAAAGATCTTCGTAAAAACACAAAACTCTTGAACGATCGACTGGCGCTAGAAACCCGTTTTTCCAATGGCGGTCTTACTCAGCTGTCAATGACACGACCACGAAGCCCAACGGAAACGATGATGGTGGTTTGAGTGAAGAAGCAGTGTGACAGACGGCTGACAATAGCCGCTTCTAATTAGACTTTAAACTCCGCTCGCAATTGTCCGCCACTTCTGTCCACCCCCCGAACATACACAGCCGCCCACCGACCTCAAGAAAACCAACGATCGCAAGGTGAGTTCGTGCTGAATTCAGATGTGACTGGGTCAACTTCCAGGGTGTTTGTTTCTATGTTGCTGGAAGAAATTTGGCGAGAATTGGACCTCTGGATGGTGATGGATTGACTGCCCGCATCGAGGATGTCTCAGTATCGAATGAAGTAACTGACTTTGCACATAGATGCGGGACGTCCTCCAAACTGAAGAACTCGATGTCCCTGAGGGTGTTACCATTGAAATCAAGTCACGCGTCATCAAAGTCACCGGTCCACGGGGTACCCTTACGAAGAATGTCCGTCACGTTGATATGGATATTCGGGTGTTGAAGACCAAGAAGAGCAGTAAGGTTACTCTTGCAGTGTGGCAAGGTGGGCGCAAGCACGTCGCATGTCTACGGACAATCCGAAGCTTGATCAACAACATGGTTATTGGTGTGACTAAGGTTTGTACATCCGCATGCAGGGCGTCTTCACTGCTCACTAAGGACTCAGGGCTTTCTCTACAAAATGCGTGCTGTCTATGCCCATTTTCCCATCAACGCCATCATCCAAGATAGTGGAAACGCTATCGAGATCCGTAACTTCCTGGGCGAGAAAGTGAGTCATTATCCACGGCGTTACTTAAGCTTTTACTCAAGACAAATAGACTGTACGACACGTAAAGATGCTCGGTGGAGTTTCTATTTCAGAGTCAAAGGCTCAAAAAGACGAGCTTATCCTGGAGGGCAATGATATTGAGAACGTTTCGCAATCAGGTGCATAATCTCTCTCCGCTGCTGACTAGTATCATCTAAACTGCTGCCTTAGCCGCTTCCATTCAGGGTGCTTGCCGCGTACGGAACAAGGATATCCGTAAATTCTTGGATGGTATCTACGTATCCGACCGCACGACCATTACTCAGGAGTAGGCGGGTTGTGACTTGTAAGGGAAGCTGGGCATTACACAAAACTCCATGTCACGTATGCATTAATCTCCATCAACCCTATGTTCTACGCATGACATTCTACTTTCATCGAGACATTTGCGAGAGTCGAAGACCACTAGCAAGGTGCAAATCAAACTTTGATTTCTCCAAACTGCATGTATGGTACTAAGGTATCCTCTCCATAAATCACTCTACCTGTATGTTCTACCAAGTCGGTCATAAGTCATGTATTGAAAGATAAGTGAAATGACTTGGACCTACCTATGGCATAGAAATACCCTGGAAGTATTGGCCCCACTCGTCAGACGAAATGATGTGTGATTGAATCCTCCCAAGTCTATCGTATGAATGGAATGTTGGTGCTGACCCTTCGCCTATAGTTTTCATATTCCTCTCCAAAGAAATTCACCAATGCCCTCTCTTCAACTGCTCCTAAATCAGTCAATGCATCCGCGACTGATATAATAAATATATACCTTTGATACGACGCGAGAAAAATCTCCACAAGACTAGTACGAAGCCGATGGAGCTGACAGGGTTTTGCAAAACCAGCTGGGTCCCTAACGCCCAGTAGAAAAATCCTGCATATGATGGATGGCGGGACACCCTGTGGAGTCACTCGAGTGTATGTAATGGTATGGTCAAGAAGATGTTCTACTTACGAGTATACGCCATCAGTCACTAGTCGGTGCGAAGGCAGCTTGCGGAGAGCCACGATATGAGAGAAGTTGGTCGAAGCCTGTATCATCGCCGATGCACGAAGCGTCTGTCCGATGACGGCCATAATTATACCTAGCGGAGATGCATCAGCTTCATTCTCACGAACCAACCACAACTAACCGATTGTTGAGATATAGTGGTAAGCCTTGAGCGATGGTTTCAAGTATAACGTGATTAGATATTCCACCAAAGCAGTCCCGTTGGCGATATGATACATGGCGCCATTATCAAGCAAGAACGCTGCCACGTCATTCAGTAGATATCTCTCAGAGTTATCAAAACAAACACACAGTCAATACTGCATTTGTCACGGTTCCAGCCTGCCGTCACCGCGAATTCTCCCCAGTGGAAGCCAGACCAGGCAGCAAGGAAGAAGCCTAGTTGGTATGTGGCCCACCAGCGATCAGAGATGCCTCCAGTGAGAAAAAGGGTCAAACCCAGAGAAAAGATAGATCCTAATAGAAATGATATCGTGGATGCTGCAAGTGGCGTATTCGGGATGTTTTCATGAGGTTGATGGTTCACGGGTATAGTTTCGAGCGTTTTTGTGTTCCTATTAGTATAATCGCGTTGTCGCAATCGGTCCTCGAAATTTTGGGGAACGTCGGAGGACATGAGCGTTGTGAAGATAAAGTACTAAGTAGATGATTATGATGACTTCCAAACAAAAAGGGAGAAATTGTTTGGTCTTGTTGAATTCACAAGACCACGATCGAAACCTCCTCGCGTACCGTATGATCCGTAGGTCATGCTTCGTAGGGTCTTATGGTTACCGGTGAGGGACCGCCAACTGAAGTTCCTGAATCAACGCTTCTTGGCTACTGAGGCTCACCATGAGACTTCTCTTATTAGAAATATGGCGCTGGTAGCCCACATCGGTGCGTCCGTCAGAACGAGTCTCATAAACCCTTCTGAAAAAAATACAGACTCTGGGAAAACTACGCTTACGGAGTCCATACTACACAAGTCGGCATATTTGTCAGCCCCTGGCTCAGTTGACACTGGCAGCACTACAACAGACTTCTTGCCTGCCGAACGAGAACGCGGCATCACAATCCAATCTGCGAGCATTCCAGTCAAATGGGACAGATGGACTTTTAATCTCATAGATACACCAGGTCATGCTGATTTTGGTATGGAAGTGGAGAGTGCAAGCCGCGTCGTTGACGGGGCTGTCGTTCTCATTGATTCAGTGGAGGGGGTCGAAGCACAAACTAAAGGCGTTTGGCGACAACTGGATCGGTAAGCGCATATCTTATTTCGACCACCTACGTTTATGAAGTCGTCCTTAGATATGGTGTCCCCACCAGGCTTATGTTTCTGAATAAACTTGACCGACCGGGTGCTTCTTTCAGCTCGTCGTTGGGTTCGCTACTTACCCATAGGCTGCACCCGAACCCCATGGCTTTAGCATTGCCAGTTGCTTCCTTCCATACTGAAGATTACGTGCGAGCCGAACCAGGCATTCAAGGACTGGTCGATCTGGTAAAATGGGAAATTTGGAAATGGACAGAAGACGGTTATTCTGCTACACAATCCCTTCCTAGAACGGTCGAAGAACTTGAGACAAGCGGTATCCTTCCGACAAACCATCCCATAATACCGCACCTTGTGGCCGCTCGGACAACTCTTTTGGAAAACCTCTCGATGTACTCCGATGAATTGATGGAGCACCTACTCGCTCTGCCGCCAGGACCTTCATCGTATCTTGATGTCGAGACGACTGCAATCATGCCACATCTTCGTAAAGCTACACTAAGAAATGAGATTCTCCCTGTTCTTTGTGGTTCTGCGATGAAAAGTATTGGAACAGAATTGGTAATGAACTACGTTGGCGAGCTCCTGGCAAGCCCAATGGACGTTCGGTTGGACACGGAGTCAGCTGACGGACCACTGCGCCTCCTAGCATGGAAAGTGAGCTGGGATAAACGCAAAGGATGGATGACGTTCGTTCGCGTGTATTCCGGTAAGTTCAGTATGATTCACACAGAGTATTGTTCATCGAGTGTGCTAGGAACCCTCAAGCGTCAGAGTTCTGTATTCAACGTTACCAGTGGCCAGAAAGAGAAGATTTCAAAGGTTCTCCTCCTATACGCTGCGGAGGCACAGGAAGTCGAGTCCCTGCCGTACGGCTCCGTCGGAGTCATCTTGGGCTTGAAGTTCACTCGCACAGGCGACACTCTCGTTGATGCCCGCCGCTCGTCTAGCTCATCGCAAACATCCCTTCGAGGAGTAGCTCCACCACCCGCGGTTATGTCGGCTTCCGTCATACCTAAGTCCCATTCTGACCTCGACCCTGTACAAGAGGCCTTACATGCTTTATCTCGCACGGACCCTTCTGTTCGGGTCGATATGCAGGAGGGCCAATTACTTGTTCACGGATTAGGTGCCTTACATCTCGAAATTGTCGAAGGGAGACTACGGGACGAATGGGATGTTAATTTTGAATTGGGTAGCCGCCGCGTCAGTTATCGTGAATCTCTGGGACCTGGGCTTAGCTCCAATGTAAACAATTGGGCCACTGAAGTTGCAGGAAAACCGGTCGCAATCAAGATCCTGATGACGGTGGAACCTCTTGCTGATGACGAGCAGGGCGATCCGGTCTGGGATGGTAACATTGTCTTGGGCCCAAGTGGAAAGCCTCTGTTGTCTCCAGATGCCTTCCGGGATCAACTGGACCCTATGGCAAATATCGCTCGGGGCTTGTCCAGCTCCCTATCGAATTCGCCACATACATCCCTGCCGCTCTCTCACATTAAGATCCACGTCACGGACTACAACCTTCCCCGTGACATTCCAACGTCTATTCTTGCCGGTGCTAGTTCATCCATTTTACGAACTCGAATACGAGGAGCAGGAATGGGTCCCGTGTTAGAGCCATTCATCAAGCTCAAGATATCTCTCCATGAGGACACCATGGGAAAGGTTGTCAAAGATCTTACTGAAAACGGTGGCGAAGTTTTGGACCTTGCTTCCGACACGTCAGCTATGGACGGAGACGAAGTAGTTGCGTACTCTACGGATGGATTGTATATCCCTCCAGAAGAACTATCGCCTTCATCTGCTGCCTCTACATCATCCAAGTTTTCAAACGACACCCCACGACTCAAACGCACCATTCATGCAGTCGCACCGCTTAGCCGCATGCTGGATTATTCAACCCGCCTTCGTGCATTGTCTGGGGGACATGGTCTCTTCGACATGCTGAACGCAGGATTCAGACAAGTCTCTGAAGCACGTAGGTTGGAGATATTAAGAGAGATAGGGCGCGCATAAAATTACGGATCGAGTTTAGATATCTAATAGACGATGTAGCCTTACTACGAAAACTCCCTCACTTCATCTGCATCCCCGAATAATACTGCTCCATCCATCTCATCATCGTCATCTGCAGCTGCAACGTGCATGCCACCAGCTGCATTGAGTGCCTGGCTGAATATCATAAGATCATCACTGCCGTAGCCATCGTCATCAGAATCGGGGGCAGGGTCATTAAAGAGGGGAACTGGAGGCAAGGTCTTTGCTCGAGGAAAAGGAGCGGGAGTCTCGCTTCTACCTCTGTCAAACTCTGGAAGGAAGAGAGGCGTGCGGGCTCTTTGGTTGTCTTTGCTAGGCACGAAATCAGGAGGTGCGATGGTCGAGCCTCTTAATGCCTCATTTGTCAAAGGCATCACGGATGGCGCTCGTGTGGCAGATCGAATCGGAGGCCATGGTTCCACAACTACGCAGAGACAACGGCCAAAGATGTTGAAACCTTGGTATTTGAGCTTCAGTGCCAGCTTGTCTTTTTTGTCGTCTTCGTCGTCAATCTCTATGAACGATCGACTTGGCCCAGAAGTAATCACGACGGTTTCCGAACCAAGAGCGGTTTCCGTAGTAGATTCCAAGGACTTTTCTGTGTCTTCTTGTTTAACCGTGGTTGATATTTCAGCGCTGTGATCTATCACAAGGACATCGTGGTCGCTGAGTTCCTCTGCGAGAACCTCGTCTCGCTGGGTAGTCTCTGTTGGAACAGCCATCTCCACATCTAGAGATTCGTCAGGACTAACGTCCATAGGGTCCTCGACGTCTTCACGATAGCCCCCGACAGGAACCTTTCTCGTTCTCTGCGAACGTCGAATCGTAGCAGGAGTCTCTCGAGAAGCTCCTTGTATCTTATCCGTTTCACTGTCGCCATCTGAAAGGCTTATTACTTCCTCCTCTTCTTCCTCCTCCTCTTCATCACTATGAGCTCGAGATCTGCCTTTCGTCTTCCGTCTCTTGCGGCCAGAAGCTGCTTGAGCATCCTTATTCTCCGACGCTCTGCTTCTTCTCTTCCCACTTCTGCTTTTGGACTTTGCCAGCTGTGATGGGGGTATATTAACCTTGGAAGGAGGTGGGGGTGCTGGAACAAATGAACGCGTCTGCAGAGTGTCAGAGGGCATTTGGGAGAAATATATTCGAGTTAGCTGGTACGCGCCTTGATGATCACATTATGAGGTTCCGTCTTCTGGAAGAAAAAGGCGGCTTGATAAGTCTCTGCAAGTGAGTTATATACTGTATTCGCAGTTTCGCACACATAAAACTCGCACCTCCCCGATGAACGTCCACCGCTCCCTTCCTCCCACTGGAAGCCCCTGGACCAAAGTGGATGTCTTTCTCAGCTTGCAGCTTTGGTAGAACCCTGAAAAGATCTGAGAAGCATGCACGAGAGCCGCGGCCGAACAGACTGACAGTGGTCGCAGATCAGCCAGAACATGCTGTAGTACTGCGTCTGACATCCAATCTACGTGTCTTTCATCGAGGTAGAGCTGATTATAGCGGTCATTAGAACAGGTCGTGTATTGGGCACGGACATGCGCTTACATACAGAGGTATTACTGAACTTGCTGATACGCGAAGGTAGTATGCATTCCGCACGCTGAACCCAGCCATAGGTAGAGATAATGGACGAACTCAAGTTTGAAACAGCACTGGGCTGGCGTGTCCAACCTATGTTCTAGTACTAGAGTCAAATGCAGTTGTGAAGTGTCTGAGTCACTCCGAGCTTGAAGTGGCAACTTCAAGGATTTCCCCGCACAATACTTTGTGCCAAATGAAAGGAAATGTTACAATTGAGGATGACGTAACTTGAGTCTTGCCACTTTCAATGCAACGAACACTATCAAAACAACAAAAATTCGAATACGATACAGACTCGAAATACATGATCCTGAATCACGTCACGCTATGTTTTCCCTGCAAATTAAATTTTCAAGCCTCGTTGATGTCGACATCAGGTCCGGAAATGATGGCCTTGATGACCCCCTTGCCATCGGGGCTCTTGCCATTGCGAGTAGTTTCAAATGCCTCGCGCGCCTGCGTGAATGGGAAGCTATTGAAATTCTTAGTACGACAAACGTTGAACAGTTATTCTGACAGCTAGCATACCGGTGCGACACAAGGGGCTTGACGTCAACTTTACCTGACGCAGCAAGGGCGATAGCGAGAGGGTAGTCACCAGGCTTCATTCAACAAAGGTCAACCAATGCCTCCGAGAGAAAGAATGACCAAAGAGCTTACGCCATATCGGAAAGAGCCCTTGAGGACGAGTTCCTTGCAAATGACAACAAACATGTCGACGTTGACATTGGGGTTACCCATGCCGACCTATTCATAATCAATCAGACAGCCCCTTCAGTGCTGTTGATTTCAACCTACCTGAACGTAGGTGCCACCACTCTTGACGACCCGGATACCAGTCTGAATAGAGACCTCCGCACCAGAAGCATCCAAAACCAGGTCAATTGCCTGAGGTCCACGATCAGCGATTCCGAGCTTCTCCTTCATCGCCTGGGCATTGCGCAACGAGAACGCGACTCTCGACTCGTCCTTCTCCATAGGAGGAGGTAGGAAAACGTCAGTTGCAGCATATGCTTTGGCGAATTCGAGACGGCTAGGAACGATATCGACAGCGATAACACGGGAAGCGCCAAGAGCTTTCGCAACGGCCATGCATAGAAGTCCAACCGGTCCACAGCCAAAGACAGCGACGGACTGGTTCGACCGCAAATCACCGAGCTTCGAGACAGCATGGACTGCCACGGAAAGAGGTTCCATCTAGAACAGAGTCGAATGTCAGTGAAATGTGATGCCATGTGGTCAACCGCTCACCATCGCTCCATCCTCGAGACTGAGGTTTGGTGGAAGTGGGTAAGCGAGATCAGACGGTAGGCGGTAGTAACGAGCGAGAGTGCCATCTGTGGGAGGAGTAGCAGCGAAGATAACATCGGGGCAAAGCTACTCGAGACCGTCAGGCAACAAAATTGGAGCGCAAAACCATCCTTACCTGGTAGCGACCCTCCTTGCAAGCTTCGCACTTGCGACATGTTGCGCCAGGCTCCATGGCCACTCGATCACCCACTCTGACATTGGTTACACTAGAACCAACTATAGTTGAAAGTCGAGATAAAGTATTATTCTGAATAAGAGGTGGGTTATGGACGTACCTTTCGAGACCACGCCTGCTGCCTCGTGACCCAGCACCTAATAGCTAACGATGAGGCTTGGCCGTGGATCCTATCCAACCTGACCCACCATGGGCTTCTCTACAACAAAATCTCCGATCCTTCCATGGAGAAGGAAGTGTACCTGGAGGAGATGACTTGGTATCCTGGTTCAGGACAATAGATAGGGGCGTACATCTGAGCCGCAGATTCCTTGTTGTCGTGCCGGATGAGCCTTGGGAGAAAAATAAAGGACAAAAAGACTCTGTGAACGCACCTGTCTTCTTCACTTGCACAAGGACTTCATTGGGGTCAACTGCACAAGATAAGGGGATTTAGCGAGCGTGAACGAACCATCCAAAGATAGACTCACTGCTCTCTGGAACCGGCTTTTGCTGGATCTCAGTGTCCAGAATGCCTTTGAGCACGAATGATGGGTTGTCAGACATGATGAGAAAAACAAAGTGGAGATCAAGGGGGATGATTCGCTTGCAATTTTTAAACACGCCTTAAGAACAAACCACTGTGGGGATCCGGACCGCAGGTTTTTGGATCATGCTAGACCCGTGATGACTACTACTAGCCAGACCTTTATAGACGAAGAACTCGAACATGATGAATCCGATAACTCGTGACCAAGTACCTGATGTCAGTGGTCCTGGAGCGCTCCAAACATTTGGATTTGGACTAATCGGGTATGTTGTCAGGAGTATTACCTTTTCGGGTAATTTATGGCTAACATCGTCACCACCAAGTTGCAAGTGAGACCTCAGACAACCGAGAGTATAAAATCATGCACGATCCCTTCCTTATCCCTTGACACTAACCTCAACGTCGACCCATCAACCAAGAAGTACTGACGCTCAGCAAGTTCAACAATCGACTTCAAATTCACATCTCGTTTGGAAAAACTTCGTTACTTTCAACATACTGATCAGCATAATGAATTATAGCGAAGTCCTCCCAAATTTCTCAGGTCAGATCGTCGGCAACGGTCGCTTCGAGCTCGTCAACATGATTGGTTCCGGTTCCTACGGAAACGTCTATCGTGCTCTCGATGCTCGATCAGACCCATGCGAACCTGTCTACTATGCAATCAAGTGCTTACCGAAAACAGAACTCTCTCCTGAGCGCCTCGTATGCCAGAGACGTGAGATCTTATTGCACTCCTTAGTATCCAGCTCGTCACCACATATCTGCACCCTTCACGAGATCATCGAGGAAGAACTTTACATCTACTTCGTGCTCGACTATTGCGCAGGTGGGGACCTCTACACCGCCATCATCGAGAATCGTATCTACCAGAACAATGTCCCCGCTCATCAAGAGGGCATTTGTCGAGCTTCTCGATGGCTTACACGCCTGTCATCAGTTGGGTGTGTACCACCGTGACCTGAAACCAGAGAACGTTCTCTGTTGCCAGGATGGTTTGGATATTCGTATCGCAGATTTCGGGCTAGCGACCAAAAGTCGTCTCAGTCAGGAATTCGGAGTAGGCAGTTCATATTATATGAGTCCTGGTATGTTCCGATATCAAATTGCATATGTGCACTATTTGATGTTCTACATTCCAGAGTGTATTAGTCGTGAGATGAAGTACCCTCATTACTCGCCGCTTCACACGGATATCTGGTCACTGGGTGTTATTCTTGTGAACATGGTTTCAGGTCGCAATCCTTGGCGATTTGCGACACCCTCGGACGAGGGCTTCCTCGGATATCTCTACAACGTGGACTTCCTTCGCGAGATCCTTCCCATCTCGAGACCTTTCAACGAAATTCTCAAGCGCATCTTTCGCCTACAACCGTTCTCGCGAATCAGCCTTCCTGAGCTCAGAGAAGAGATCCTCAAACTTGATACCTTCTACATGAGCGACGCCGAGCTCCGCGACGCGTCGGACAACGTACGAGAAGCTGCTCGCGACGACTACTATAGACGCGCCTCACCGTTGACTAATTTGATGTTCAATCAAGTCGTAGCTGACACAACCCTCGTCAATCGCTCATCGACGATATCCAACTTCTACTCCGACGGCGGTCCTCCTTATCCTAAGTGGGCTTATCGCGGCTCCGCGCCTACATCTCGACGACCTAGTGACTTACCACCCGCGAGCATCAACAGGACGTCCTCGCAACTCCATATTCAAACCTTCGAGCCACAGGACTATCGACTTTACGAGTCACGGGATAGCCTATCGGGCTGTTCCATGCGTTCTGTTTCTTCAGGGGTAGAGAGCGAGGGACCCATTACTCCGGAAACGCATGCCCATGAGCCTGCCATTGACGTGGCAGACTTGTCTGAAGGGCAGACTCTTGATGAACCGATGCTTGCTCACATGCCTGTCAAGATGAGACCAAAGGGACATCGTCGGTTCTCGTTTCGCAATGTAGTTTCACGGTTTAAGATCTTCTGATTGGTACATACTACAGTAGTCATACCCTAGCGTACGTTAGTAATCAAGCCGTCAGATTTTTGATCCAATAATTAAACCATGATAAGCTAGGCAATCTACTGAGTGAGCGTTCGGATGTCCAGAAACCCGTGATAGGGTAGGTAACCTATCGAGTGGGCGTCCAGCCTTGATAGAATGGGAGAGTAATTAGGCGTGTGCGAAATAGTAGACAACGAAGGCGTTTTATGCGATGAACTCCCATGTTCATGGGAGAGGATGGAGAAGAACATGAGTCCTCTCAGGGATGTCTTAACTGGCAAATGCTGGCAGATTGAGATAGGGTGGCATGTACATGTGTCGTGGCAATTGATTAGATCTTTGATCGATTGCTATTGTGCAATGTGAACTCAGGGCAGGCGCGAACTCAGACAAGTTATAACTCAAAATCACGCAACTCAATCGATAGCCTCTTAATTCCCTTCTTCCTACCTCCATAACTCATTCAGAATGGTGTCGTCAAGCGTTCTTGGTTTCCCCCGCATCGGTACATAGATAATCTTGATCATAAGCTAGACGTATCTGATCTCGATTGATAGGTGCAAATCGTGAGGTGAAGAAGGCTGTTGAAGCCTACTGGGCTGGCAAGCTCTCCGCAGAGGATTTGCTCAAGGCTGCTGCCGATGTCAAAAAGTCCAGCTGGACTAGCCTCAAAGAACGAGGTGTCGACTTGATCCCCAGGTTGGTACTCTCTTCGAGATCAAACATGTTTATTAATCTGATAAATATATTTATAGTGGAGAATTCTCCCTCTATGACCACGTGCTTGACCACTCTGCGGCATTCAACGCCATCCCTAAGCGTTACCAGGGTCTTGGGCTTTCTGCCCTCGACGTCTTCTTCGCTATGGGCCGTGGTCGCCAGGCTGGCGGCGTTGATGTGCCCGCTTGTGAAATGAAGAAATGGCACGTGTCTTAGTTTCACTATCCCTAAATGGTGTTGTTGATTTGATTTGATGTTTCAGGTTCGACTCCAACTACCACTTTGTCGTCCCAGAGTTGTCCGAGGAGACCGACTTCAAGCTCCTCTACAACAAGGTCCTTGCCGAGTACAAGGAGGCCAAAGCGGCTGGCGTTGTCACGCGCCCAGTTGTTCTCGGCCCCATCTCTTACCTTGTCCTTGGCAAGGCCGCCAAGGAAGCATCCGCCACTTTCCAGCCTATCTCGTTGCTCTCCAAGATCCTGCCTGTTTACAAGCAGCTCCTGTCTGAGCTCAAGGCTGCTGGCGTCGAATCCGTCCAGATTGATGAACCCATCCTTGTTCTCGACAAGGGTGCTGAACTCGACAAGCAGTATGCGTTTGCTTACGCTGAGCTTGTCCCTGTCGCTCCCAAGATCATGCTCACCACCTACTTCAACCGCTTGGACTCCAACATCAACTTCATCGCCAAGCTCCCCATTGCTGGCCTCCACATTGATCTCGTCCGTGCACCCCAGCAGCTCGGCGGGGTTCTTGCTGCCATCAAGTCCACTCCCATCGTGATTTCTCTTGGTGTTGTTTCTGGACGTAACATCTGGAAAGCAGACTTTGCAGTTGCCATCAAGTATGCACAGACTGCCATCGCTGCTCTCGGTGCTGACCGTGTCATCGTTGCCACCTCTTCTTCTCTCTTGCACACCCCTGTCACTCTTGCTTCCGAGAAGAAGCTCACCGAGCAACAAAGGGACTGGTTCTCGTTTGCCCTTGAGAAGGCGTCCGAGGTTGCCACCATCGCAGCTGTTCTCTCTGGCTCTCAAGACCCCAAGGTCTCTGCTGCCCTTGAGGCTAACAAGGTCTCCATTGCCAAGCGTCGCCAGTTCGAGTCCACCTCGGATGACGCTGTTCGCAAGCGTGTTGCTGCCATTACCCCTGACATGTACGACCGCAAGAGTCCCTTCGCCACTCGCAAGGAAGTCCAGGCCAAGCACCTCAACTTGCCCAGGTTCCCTACCACTACCATCGGTTCTTTCCCTCAGACCAAAGAGATCCGTACTGCCCGTGCCAAGCTCGGCAAGGGCGAGATCTCCGAGGCTGAATACGATGAGTTCATCAAGAAGGAGATTGAGATGGTCGTCGAGTTCCAGGAGAAAGTTGGCCTCGACCTCCTCGTCCACGGCGAGCCTGAACGTAATGACATGGTTCAATACTTCGGCGAGCAACTGAACGGCTTCGTCTTCACTCAAAACGCCTGGGTGCAAAGTTACGGATCTCGGTGAGTATTGCGTCACAAGGAAACTTAAATAATCGAGCCTTATTGTTTTACCAACAGTTATGTCCGTCCCCCCATCATCGTGTCCGACGTTAGCCGTCCCAAGCCGATGACTGTCAAGTGGAGCAGTTACGCACAGAGCGTCTCCACCAAGCCCATGAAGGGTATGCTTTCTGGCCCTGTCACTATCTTGAACTGGTCCTTCCCTCGTGACGATGTTCCACGTAAGCTGCAGTCGCAGCAGCTTGCTCTTGCGCTTCGTGATGAGGTCCTTGATCTCGAGAAGGCTGGTATCAGTGCCATCCAGGTCGACGAGCCTGCTATTCGTGAGGGTGTAAGTGTCTTCGCGTGATCAGAGTAACTTGCTGTTAATCAAGACTCTTTAGCTTCCTCTCCGTCGTTCTGACTGGGATGAGTACTTGCAATGGGCTGTGGACACCTTTAAGCTCTCCACCGCTGGTGTGAGCGATGCCACTCAGACCCACTCTCACTTCTGCTACTCCGACTTCGGCGACATCTTCCCCTCCATTCAGCGTCTCGATGCCGATGTCATCTCTATCGAGTTCTCAAAGAGTGACATGAAGCTCCTCCACACCTTCAAACAATACGGTTACTCCAACCAGATTGGTCCTGGTGTCTACGACATCCACTCGCCTCGTGTCCCCAGCGAGAAAGAGATCATTGAGCGTCTCCAGACCACCCTGGCCATTATTCCCGACCACCTCATGTTCATCAACCCTGTAAGTAGAATATCCAGTGTTCGCTTTAAACCCACCACTCATACCTTTTTACAGGACTGTGGTCTGAAGACTCGTGGCTGGAAGGAAACCGAAGCTTCCTTGGCCAACTTGGTTGCTGCCGCACGCTGGGCCAGAGCTAATGCCTAATTCTTCACACATTGCGCTTCAACAGCGCCCACAAAGTGGTTAAATTATTATGGCCCTTCTGTTGGGGAACTGGCCTACACTTGACCTCGGGTAGTTGTTGCGAGAAAAAGAAAACAATGTCCGGCGAGCTTGTCGTCAATATGGACAGGGCAACAGATAGTTGCTGCTTTGTGGGCCCGCAAAGTGTCTCGGGAGTGAGGCAGGAGCTTAGCGCGTCTATGTTCGTAGTAGTCGGATTTCAACAATCCTTAATGTACCGTATTGCGTTCCATGGAATAAATGATATTAGCATGCAATATCCAACGCCTCAGATCTACAATGTGAGAGTGAAGGTACGAGGTATAAAGGTAGGCTGATGAGTGGTCAATCTATTTAATCATCATTTCTTCTACAATAGGCGATACTGCTGGAGGAGCACAGATCGCACCGCTATTATCACGCTTCTCCGAAGACGCGTGCAAGTCATGTGTACCGGCGGTACTGGTTTGGCCGGGGAGTTCACTAGGATAATTTGTCGAAATATTTGTGGTTGGCACGTGCAAAAGACCATCGTACTGGTCCATCGCAAGCGCCGTTCGTAGGGTGTTTTCGATCTTCTCCGTGCGTCTGGTCAGTTTTCCACCTCGCCAAATCAATATTGCAGCGATTATCCCGCACAAAAACGACGCGGGAATGAGTGATCCTGTGGTCCACGCCGGTCGCTCAAATCTGGCGGAGAGAATTAGCTCGATACAAATTTAGCCTCAGAAAAGTGCTTACCGGTTCATAGACCACATGCAACTTGACAGCATGACCTGGACACTAGTAAATAGGCGTAGTTTTGCTTTTCGCGACATTTACCTGAAAGGCAGAATTTCCATCGATAAAGAGACATATCCAGAGTGCCGTACTGTGATACGCATTGCGGATATGAGCAAAGACATAACCCGAGTCAGAAGGACGCACTTGATTGGAAATGCCTTCCAAATGATGTCAACAATGCATTGTCATGCAATAGATATGAAAGAACTTACTCGGTGGGTCACAGTACCGTGTGGGCGGTACCATGTCTGACTCTCGTGAAACTTAACTTGTTCTGCGTCATAGAAGTAAGCGACGCCTGTCATGAGCCACTACAAGTCTAGGTACGTACGATGATGTAAATCCTGTTGCTCCCGTTCAGTGAGAACATGGACAAAGGAAGGGTCGTAGGCAGGATCGGGCAAGTCATCGACATCGAATAGCTGAGGGAGACCAGCTTTATCTCGTAGCTTCGTTGTTTTATGCTTGTAGTGCCAAACTTTACAGATTCCTGCTTGGAAAGTTGGTTATTGCGTTGAGACCAAAGATCACAGGGGCCCACTATATGTGTCAAGAGCACGCGCAGGGATTAGGCCAATACCGGTGACGGTGAATAAACCTGATGGAAAGGGTTATGGAAGTTTATGGGAAATGTACAACGACGGACCACACACGACCTGAGAGCATACTTCAACCCAAAAACCCTGGGTATTTGCATTGTGTAGATTAATCCACTTCAGCAAAAATAACACCAGCGCAGCTCCCCAGAACACTGTGAAAGGTCAGCACCTAATAATAGAAGTCGACAGATCTCCGTACCAACAAGAAAACCGTAAATGCCCGTTATGATCTGCAATCACAGTTAGTAAGCCACAAATAAATCATATTGCTACATAACGGACTTACGCCTATCGCTACGAAGAGCGTGAGCAAGCATCAAAATACAAATGACTGAAGATACACTGACGTGTTTTCAAAAACGACCAAACGCCTTGGAGTGTACGCTTGACCTTGGACCGACCAGTTAGAACATCTTCGACATGTCTGTCTAATAATTCGTCCATGCCATCAAATTCAATTTGAGCATGTCCAGCGAATTCCATGTCCCGGCCTTGTCGTCCACTGGGATAAAACAACGCAATTACTGGTTTTCGAGAGTAGAAGCTCAACGGAGGGCTGATACAATTGTTAAACTCCATTGATCCATTTGAACATGAAGAACACTTACATTAGAATAGAATTAGCGGCATTGGCCAGACTAGATACAATAGCGACCTGAGGATCTGGAGGCATAAGAACAGTGTAACCTAACGCTGAAAGAAATCCAGCAATACCAATTGCATCCAAATGATCCACTATATCATCATGGATAATACTTTCGTCGAGCTGCTGGCTTTGTTGCGGTTCGAGTGCGCTTTCTACGATACCGGGTGCCCTGACACCAGGTTGGCTGTGAGTCGAAATGTCGGTCTGAGAAACTTGCAACCTATCCCTGATGGTCCCATGGTCGTCTACTGCAGGAGAACCGTGATGTGACAGCGAGGGAGATGACACGGATGGCCTGCGAGAGGCTAGAACGTGCTCAACGACCTTACTTCTAGACCCAGACCTTCCACGGTTAATGGGAGGGCGGGAAACAGACTCGAACGCCCCACTTGTCGTGTGGCTCCTCAAACGTTGCTTGTTGCCCGGAGCAGAAACAATTTGCGCGTTGGTAGGTCTGGGAAGGCTGCCCATACTACGCTGTCCGCGTACCGTGATGGACCGCGATGATGATGCCTCGATATCATTGTCGAATCTGGTGGGGAGGAGAAGATATGTAGATGGAGTCTTCCTTATCCTGACGGAAGGCATGGAAAGTTTCAAGTACGTCTCTTTCTTGAAGAATAGAACTTATAGTAGGCCCAGACCTTCTTCTCCTAGTAGTAGTTCTGCCAGTGGGGCCGCTCATCACCGCTGGAGCGCCGATATTAATAGCAACACGTTCGTGTGCTGGACTATGTGAATATGGATATTTTATTTGGTTATCTACGTTCACATGGGCTCATGGTACCTGAAACCTTTTGTCACGGGATCCGATATCTGGGGCCTGGCCCTGATATGTACATGCATTGCAAGGCAGATGCAGAATAGTGACACTACTATAGTACCAACAAGCAGGCGAAATGAATTAAGAGCAAGCAGTAAGATAGAGTCCTTGTGAGCATTCATCAGAGACCTTCCTTGGATACTGGATAGTCAGTATCGCGATGATCTACAGACTGGCGTCCCGACTACATAATAAGTCAATAGCCTGTAACAAGTCAAGTAGAATCACTTGCGTCGGGGTTACTGTCTAGACTCCTTCTGCTGCGACTGAAAACACTGAGCAGCCGAGCGCGGCTTGACGGACGACTAATATCTGGGACAATAGGGGCAGGAGTTGATTCATCCATATCGGTGGGCTCGTCCGTGAGGGACATTCCAACAAATCTACTAGGGTTGGCACCACATGAGGATGATGTCCCTGGTCTCGCTGGTGCAGCTGTTGAGTTGGTGTCCGTTCGCTTTGGTTTTAGCTTCAGTATTTTCCGAGGGGGTCGAGGATCTAGCTGCGAGACACTTTTAGAAGCTGTTAGCTTCGTCTTTGAGAATAGCTCTCGAGCCACAGGGAACACCGGAACCAATGGTTGATGCAAAGCTATCTTGACCCAGCCTTTCCACGTGAGATCCGATGGGATAAACTGATCAACTAGCTCTTCGAACTACAGCGTCGAACTTAGTCGACAATATTGAGCGCATAGATAATGAAACATACACTCCAGGTCTGGTTTCTAATCTCCAATGCGTGCGTTCGAATGCGCGCATCACGGCATTCAAAAGATGAAGCCTTCATGATGCTTAGCAGCAACTCCAAACTGAGAAATCGATGTGAGCATCCTCGTGCGCAATTGTCCACTTCTTGTGAACTAACCTGGAGATCTTAACAAGCACGAAGTTTTTTTGGGAGGAGCGCGTTTTCATCTCATCGAAATCGGTCTTGTGTTCCAACGATACCTGTCGTATGATCGCGTGTTTGTGTCTACGAGATTCATCCATCGCATCTGCTGTGAAAGAACGCTGATTGGATTGTGTAGCAGGATATGGCATGATCATGGAGTCTGCCGCCGCACTCCGCAGATCTGTGAACGACCTTGAGGAGCCTAACTTACGTAGAGGAGGAGTGAGGCTGGTGGAATCGAGCGACGAGCGTGGTTGGTTGAGGAGTTTAGAAGAATCCAATGACGCTCGAGGTTTGGGGTGGTGCGTATCGCACGGAGATGCAGTGTCGATGCCCCTGTTCCTACTTCTCCGTGCCGGCCAGACGTATTCCATGATTCGCTGACCAAGACTGGCATCTAGCTGAAGTCTGATTGGGTGGAACTCAAGCTGGAATTTTTCATAGATAGTAATTCCCCCTACAGGGGCAAGCACTGCCCAATTAGCGTCAAGAAAGACTCCTCTCTGAAACGTGTTATGTCAAAGAGAGAGGGCAGCGAGGTCAGAGGGCGTACCTTGCACATGGGGTGATTAGATGGGTCCTCAAATTTGGATACAATCTCAGGCCAGGGAGCATCAGGAGAGCCGTCAAATGCCTGAAGGTCTCCCACCACGAGATTGGCCATCGTCGAACTATCTTGTTTACTGAGCCAGGAGAAATCGATGTCGCGGACTGCAAGCTTTGCAAGAAGTTCTTGATGATCATCCAGCATTTGCCACGAAATTTCCGAAGAAGAAGCTAGAAGCAGAAGCGCTGACTTCTGGTCTGAGCGCTCATCGGCTCGATCCTGGGCTAACTTGATGGCATCGAATATCAGATTAAGTTCCTCAGTCAGAAGGAAGATATGGGCCTTGAGCTTGATTATTTCCAGCCTGGTCTCCGAGATTGCCGATAGCGCATGATTTTCAGCATCCCTCCGCGTCTCAAGGGCGTTTCTGAGACGACTTTGTAGATCCGAAACAACATTTGCCGCGGATGTGAAGTCTGTGAAGTCGTAGGCAAAGAGCAAAGCCTCAAGCTTCTCCAACCGAGTTTTGTGAGCGGCATCGGAGAAAAGTATGAGGTTTGTGATAATGTTGGATATGGATTGGAAGTGATGGTCGCTGGCAGAAACAGTGAAGCGAGGAACGCGGACTTGGACCAGATCCTGCCGGTTTGTCAATAAGAGCAGAAAAGTCATACGCGCTAGACTCACTGTCTCATTCTGTAAATGAGCATATTTGCCTCGACGGTGCTCATTGTCTGGCACAGACCGAGTGACCGATGTTACATTGTTACGTAGACGAAGGCGATTAAACCGATCGTACTGGCACGTAGCGCTTGTCTGGGGTACTATCCTGTCGAAGGTGTCACTTTCACAACGGTAGTCGATGAGAACTTCCAGTGGCACACATCCGTCGCCACAAGATGCCAAGTCTACGGGACAGAATGTCTGGAGACCATCCAAAGATATGTAACTCCTGTCATAAAGTGAGGCTTTTGATATAACTACTCAAGGATCGAACATTACCTAGTCATGACGGTACCGCTGACCGGATCCTCCAGGTTAGACTTGTCCATGATTGTGAACGATTGCAGCTTAGCCTGAACAGCAGCCAAGACGGAAACGGAATCAGTACTTCCTTCATTGCGCAAAACGATCTGAGGCTTCAAAAGCAAGCAGAAATGGCGTTTCTGCAATACCACTCCTTCGTCCCAGCCGACAAGGGGATTGATGACACCGTCTCCATCTGCAACGTCATCCGCAACCTCGATCGAGACATCATTGCGATCCCGAGTCAAGATTCTTTTTAAAACAGTTGCAGCAGTCTGAGCCGTATTCACGGGGCTCTTGAGCTTCTCACGATCGGTCGGGGGCCCAGTTGACGAGACAGTTTCAGCCTGGTCTCTGATGAACTTGACAGCACTAGAAGTCGCAAACGATCAAGGGGCAGTCAAGGGTGCATGTGAATGTTTCACGAACCGCGTTGCCATGTGATACTCAAATCCCTGTCGTGCTTTTGAACAGTTATAGTACTGTAGCATGATCTGTAGATTGTAATGAGTAACAACATCGGAGGAGCATACCAAGAACGTCAGACATCACGGATGGAATCGTTCATGAAAACCTTGGGAGCATGAAGTTGATAGACGTTCTCAAACTCTGCCCATTCGTCAGCCTCGACAGTTTCAGAAGGCATATAATAGTTTTCAATGTTGCTGCTCCGAGAACCCGTGTGAGGAATTTCGGTCATCCGTAAATGATTCACGTAGTCTTGTAACAAGGCTATCATCCTGTGCAGAGAAGTTGAGGTCTGGTGTTTCACTTAGTACATTATTGCTTCGCAAATGAAGATTTGGATATACCCCTTCATTGGCGTGAGGGTTAAGGGTGGCAAGGTCCCGGAGTTGCGCGATTCGATGATTGGCGAGGTCGACTTCAATCTGTGGAACAGCTACATTCGGATCATCAGGCACGAGAGCCGAGTAAGAGAAGCACTTCAAATAGCTTACACGACTCGCTTCCAAGAAGACACGTGTGCGTATCCTCTACACCAAATTTGCTACCCTCCATAGCTCCAGAAGTGGCATTTTTCTTGAAATAAGTCAATCTGGAACAAAGCAACAATGGGAGGAGTTGTATATCTGGTTCATGTTTGGAAGACCAATCCGTTTCCACAAAGTCGTCGGCATCAATCCAGTCGGAGGGAGCGATTGTTGGTAGCGGCTTTGTGGAGTTATTAGTGTCCCGATCGCCTTCGAACGACAACGGAATGGCTTGCTTCAGGGGCTCAGAAAAGGTGGCCAGCATGGCGCGAAGGTCCATGTCTTTCATGACGACCTCCGCTGCATAGAAGGGCTTATGTCGCACAACCTTGATGCTATCCTCACTGTCGCCTGGAGCAATGGATTCTTGGTCCCTTTGGTGCATATCTGCTTGGAAATGGCCAACGTTAGCCTTGGTGCCCACAAAGGAGGTGGTTCCAGAAACCCAGGAGTCTCTCGTGTCATCAATGTAAACATGAGATATGAATAGGCGAGGCACCACTAATCGGTACTTCACAGTCGCAAGGTGGCGAGCAAACTTGGGGGACACTGTTTTAGAGGGAAAATACGAGCCCTGTCTGACTGGCAAGGACAAATTGCCGTCGAAGAGTGCCCACCAGGACCAAAAATGAGCAAACGCGTGTGGTGTCAAATGGAAACTGCTCGGGCTGGACGGATCGGCGCAAGTATGCGAATGCAGAGAAGATGTTAAAGACACGGAGAGGTGGATGAAGTCAGATCGGAAGCCCTTATAGGAGTCGTGAAGTGTCTGAAGAAACAATCAGCGGGGGGAAGGCAATCACAAGAACAACCTAACCTGGGGACGTGTGTCCGTTCTCGTAGTCACAAGCTGTACATCATGATGAGGCCGGAAGGTGAAAAAGCGACAATGACGGTCGAAGGAGGAACCGGGGCAGCAAGATGCACAATCTTCGCTGCTGCAAGACCGTTCTAGGATGACACCAACTCCAAAACGTACACCGGAGCCAAGTTTGGCACAGGTCTTAAGGCAACCGGGCGCGGTGCTGTGCACTTCACTGGCGTCCGGCTTGTTTTGAGCGGCATCCCACTCGCAATGGAACCTACCCATGGTTTTCAGTCTTTCCCGTTAGTGTGAATTGAGGCGACGTTACTTTGGAATGATGATAGACATGGTATCACTTGATACCTGAACAAGTTCATTGACGTCGTTCGGAAATCCAATGAGTAATTTGGGATTTCCTTTCCAACAGAGTCCAAAGCCAGCACCTTCATCGTGAAGGGTGTATGGATCACGTGTACCTATCGCAGTGACATAAATTAATACATATGATAAATGACGGCACCTCAAGCCGCACCTTTCATGTAGAGCCTGGCCTCGTTGGCGAATGACACTTCGATAGTCCAGTGAAAAATGAGCCTCAGCTAAAACACATAATCAGATCCATAAACAGCAATAAGGATAACTATGGGACGTGCCTTGTCCCAAAATCCAATGCTGGGAGACGGATCACGCGTTTCTGATGTTAAGCTCTCCAGTACCCGAACGAGATCTTGAGTAGTTGCACTGTAGCTCACGCCCCAACCAAAGGCTGTTACCCCATCGGTCATAACTTTGACAGTAGGATTAGCGTATGTCTTAACGGGCATGATGGTTTTGGGAATTTCAATAATGAGAGGGCTACTCGGAACAAAGCCACCTTGAGCCCCGCCGATGGTACAGGGAACCCACTCGACAGATTGTGATGGTCCCATGTCCTCGGAAATGACCAAGTCAGAAATGAACCTCAGGACAGGCAGGTCTTTGCCTTCAGAATGAAACGGGATATGCAGGAGTGGCAACGGATAATCTCGAAGCGTGACTCGAAGAGATGTTGAGGAGATATCGAGATGCATTGGAACAAGGAGCGTATAACAGGTGTCCTTGGGGACGCCTTGGCCATGAACATATAAGAAGTCAGGTAGTTGCTCCAATGCAAATGATGGCTGGGAGAGCTGTAGCTGAAATCCATGGATAACGGCGCGGAATAGGGGTGGTGTACGGTGGCTGCCGGTGACGTTCACGAGATTAGGGACACTAGTCGGGCGCTTCAATGGATTTGGCCCTCGGAAATCTCGGTGGAAATCTTCTTCTTTTACTGCCCTTTTTTGCCTTCGTTGTTTATGTCGAAGAAGCCAATCAAGAGAATGGAGCATGTGTAGCCTTTCTCGGGCCTCACGAACAGAAATAGAATGTCCCGCGTCAAACTGGTAGTCTGAGCTGAATGCAGTGTTATGTGACGGTGAAGCATCAACTCCTTCTGCAGCCAATATTGCAGCTACTTTTGCGTCAAACGCGTCTTCCCGCTGAATGCGCTCTTTAGCAGCGTCAAGGCCAGTCCTCCAAAGCAACCCCAGCTGAGATTCGAAAGGGTCATCTCCTGCCTCCAAGCAAATGACACGGATGGACACCGAGATGTTCGGCACAACCTTCGAACCTTCAGCCTCTGGGAGAGGGAAAGGAAAGTATGTGCCTGTGGCAACCATACGATGTATGTGGCGCGAAGCTTTGATTGTCAGGGTAATGGCAAGGAGCAAGTCCGCGAGTACATATCCTGAAGGGACTGCGAAGCGGATACTGTCCCCTTCAATCAGGATAGCATCGTCAGGTTTACCTCCATAACTAACTCTGCACCTATGCAAACGCCCAAGCTCCTCCCATATACCTTCCTCTATCTCTTTCCATCGATGCGGCTTTGCAGGCATCGGAACCCAGAACACCAATGAATTGAAGCAGCACTCGGCGTTCCCGGGACTGACGGTCGCCTCCAGGTAGTTGATCCGCATGATAGGCTGCTGCCCTGGTAAATTCCACCGGATCTGCAGTGCCTTGACCATTCCCCGGAAGCTCAAGCTCAGGGCGCGCGAGCCACTGGACACTTTTGCAGGTCGTAACTTAGGTATTACGTTCCGCAATACTTGAAGTGCAAGGAAGGAGGCAGTGACATGGCCCAAGTCAAAGGAAACCCGGACTTCATCGACGGTTGCAGATATGACGTGCGTACTGCACTGCAAAATCCCCGAGCTTTGTAACCTGGTCCCTCGGGAAGTGACGTCGACCTCCGTTCTGCGTAAGAACACGAACTGTTTTCCCGAGAATGCAGGATCGTCTTTCTCGAAGATATACGGGTCGTCCATAGAATATGTGTCAGCAGCAGCTGAACGCAGAGACGTGTTCCACAAAACCAATTTCCCATAAGCAGCACTTTCAGTGGATGCCGCGGAAGCCCTTGTAGAAACCAATGCTTCTGCGAGGTAGTCTGCAGGAAGATATAACTTATGTCTGTTCTGCGCACGTGCCCTCGCATGCTCTACAGACTGAACTTGCTCTGGATGCATGGAACAATACCGCGTTGCTATGCCTGTGCTAAACGCAACACCACATGTGACATCGCTTTCGGCGTTGGGATTAATATCTTGACCTGTGACGAAAAGGACTAGCCGAGCGACAGATAGAGACACGGCGCAACCCAGAGGTAGTATGAGAGGTTTATCAGAGGGCGAGGGCGTGCTCTCCTTCACCAGAAGTAAGGGGATGACGGTAATTAAAGCAGCCACAGACTGCGGGTGCCACAATTCCAATATGATCCCTTCTGTGTAGCAGTGTAGGTCGAGGAAAATAGACTTGGTGCGCAGCAAATTGAATGCGGTTCGTCCATCATCAATGAATTCCCCTACAGCAGTTAATCTTCCCTTGGCTTCAATTGCTTCGAGGGAGAGCAGGCTGTCAAACACTTCCGAGTTCGGATTATGTGTGGAGAACCGTCTTGACGCTCTCCGCGAAAAAGAAGTTGTGTTCAAGTTCAAGAAGACGGGTTCCATATGAAAGTCCCACTGCAGTATCATGTGCAGCCCAGTCTGATCAGAGAACGTATGATCAGAATTGCATGTGATAGACGGCTTCGTGCGGAACGTCGACGTGCAATGGGCATGAAGACCTTTGGACTCCAAGACTAAAGAAAATGGCGTCTGAGAGCCCATTGCATCCACACACATTAGACGTGCAGAAAGGCGGCCGACTTCAATGTTGGCGATAATTCGAGGGATAGGTGATAAAGTCTCAGAGAGTGCGGGGGACGCACGGGGAGGTGATGATATTGATTGGCTGCTTAATAATTGATGTACCACATCCAAGCGGTCCGTAACAGCAAATTCAGCGAGTGTGAGATCCATCATCAACAAAGGCCGATTTGGATCACCCGGTGAAATCTGTTGCAAAGACGAAGGCCATTCCGATGCCGTGAAGGACGCATCTAAGGTACCGACAAGAAGCACCTGGAGGTTACTAGTGAAGACATTGCTGAGCCTACTGAGAGCACTTTCCCGGATTTTGAGCCGCAAAACGTAAACGGAAGAAGTGGGCGAATGGTGAGATCCGAGCCAAGCGCGATGCGAAGAGTTGTGATCAAGGTCGCTTGGACCGCAAACGCAAGATACATCCTGCACAGAAGCCCTGTAAACATCTCCTTTGAATGCTTTGGTGATGTTGATTGAACATATGTCCACTTGAATCTTGGATAACAAGGACAATGACTATGTTGCATAGTGGAACGATGAACCTTTATCTCTCGTCAAGATTTATATCCGCTCACCATGTGAGACTTTCTCTTGCGAGGTCGAGCGGGCGGCGATGAAAAGTGGGGACGATTAAAGGACTCGAGTGAGGCGTTAAAATATTGAACATCGAAGCAGCCAGATGACACGCACTGCAGAACTACTTTCACTCGAAAGCGTAGGACTTTGAAGCGAAACTGGCGATGTCAGCAAGGGTGAGGCAGGAGATTGTGCGTTCTTTGCTTTCAGGCTGTCGATTATCGCAAGGATGGATTGCCAACGGTCGATGGAGACATGGACATTCGGAACGCGCAAAGCAACCTCGACACTCCCCACTTCTATCTTCCCGTCTCTTGGACTGAATCGAGCAGCTCCACAGAGAGTTAGTTTCTCAGACAGATTTATAATCGGTTCGCCGCCCAGATGACCTGAAAATGAGATCATTAATATCATTCATTGATTCCAACCATGAACACTCACTATGTATAGGGGTGTCACCAATAACCTTATTGACCATCAAATCGAACGTCAAAGAAGCCTTTGTTTGGCCCAGTGTGCTATCCCAAGCCCGTCTCCACGTACGCTTGAAACCCATCGCAAGCCGAGACTTCCATGCTCCCATAGCCAATGCTGCAGCAGACGGTCTGTGGTCCCCTTCACCGTTGATTTGGTCGGAATGGGGAACTGGGACTTGAAGATAGCTGAAAGTAAGATGTGCATCTAAGTCTGCTCCTTCAATGACGAGTTGGGCATCTGGGATAGCTGTATGCGCGATGACAGCCGATTCAAGTTCCAGACGAAGGGCTTGAGTTAGAGTAGGGATGCGGTGAATCACCCGATTCAAAATAGACGTGACAGAAATGCGGATGATAGGGCGGATGATCGGGTCGAATACCCAATATACGGTTGACATGATGGACCATAAATGCAGAGCCAGTGGGGAAGGCGACAAGTCCACGAGAGTGAGTCTGCGCCTATGCTTAGTCCGAGCGGGCTGCTCGCGTGATAGCTGCTCGATCTCAATTCTGAGACCCTGAATCTTAAGTAGTATTCCTCTGGGCTTGCCCTCCCCAGACGAACGGTAGGAATAGCCAATGCGTTCGACGTGCCACGTACGATTTCCCCGACGGAAGTATAGACCGCGAATCGAGCGAAGACTAATGCTCCGTACACGTAGATGATTGGAAAAACGCATGACGACGTAAGGAGCGATATACGCTCTCGCAACAAACAGGAACACGACCACAGCAGCGAGGGAAGACACAAGCGTGAACCATGCCCACAAGCTAGTTGGGCCAAACTCATAAAACCAAAACCCGAGACAAATCATCCCAAAGAGAGCACTAAGGCGATGCTGCAGAACTGTTCGAATCATCGACACGCTGTGTGGGTAGGGAGCTTGTGTTAGAGCAGGGAGAGCCAGGAGGGGCGGCCAGGAATGAAAGGTTGGAAGGAATGTAGGAAAGGAGAGGAAGAGTCAAACGATTATGTACTAGCAGAGCAATAGCAAAACGTTGTCAGCGCGTAAACCTCGAGTTGATGATGTAGTGCTGGTCGTCCAGCTGCAGATGGGCTTTTACCGACTCGTAACGCGTAATTGCTCAAGCGTGGCAATGAAATGGCGCACAGCCACAATTATTGTCACTCAGCAATTCATGCAAACTGAGAGCGCTGATAGTACAGATTCATGAAGGCCTACTTGCATAAAGAAAGCAATGAAAAGAGTAATGGAAATATTGCAGTATGGCATATCATATATCTGATGTCGTCAACCCACCCAGCTCCATGATCCTAGCGTCCTCTACGATTAGAACACCATCTGATGAGGGAACTGACCCTTCGACAGGCCGAAGGTAGCCTTAAGATATTTTGCAAGGTTCTCCTGCTTCTGCACGGCAGCAATAATAGCCTTGTCGACCTCCTTCTGGTCGGCAGACTTGGCTTCTGGAAAGGCCTCCTTTGCCTTCGGCTTGCCCTCCTCGAAGAACTCAGCCTCTGCAGAGCTTGACTTGGTTGCGGGCTTTGCAAAGTAAGCATCGTTGATCTTGGCATCGACCTGATACATGGTACTAAGGTTGGCAATGATTCAGATTTGCTCTGACACCATCCACGTACCTTAAATTCAGCAAGATCAACCTTGGTGGATGTGGCAATAACATATGCTTGGTTCACCCGTCTGAGGGGAACGCCGTTGATCTTGTAAGGTCCAGTCACCAACAACAACCCGCTATCAAGCTGCTTCAAGAAAACCACCCTCTTCCCCCTAAAACGACCAGCGAGTAAGATTAAGACGGTACCAGGGACGATTGTGGGGCGAAGTTTGGCAGGCTTTGGCGACTTTCGGCTCTTCTTTGGTTGACGCACATCTTCTGCAGGGTAGAACCGGGGTGCTTTGGAAGTGGGTACGAGACGCGTGCCGCTGTTTTTGTCGCCACCCACTGTCACTTCCTTGAAGGCGGGAGTTTCTGCGGGTGCGGGCTTGTCGGATTTTTTGAGACCCTTGTAAAGACCACGGCGCGAAGCAGCTTGTGAGCGCGAGAAGCGCCCAACGCCGGGTGCGAGTTGTCTGCTGCGGGCCATCTAGAACGATTTAAGTCAGTTACTGCCGAAGGGTTATCCACAAGGCAGGTTAGCCATCCAACTCTGATCTCCACCAAAATCGACGATCAATGGGATAGATATGTCCCAAGACCTTCCACCATCCACCCTGAGGTCAGAAAATGCAAAGATTTGTGCTCACAGTGTCAGTCTTGAGGATACTATCTGTTGAGGCGTCCGTCTATCAATATTACGAGTACAGAGACGAGTGGTATCGGAGTTCACAGCGTGAGAGTGAAATTCTAAATTCGTGACAGTGCTAGACCCATACTAAGCATGCCCTTTCTTGCTATCGATTCATACCATAATCTTCATCTTTATACCCTCACTGACGATGTCTCCGGATATACCTGTAGAAGGTCGGTTTTCTTTCCGCATTGCATCGCGCACTCTGACTTGTGTCAAAGATCCTAGATCAATCGTTTGGTTTGACATTGACAATACACTATATTCTGCCAGCACAAAGATTTCCCAAGCCATGGGTCAGCGTATCCATGGTTCGTCAGTTTTTGGACTCCCTCAAATACTCTGAATGATCAATATGGAAAGAGCAGCATACTTCGTCACTCTTGGGCTCGATGATGAGAAAGCCTCCGAGTTGCATTACACATACTACACTCAGTACGGACTTGCACTTCGCGGTCTAACACGTCATCATGATATAGGTAGGACCTACGCTGCGAGCACCTACTGCTGAATAGACATACGGCTCCAGATCCCATGGATTTTGATCGGAAATGTGATGGAACACTCCCTCTCGATGATCTCATCAAACCAGACCCGAGACTACGAAAGCTCTTTCAAGATTTGGACAGAACGAAGGTTCGAGTATGGGCTTTGACGAATGCATACAAGAACGTAAGCGCCGATTCGCGTACTCGTGAAGTCATAACGCAGAATAACCCTTCAGCACGCACAACGAGTGCTCAAGATATTAGACCTAGAAGACCAGATCGAGGGCCTCGTTTACTGTGATTATGAGAAAATCGGCTTTACTTGCAAACCGGAACCAGATTATTATCACAATGTCAGTTCTTCATACTTGTTTAGTCATGGATGTTGACTCTGTCTTATACAGGCCATGAAACAAGCGAATGTTTCAGACCCATCTAAATGTTACTTCATCGATGATAGCCGGCTTAATGTCACAAGCGCTAAAGAACTTGGCTGGGGCCATTGTGTACATTTTTACGAGGTCGGTTTGGAAATTATGGATGGCGGAAAGATGAAGAAACTCGCTCAAGATACAAATCCTAATGACCCCGAGGGCATCACACAGATCAGTGATTTAGAAGAACTAAGAACTCTCTGGCCCGAGATCTTTGTATAACAAACATCTACACGAAACAATGTAAAATTATTGCAGCACATTTTCGTAGATCGCTAAGGGTTCGTTTGGATCATCAAGGACATCTCCAGCCTGTGGGTCGCAAACACCTCGGTGTCGAGCAGCGTCTGTATCTCTGACATCAATGCGACGTGATTCACTGGCTGTAGCACGAGCTTCACGCTTCAAGGCTGCATCACCTTCTTGATAGAGGCATCAAAAGGGTCATATAGACATGATTAGGACTATTAGTTCTGGGACGCTTCAAAATATTCCTCCGCTTGCAGCAGTCTCTGGTGACAATCTCGAAGGTTCCAGGACCCGAATCGATGAGGTTGATACTAGTTTGCTTGGCTGAAAGATATTCGCAACGCGGATAAAATGATGGACACGGAGTTAGCCTCGGACCAGGCTGGGATGCGGACGGGAGATAAGTTTTGAAAGGGAGTTTGCGGAGCTGCAGCATGTTGACGATGGATTAGTAGTACCTGCAGCAGCAGTGGTGAGATCATGGTCGCGGACTATCATTACCTTGCGGAGCAAGGTCTATCACGATGGAGCGTGATATGTAATGGCAAGCGAGACCAAACAAATACGTCATTTTTCCATGTTATTCTTGAACCGCCAACAACATTACATGGAACCAGCAGAAATACATTGAAAGCGACACTCTCCTCAAATATAAGTACCGGAAGTGTTTTATTTCACCTTTGGGTACAGCCTCGGCATCCGGGTCACTGTACAATCCCGCGGGTGACTCGTACCATCTGAGGACCCGCCCATGCTAGCATCCTAGCCTCTCTTTATCATTCAGTGGCTATGTATGTACCTTTTAGACCGTACCTGAACTTCGAGACGGTCCCGAGCGGAAGATCAGCTGATCATAGGTTTCTTATCTTGGCTACACGAGTTTTGGGACAGTGATATACAGCAAACATACGTGGAATAGGCAAAAATGCGCAAGGCATCTTCATGAATCACGCTCAGGTACCGCACATCGTTGAAAGGCTTCGAGTCAAGACGGTAGGGAAGAAGATAGTTACAAGCTGGTACTAGGCCTCTTAGATCTTTTGTTTTGTTTCCGCAGTTCGCTCTCACGATGTTTGTTATTCTAGTCTCGTTCGAGCGCAAGGCTGGTCACCGAGTGACCGCCCTGCTACCCTCTTCTCAACACCATGGCTAAACTGCTGAGTGTAGCATTAGGCTTATTGAGCCAGCCATTCACCCATCTTTCCCAGCTATCGCTCTTAGCTGATTCTGCCTGGGTAAACAATGGCCAGGTTATCACCTCAGAGCTCTCCAACTCTATCCAAGAGATCCTCGATATTTGGAACATCACTGGACTATCTGTCGCAGTTGTTCCGAGGTACGGTGAACCGGAATTTCGTTCATGGGGAAACATGACAGAAGACGTGCGAACTGCTCAAGTTTCTTCTTACATGAACACTGAAGCTGCAATTTCCAGACATTATTCCACATGGCATCTGTGTCCAAGGCTTTCTGTGTGAGCGCTCTTGGAATTTTGATGGACGACTATGAACATGGAAGAAACGTTACGCCGCTTCCTCCCGCTCTGTCGGAATTTAATTGGCATACCTTGGTAAAAGACATCCTTCCGGGAGAATGGCAATTGATGGATGCCTGGGCATCAGAGAAAGCAAATATGAAGGACATCCTCTCTCATGTGTCTGGCCTTGCTGGGTAAGCTTGACTCAAATTCTTCAACGCTCCACCACAAGATTTTATTGAGCCTGAGCTAGCCATGACTACTCGTATGGACCACACGATAGCCCGAAAGATGATGTCTTGCGGATGCGCCATCTAAGGCCAGCTTTTGAACTTCGGGAACAGTGGTCGTACAACAACAAGGTAACGCAGTTTCAGCAAAAGCGCTAAATGCATCTTCTTAATCTACGAATAGATGTTCACGACGGCCGCACATATCATTGAAACTTACTCCGCACAAACATACACATCTTTTGTAGAGGATCGAATCTTCACGCCACTAGGAATGACCTCTTCTACCTTTTCACCCGCAAAGGCTGGGAAGACTGGCAGATTCACCCAAGGATGGACTAACAGTGGCAGACTCATACCTCAGTGTTTCACAGAAGAGATCGTGACTCTGATGGCCGGTGCAGGCGGCGTGATTTCGAGTGCCGTAGATATGGTAGGTGTTTTTTTCCTTCGTTCTATTTACCAACTGAAGACATTTGTTACCATCCAGTCGAAATGGGTTGCATTGTGGCTTAACAAGGGCGTGCACAACAATGTCACAGTCATACCGCTGTCTGTGTATGGAAACGCATCGCAGTCGTATTCCATAATCATCGGCGCCTCAGCTGATCCCGAGTTCTCGATTCAGGGGTATGGGATGGGTTGGGGTAGAAACTCGTACCTAGGCCACGATGTAACCAATTTTTCATCTGTTATTGTGCATGATGACTGATGCCGGAGTATCAGATCGTACACCACACAGGGGGGCTTCCAGGATTCTCTACACGGGCCTCATTCCTTCCAAATGACGATATTGGGGTCGTCGTTTTTGCCAACGGCGGCGATCAAGCAACACCTGTGATGAATATCTCCAACCGTATAATCGATGTGGCTCTGAATCTGCGGTCAAAACCATCACCACCGATGTTCATTATTTTCATTGCCAAATCCCTTCCCTTTGCTCACTGATCACCGTTTCAGTAAACCCGACACGTCGGAAAAAAAAACCAATCACACCTCCAAACGAAAACGTCGTTGATTTGGAACTTGCACTTGAAGAGTTCACAGGTACATACACCAACGCTGGATACGGCGCCATCACTTTTTGCGGTCCTTCTGGCAGTTCCTCGTATTGTCAGGATGTGATCTCCGACTTCGCTGCGGTGGATGCAGGAAAGTCGGGTGCTCCCCAGCCAGTTCAGCTGTTCGCAGCATGGCCTCGCATATGGTCATCTCATATTCGAGGTGTGCACCGGTCCGGAAATACGTTCGTGGTTCAGTATACCTCGTTGTTCCCAGAAGGATATGGGTGCGATACTACACCCTTTGAGACATCGGAGATCGGGTCATCCGAGGCTATGGCAGAGTTTGTTGTGGAAGATGGAAAGGTTGTTGGGTTTGGCTTGGTCGGGCTGGCGGGCCGAGTAACGGAGAGGGAGCGAACGCACACGACTGTGAAAGACCGAGCTGAGGTTTGGTTCGAGAAGGTGTAGTGATACAAATGATGTTATACATTTACCCCTAAGTTCCTATTAGGCTATGTCACAATGATTATGTAAGTCTCGGATGTTAACTTCTGTTACGGTCGAGGGAATGTACTCTGGTGATGATTGAATATTTGAATATTGATCAAAGGTGAAAAGTACAAAGGATTATGGGTTACGTGCGGCCCTTGTTTATCGTTGTGTTGCGATCATGGACGTGACACTGATGGGAATTGCATTCTATACAAGCATCATGCATCATGACATGATGAAGCATGCATTAAGTCGACATTGTGTGACCTGTAGTCCTCTATAGCTACGGGGCCCAATGCATGGTCATCGGATTCTTCGAAACAGTCATAGAGGTGCAAAATCGTGGCACCATTCATCATGTGCATGTCTCGATTGCCCAAACAGACGTCCAGATTCAAGAAGGTATCGGCACTGAAGCATCACTATTTCATAGATAACTGACATTCAACATAAGATCACCACGACAGGGCCTGAGGCCTGAGTCGTCAAATACGTGTACACCGGGATGTGAAATGCTTTTTCAAGATAGTTACTCGATGTTTGTAGGACATTCAGCGATCTGCACGATATGTAGGATGTTCGGCGGTCTGCATAGATACACTTGACTTAGAACGCGAACATCGACGAGATCTGACAGACTGAATACTGGAAATAAACTTTGATTAATGGTAGTAAGTGGGCAATGCCCGCCAACAAAGCGTGACACTTATATAAGCCAAAAACCCCTAAATGGTCCATTTTCTTGAAACCGGGCGCGTACTCAACGGCAAAGCAGTTATTATGCATTATATTGTGGTGGAAACTAGTGTAGATTATGCTAAAGTATTCTATGTGCAGCACTGAATTATGTGATCAAGTAAATATAGGTTATATGCAATATTTGCAAGGGAGCATATTAGTATCCACCTAAGTGTCATCGTTTGTGTCGTCGAGATCATTGTCATGAGTCACCAATTCACCTCGTAAACGTGCTGAGTGACGAGCCGAAAGCTTCTTGAGCAACTCGAGGTGCTGTGACTTGCTCTTGAGGTGTGATTTGAGTGGAATATGCTTCTCTGCTCCTTCAACCGTTTGCAATGCTGTAACAAGTTGTGTGTTAAGACCGTACTCAAGTAGTATCGGATCCAAAGGGCTTCGGCCTCAGCTCGTGCGCTGTGCCCCTTTCCTGAGTCTTGCCCCTTATTTCAGAGAGCTAAAGTATCGCGTCTAGTGAGACAGATAAGTATTGCAACGGATCTGTTAAGACTTCCGGATATCGAACGTATAGAGTAACGGCTAATCCGGATCGGATCCGGACTAGAAACTAACAGGTGAGGACTGTCCGAAGACAGAGGCGGATATGTAGACTATAGGAATCTATCCTAAGTCTCGGAGTAGACAAGAGTAGCGTACTCAAGTCCGGACGGATAACGGAGGGACTTAGAGTCCAGACGGAATGAGTGCAATCTAAGATGATATTCGAACTGATCTACTACAGCGCATATACAAAGGTTTATATACTACGGATAGCTAACAGAATGATCAATAAGCAAAGGTGCGAGGCTATGTACGAAAGTATAAGCAAAGTCTAAGTTAGAGTTACATATATGAACAGGAAATGAAATAAGAATCAAAGCGGATCTGTGGACCGGACAACGGATATGTTCATCGGATCTGGATCGGATCTGAGATCCGGATCATCGGATCTGTAACCGGATATATGGTATATGACATTGTGCCTTAGTGCGCCTGACTCGCTGTCGTTCGACACGGATGGTACTTCGCAAGCAAGCATTCTTGGCCTCGGACACTTTGAGTGCAGCGTGGGTCTCTTCTAGTGTGTGAGTTGTTTCCTCAAGTGTCACAACCCTTATAACGAATTAACGCAGGGGCAGAGACTAGGACTCAAACAAAGGATATCACAACAAGAGAATAGAGGATAGCAGGTATGTCTCAGATTGCTAGCAATAAGCTAATACACAAGAGGTTTGAACTGAAGAACTACTGACTACAATGAGCTACCTATATACATATATTGAAGCAGAGACTGAATCTGAATCTGAACTAACTAGCCAATCATTAAATAGAAAAGGAATCGTACAATGATCTAAATATAACTACACTTATGATGTCATGAAACGTGTGAGTGCTGTGCAAGGGTTCTCGAAGGTTCTAGGGTCACGTGACTTGATCGCTTGTGAAAGGAAATCGTAATCAGAGATATTGGAGATAAAGGTGGTGGGTGCTAATGGAATAGAGAAGTTTGGAAACGGAATTGATAGATTCGGGTTAGGGTTTGTGAATGTTATAGGTACAGACACTGATTGAGCGCTAACTACAGGTGCTTCTAACGGGTGTTTAAAGGGTGTTTTACAAGTGTTCAAGTAAGAATAATGGTTTGTATTTGGAACTCGTGACATCGAGCTTCTCCATGGTTGCAGCATGATCTTCCTGTGATGCAGCTAGGCATGACTTAAGGACCTTGACCTTTGCAGAGAGTTTTCGTGGAAGTGAGACATTATCTGGTGCGTGGTTTTCTTTATCGAGCCATTTCGCGCGGGCACATCGAAGTTGCTCATTCTTGGCTTTAGAGCACCTTTTTTTGGAAGGGCCAGGCTGTACTTGACACGCCATTTGGTGTTGAAGATTATGGTGAGACTTAAAATATCATAATGTCTTTAAAAATGAGAGTTGACTGCACGCAGTATGTAGGACTTCGAAGGAACGCGAGCGCGTCACATATCTGCGCTGAAGCTGTAAGTCCCGTTTTTGGAAAATTGCGAATTGTGGCTGACCTTTTACTGTATACAGGGGCTGTTTTCATCCGAGACCTCTATGTACCACATCTGTTGTCATTTCCGTTCATGCACAGCGAGGAATATTTTCATTTCCCCCCAGCCAACAATAATTTCAGAATAGATTTTTTGTTGTGTGCTCTTGGGGCCTAAAACCAACCATTTCTGAGGCTAAAATATGCTCAAAAACGTGAAATTGCAAAATGTATTCTGATACTCTTGTTTAGACCATCAATCCGTCACATTTCGCCCGCAAACACTTAACACAAAAGTCTTTCCTTTGGTACATAGCATCAAGTTTCACTTCTCTGTGTGTTTATAGTGTGGGATAGCTTATATAAGTGTCATGCTTTGCTGGTGGGCGTTGCCCACCACCATGATTAATGTCAATAAATAGTTTGCAGTCAGGATTTAAAGCTCCGCAAGGTCTGTGTCGGCACCGCCGGCCCCTACTATTATGGTACGCGCAATCGGCAGCCCCCAGAAGTTGGCACTTTCACAAAACTCGTGTTTCCAGCTACCTAAACACAAAATTCTTTACATAGACATCATTCTCTCTCTAACACAACTCAATACGAGGTCAAACGAATACATTTGAAGCAGAATTGAATGAGATAGCTGAAAGTGCCGAAATCACGCAGAAATGTCACCTGCCGATATATGCCGTGACGGAGTTTCAATACTGCACACACCAGTGCCGACTGGTGCTGTGCTGCTGGTCATGGGGCTAGAGCAGCGTGAAAAGGATAAGGCCGACATGGAGAAGCAGGCCAAAAAGAAGACAGAAGATGAAGTGCGCCACACTCAGATTGAACGCGATATCAAGTCGAAGACGTTTGATGCACTCTCAACACTCCGGCGCAAGGATTATTTTATCGCACTTGCTGGCGCTCTCAAGATTTCAAGAGACAGACTTCGGAACGGTTGAGGAACTCAGGACTGGAATCAAAGAGTTTCTTGCTGATGCGCAAATCAGCACTTTGCCGACAATCCACGTTTTGCTGCGCTCTTCCAGACGGGAAAAAACGCGTTCGAAGAATAAGAACTAGTCCAACACCCATTGTGCCTTCGGCACAGGAAGCAAAAGGAGTGCTTCGCACTCCTTTTTGGCTTCCTGGCCTTGGCTACATCCTAATATGTGCAGTAAATAATGAATGAAAATTAGAATGAGAGAACAGGGGAATGGGGTAACGGGCCAAAGGTGTGAGCAGAGCGAGCACTTTTGGGCTGTTACCCCATTCCCCTGTTCTCTCATTCTAATTTTCATTCATTATTTGCTGCACTCGAACGGGCAATGGTATTGAGTCGGCGCTCGAAACCACGTGACAAAACCACGCGAGACTTCCAAAAAGAGGTTTAAGCGAGCTAAGCGTTCTTAAGCGTTCCTACGCGAAAGCCACGCGAGCACCTGTGACTCCCCGAAACCCGCTCTCCCTTACTTTATAGATTTAGCCACTGCGTCATCGACAGGACAGGCTAGTAGTGGCACCTCGCAAGACAATGACGCTACCTCGTCCAACACTTTCGGTACTCATTTTTTCACCCCACCTGCCAGTGCACATTTTTTTAATCCATATTATCCTCCACACTTTACTAACCAGCCATATTTTCATCAATTCTATGCTAATCCAGCTCTCCACGCACCATCTTACTCTACAACGCAACATAATAATTCATCCGGCGGTCCCATTGCATCATCATCAAACTTAGACAGACAACCTTACAACACACACAGTCTCCCTACACATCCCCCTCAATTCTACAATTACGGCACTAATCATGGTCACCCTCGTACTTAGATTCTACTAGTATATACTGTACTTGCTTGCTCACGCCGAATACTAACTCACTTCCTTGCGCTCCTGCTTGACTGCCGAGCTGACTTTGAAACTGGCTCAGTGACATGTCGTGACTTACTGTGACATTTGCGTGACTGCCGACTTCTGGGGGCTGCCGATTGCGTGTACCATAATAGTAGTACTTATGCCTATACTTTTTCTGCAACTCCGCTGGCACTTCCCGTGTTGTCGATCGATCGACGATCGTTGCTTTTCCCGTTTCGTGTGAATCTTGTCTATGCCACCTCATCTCAGCCATGCCACCGCGACTGCCCTGGTCCTCGTAGACGCTATCCAATACTGACTTCTAGTATTAGTCTGGAGACACAGAGCGCTTGTCTGGTGGATGTCGTTATCCAGAGTTAAAATCCTTCTCACTTGGTGCAATGAAAATGATATCCAAATCGATCCCAGAATACAAGTTCAGGAAAGTTGAAAGCATCAAGAGTTAGCTGATAGCACGGAAGGTTCCTGCAGTCCCTCCTCGCGCAGTCGCGTAATCAGCGTGTACTCAAAACCACTGGTTGGCTGCAAGTCTTCCAAGTCAAGATGCTCTTACAGTGGAAGATTCCAAATGGTTCAGATACCACCAGAGCTTGCCGCGGGAAACTTATAACCATATTCTGGGATGTCAAGGACGTCATCGACTTCAGATCATATGTGCTCAAACAGCGGGGACATGATTCCCTCCATTGGAGGTGATGCCGGCAACGTTGGAGCGGCTTGCTCCAACGTAGAATTTCCTGAGCGTGCTTCGTCCCTCCAATACTTGTACGGTAAACGAGCTCGGATGTGGATTTCCTGTTACACAGGGGCCGGAAAGGAATTGGATGGTCTAATGGTAAGTACGTTGCCTCTGTAAACTTGATGCTTTTTGTATTGTGGAGGATACTCTTCGTTTGGAAAGCTGTTTTATTCATTGGTCTTCTGCTCCACTTTCATATTTTGCTTCTTTTCTCAATTGATGTGTTATCCTTGTGAGACGAGACTGACTTGTGCGATGATCGATTCCGGGATGATCCATGATGTTATTGCCCAGCCGGGAAATCAATTGAGAAGGGTAACACAGGATTGGACCAACGTGGCACGACCGCGTCATCGGGGTACATCCATGAATGCATGACTAGTGACTGATGGGTGTAGTATGCTTCATACGAACGACTTGCCTGAGGTGAATAGATGACTGCAGGGATAAGAACACGTGCGAAGCTTTAGGAGTCGCTTGGTGCGTAACTCAGCACCGTTACGATGGAATAATGACCCGATGTGACTAGTATCTAGGCACGATAGTCAATAGTATCAAAATAAAAGATGCGATCTCCACACTGGCAGAACACGGTTCTGCCTGGTTCTGCCCACATTGAATACTAGCTCCACGATCATCGGGCGTCATTAGTGACACCTACTTTCCAAATATACAGCTTGAGTATTGAATCTCGGCTAAAGCATGAGGCCTGAGGATTAACAGGAATTTGTCTGTGAAACCTTACGGGAAGTCGCCCACTAAATGAGTCATGTCTGTGTATAAAATCGAAGTGATAACTTTCAGTTCAAGAACAAAACACACCATCCAGCCCTATCCTGGAGTGCAACAATGAAGTTCATCTCACTCATCACTATGATTATGTCTACTGCAGTACTGTCGGGCGTAGTTACAGCACAAGACCCGAATAACAAGCCATGCACCCAGTATGGTAAATACCTTCAGCATACTGTGTTTTGACCTCAGACCGCGTACTTACGAGTGCTTGCAGAAACGTATGGGTGCGCAACCCTCCAGGGCTATAACTACGGCAATCCGTATTTGTATTACTGTTCGGAACTATACTTTGTCGAGGTCTCGAAGAAATGCAGCTGTCCGACTTGCTGTAACGTCATCAATGGAGGCAATGAGGCTAACGGCGGGTCCATCACCTGCACATAAGAGGAAAGGGTGAGCACGCTTCTTGCGTGCCGTGTCCATGATGTCGTAGTGATAGACTACTTACAGCTGCCGTGTCCATGATGTCGTAGTGATAGACTACTTACAGCTGCCGTGTCCATGATGTCGTAGTGATAGACTACTTACAGCTGCTGTCTCCAAAACTGTGCGTTGGTCGGCGGCTCGGCAGCTATGGCGTATCAAAAGACGGCAAAAACGCGAGCACGCAGGATTCAGTAGACTCTGATGCTACGTAAAAAAACAAGCTGTCAAAGCCACATTATCCGATCGCGAGAGAGGCCGATGAGAATCTGTGTTTGAGCACGATTGCAAGATCACCATGATTGCAAGGTCATATGGCACGGGCATAAATCCGAGTTGAATGTTACACTGCCGTTCTTGCGTGCACTGTCTACTACAGTCAAGTGTAATGAACCAATGTGTGCATGTCTTGGCTGAATTGCCGAGTGGAGCTTGGTGACTCCGAACACAGATCTGTGTCAGTTATAGCGTCAAATTTGAGGCAGTGTTAGATGACGATGGAGAATCACTTGTAAAATCTTGGTTTTTTTGGTGAATGCGACGACTTCCCTCGAGCCGACGGATTAATGTGGAAAGTGCCTTTTCCGTGCAGTGTTTCGATGCCGCAAGCACATCTAGTCCATTTTTCCTGAGGTAAAAAAAATATACAGTAAGCTTCCTTCAGAATCAGATTGAGCTGATCACGAGAAAATCGACAGTCCCACGCAGGCTTACTGTACTAATTACAATGGCCCACACCTATAGTTCGACTGCCAGCAGCTGTCTCCAAAACTGTGGTACTGGCCAAGTATAGTAGGGGTGGGCATCATACTGCGTTGCTGTGCATTAAGATGGCGGTTTCTCTGCTGTCTCCTCCTATGAAAGAAGGGCTAGTGTCTGCTAGTGTCCCCACGTATGAATAGATATGTGGATCCAGGTAGGTAACTTATTCCTGAGTACAAGGTCGATATTAAAATTCAAAACAACATCACAGTCACGACTTGCGATGCTTCATTCACCTCCAAAATCACACCGTCGTAACCATACAAGCCTGTAGTGTAGAACAGTCAGTCTAACAAGTACACTGAAAGCACTGACGACTGACGGGTTGACGAGTTAGGTAATGTGATGTTATCATATTCATCTGTGCGGTCTAGTAACATGGAGGGTAGCATCTCTCCAGGACTGAGAAAGCGCCTTATCGTCTCGAACTAGACTTTTGGATCAGCACTGAATAAATATAGCAAAACCAAGAATCGGCAACCTTGTCATAAAAGTGCTTGCGGGGAGGTGAATCTGGATTATGCTCAGATGAACACAGCTAAGAAACATGAAAGTGAGGCAGGTTACCGTCTTCGTCATCTTCGGGTTTTCCCTCCAACTGCCAGGGACATCGTTTATATCGCTGAAAGAGCGGGGAGCCAGGCTATACGGATTTGCAAAAAGATCACGAAGAGGCAATACGTGTCGTACCATATTCGAATGTATGATAATCTTTCTCACAACATGGGTCTGGCCGGATATTAGGAAGTCCACACCATGATGGAAGTAGTTATAGAAATCTAGATCTGACGCTGAGTGGTAATGTTTCTGAGGAGTTCGGATTCATTTACAGTCGGTGCTACCATCATCTTCAGATGCTTGTAGGTTTGGTGAGTGAATGGTCATTCGTTCATCCTCCTTGTGATGAACTCGAGAGGGAGGTCCAAGATCAATCGTCAGGTCTTGTGCTGTAGTTTCTCCGATGCGAACCTGGAGAAGTAATGTAGAAGAGAAAAAACTAAAGTCCACCCCATCATGTATCTGATTTGATTAAGGCATTAGTTTGATTACACAGGAAGTAGAAGTAGAAATGACCTTGATAACTGCGCTGGAAATGTCACCGTGCATGATTGGGCATGGCAATACCTCGTCCAAAGCATCGCGCTCCTCTCCATCTACACTTTTTTGTCCGATAAAGATACGCCTTACTTCTTGCGTTCGTTGCTCTAGGTGTGTGATGCCCCCTTTGAATCCTTCATTGACATTGTCGTCATCGAAGCTGAACCATATGCCAGGGTACTTTAGCTCATCTCCTGGATATGTTGGACCGAAGGTACGGCTAACATGTACTCTGACCAAAGGTTCTGCAGATGAAGATATGATTGTATCTTTGTAGCGAAGCATCACTGGTGGATGAGGTTCCCTGAGTTTCCTTACGCAGATAGTATGGAGGCGTTGATGGTATCCTGAAAACAAGAGGTCCAGATGAGGACGAAGGTGGAGAATGACTGGTGTCGTTGCAGAGTCCTCTGGATCAAACTTGACCTCAACCTGAGGGAATAAATGTTGAAGTCCGCGCAAGATGTCGATGACTGCCCAAAGGGAAGTACCTGATACGGCATGAGTCTCGTACTTATTCGGAGAGCCTTTGCGAACACACCTAGCTCAAACATCCCGATTCCAGATCCAGGTCTGATGTCGAGGTCTAACGTCGCGAACATATTGAGGCTCGCCGCAGATACGCCTGAGTGGAGCACAAAACGGTTGCATGCCTAACAAGGATCACTCTCCATCTACCACGTGACTATACCAGAAGCAAGCTGCAAGCGCGATGTTCGAGGTCCGTCATACGGCCCATTATCTTCTGATAAAGGCTACGGTTCTACTTGACAAGTTTTATCACGACCGCATCTCACAACTGTATCTTGTATTTTTGACCACTAAGACTCCAGGCAACTCGAGGAACCTAAGGCCGCCAATTAAAAAGTCCTCTGAACGCGTCTGAGTCTTTGGACACACCGCGTTGAGTCTCGATACTCTTGAACGCTATCCTCTTTTTCCTTGCCACACACGCGCAGGGATGACTGATGGTCGACAACTCACAATAATCAAGGTTCAAACCTCTATCATAACAATTGATACTCGCAGCTGATTGCATTCCCGACAAAAGGTCTTTCGAAAATACAGCCATTCGCTAGGTCCAGATGCTCTACAACTCCTGGAAGAAATACTTGAAAGGCATGATATAGCGGACAATGACGTGGAGTTCTCAATCGAGACCATTGCAAGGGAGTATAATAAACAAGATGGTGACGCGTTTGTTAAATCAGTGGTGTTTAGCAAGGCTAACCCTTACAAAAGATGCTGCCATGAAAGTTTCATTAGATATCTTGCGGAGAGTCTACGACGCGTTGCAGGACCAAGGCAATCCGGGGGAAGCAGAAGATCTACTAGACCCTGATAGTCATCTCCACTTCGTAGACGCATTTGAGATGCCATCATGGCACTGGTCTCAAGAAAGAGGGACATTCGAGAAGTGTGTTCGTATCATGACTTGTTTTCAACTTTGGATCTCATTTCAATCAAGATCTTCTAACCCTCTCACTGTCGCGGGTAGCGCAGACTCGCGAATAGCGGCAGTACGCAACCGATTGCATATAATCAAGCAGAGCATCTTACGAAACGAACATTTCTCACCGTCTACTCTTCCATCTCGAGACCGAGAACATCTTGTCACGGTACTCAATAATCTGATATCGAGGGTCCAACGCTGATCCATGACTCGATCAGCTCAAATCCACAAAGCAGCTGCTTGGTAGGGCCGGCGAACGCTTCTTGCTCTTGGGAATGCTTGCGCACAACAAAGAAGGGAAATTGTGCGTCGAGGACTCGGACGGAAGCGTCGAGCTTGATCTGTCCAAAATGGCAAGAACCTCGAAACCCCTAGATGACGTTGCTCTTATGACTTTGTTAGGACGAACCAGGCGAAGGATTGTATACGGAGGGCTGCTTCGCCCTTGTAGAAGGGGAATACAATGAAGATGGCATCCTCGAGGTTGTGGCTATGGGACAACCTCCTTGTGAGGATCGGGAGACTGCTAGGTATACTCTTCTGATTTTGTCACCATGCTTGCTCACGTAGATTAGGTCAATCTACGGTCACATCGACTTTTTGGGGCAAGGTTCAACTTCCCTACTCGAAGATGTGAGCTATCCTTACTTCTCGGTGCGGACCTCGGGTAACCAGGCTGCAGTCACAGTTCGCCCGTCGGATTCGTGAAGAACTCTCCGACCTCTATTTCTTCTTCCTTTCAGATGTTTGGCTAGACCACCCTCAAACCCTCGTTGGACTTCAGAAGATGTTCGACAATTGCATCGAGAACAGCTTTATACCCAAGGTCATCGTCATGTGTGGTAATTTCACGAGCAAGTCAATAATGCAGGGGGGCGGTAGAGACATCCAGCGTTACCAAGGTTCGTGTAGGTTGATTCATGAACGCACTCGATGCTCATTCAATATAATGGAACAGAAAACTTCGATTCCCTGGCCGATTTAATAGCATCATACCCTCAAATTACTCGAGAAACGTACTTTGTCTTTGTTCCAGGGCCTCTAGATATCACGGGCAACAGTACCCTTCCCCGCAGACCAATTCTGTCTACCTTTACGTCCCATCTCCGCAGCAAGATTCCAAAAGTCCACTTCACCAGCAATCCTTGCCGTCTGAAATTTTTTGGCCAGGAGGTTGTTATATTTAGGGAGGATACCATGGCACGAATGTTGAGGAACACAATTGGCATAAAACCAAATGTCACTGGTGAAGATTTGAGACGATATGTACGTACAAAATTTGCGTTCGCATGCAAAAAAATGCTACTGACCTCGGGCTCAGTTGGTCCAGTCGATATTAGACCAAAGTCACCTTACCCCTCTGACCACACATATTCAACCTGTATTGCCAGACTTTGACCACGCGCTCCGACTATACCCTCTTCCGACCACTGTAAGCAGCTGTCTCGTTTTCATACGTCTAAATCATAATGCCATCCTAGGTGATCCTGGCTGACAAGTACGAGAAGTATAAGTTGACATACTCGGGATGTCACGTATTCAATCCTGGAGGATTTGTTGGCAATTCTTTCTCTTTTTCGACATATTGCCCTGCCGAGAGGAGTTCTGAAGAGGGGTACGTGATCTGACTGGCTTGCCTAAGATCGCACCTGATGTTACTTGTGTCAGTGTGCTCGATATTGAGCAGGAAGACTAACTCGAAATCAGTGGTCGAGATATCAAGAATGTTCATCTATACTCAGGTCTGCTCAATGCCAGAAAAGTGGGCACTTTTGCAACGTCGACTTCCACACAAAGGCTAACCCTGCGTGGCGATCAAACCTGTCAAAGAAGACAAAAGGACATCGGTTGACTTGTGACAATTGGAGAAACCGAGCCACGTTTATAGCAAAGCTTTTCAATTTGAAGTTGAAAGCCAACCTGCTGGCCAATTTGGCCACACAAAGTCTGTTGTGTATATCTATCTGGGTTTCACCTATTGATGCCGCCGCACGGCGCGCCATTGGTTCGTGAAGTTGTATTCACTGCGATCAGAAATCCGCCAAACATTCGCCTGGATTCCGAATGGCACCTGAGGGAGAATACTTGTTGGTGGTGGCACTTTTACGCCTCTCAGAGGGCATAAACAGTAGCCATAAACATGACCCTGATTGACTGATTGAGGATTTGAGTTGGCGATGTGCATGATATCTGATATCGAAGCGCAGTGACTTGTGGGACTCGGGAGGTGTTATAGCTAGAATAGCATGGCTGTATTGAGTTTTGGACGATAGACAAAGATTGTAAGGCTTAGCGCACAGTGACATAACAATGAATTCGTTTCCTATTGACCGTTATTTATGTAAATTGACTTTGCCATCACCAGCTTGTTCCGATTTAACTTCGTTCATGCTCGTTCATGCTCGCTCACTGCTCTGCACGACGAGCAGTCGACGTACTTCATCGACCATGCGGGAAAGTTCAACCTCGTAGCTTCCAAAGACGAACATTCGTTAGCATCGAGACATTCACAAATGGGTTTCTGGATCTAGCCACCGCTCTACCTCTACCACCGTCCTTCCCTCCGTATTCTACAACTATCATAATCTGCACGGTCGTTTCGCGTCTCATCTGGACTGTACCATTTTCAATATGGGTGTGTCTTTCTTGCTGAGCCTGTGTGTCGTAAAGTAACTTTATCCTCTTAGGCAAAGCAGAGACAGCGACGTGCGGAGGAAGAGGTCATGCCCATAATTAACTCCTTAAAACCTGGTGTATCAAAACTAGTTCTCACCGAAATGCAGAAAGCTGGTGTTCGCGGTACGAAGGAACAAATACAAGCAGCTCATGGCAAACGCGTCAAGCAACTTGTGAGTCGTCGGGTGTTTATCTCATCCCAGTCTAACACCCTCCACAGTTGACCACACGTCGAAAACAACTTTTTTCGGAGTACCGCTGTAGTCCTGGATTCACAATGGCAATACCTATAATCACACAGGTTCCGTTGTTCATGGGGTTTTCGATAGTGCTCAATCGGTTGTCACAAGCACCCACTCCGTTTGACTCCGAGTCGTTCTTGACGCTTTCCACGTTGGCGCACGCAGACCCTACAGCTACTCTGCCAATTGCACTCGGTCTTGTCACTCTAGCCAATGTCGAAAGTTCACGCTGGTTTATGACCGACGCGCAACGCGAGCGTCAGAAAAAAGTTCAGAAGTGGAAAGAAGATCGCGTCGCTCGAGGGGAGACTGTGATTGAACCTCAGAAGATCATTAAATCTGCGCTGAGATTGATCTCTGTTGGTCGTATTGTTGTCGCGACCATGGTGCCAGGGGTAAGCATGTCTTTAGCTCGTTTTGCATATCAGCTCAGTCCCATCGTTTAGGGCGTCGTTCTTTACTGGGTCACTTCAGCCACTTTTGGGTTGGTGCAGACATGGATCATGGATTATTGGGAGCTGCGGAGAAAGCGGAAGCTAGCGCTGGCTCCCACTCTCTCTAAAAAGACACCAGCAGCTAAGCAATGATAACGATGGTTCTCATTTACTGCCGTGCATGGATGTTGTGAGTAGGACTGTTTCAATCTATCATGATTGGGCGGGATGACTATAAACGTGGTTTGAGGGACCACCACGTAACCGCTTCCAAGGAAGCGGTCGGTGGCTCCTATGAATGTTTCTTGATCTAATATGACCGCCCTCAATTCTCTCCTGCATGCACTCGGGAAGCTGATGAAATCTACCTTTGTGCAGACTCGAAGTCAATTTAATCTGTACTATGTAAATGATAGATTCGGGTGGCTCGTGGGTTTCTAACGGCTGCAGTCGAGAATGCGAGAGTCATTATCATTTTACCTACTTAGAGAATACCACCAGAAACCAGTACTAGAGTTGTACTAGGGTATGGAATATTGAATGCTTGTGGAATACATGTAAATATTGTTGCACCATGTAATAAGACACAGCCACAAGGAAGCACCTTCATTCATGATCAACTACATCCTGCTAGTGTCACGACAAGGCCCGTCACCTTCCTCTAATCCATCAAAGTGTTATTAACTTATCAGATAACCAGGCAAAGTACGCCTTGCAAAATGGTTCTCCACCATGCCGCCCAAGCAAAAAGTCAAGATCGTAAAGGACGTCACTCAGCTCGTCCTGGCTCGGCGCACGCGGATGTGTAATTTCCTGGAGTACAAGGGCGAGTTCTCTCTGTAATATGTAGGAAAGTGGTGAGTTGACATTGATGACGCAGACACCAAGGTCGTATACCGCCGATATGCATCATTGTTCTTCGTTTGTGGGATTGCCTCAGGAGATAACGAACTCATCACGCTGGAGATTATTCACCGTTACGTCGAGGTTTTGGACCGTTATTTTGGAAATGTGCGTTTTGATTCACGCTGTTCCGAGATGATGTACTCATTGAACGGGTATCATCTAGGTATGCGAGCTGGACCTGTACGTTTTGAAAGTGTCGTAGTATGTGAGACCTTTTGTCCACTGATTTGTATCAGCATTTTCAATTTCCAGAAAGCGTATGCAGTACGTTGTCAGCTTTTATTGGCCATATCGTCTTCTCATATCACTCGGCAGATCCTGGACGAGCTCGTGATCGCAGGAGAGATGCAGGAATCCTCCAAGAAGTCGGTGCTGCGCGTGGTCAGTTCTTCATTGCTACAATATCGGGACAACTTGAACGAATCCACATCACAGGTCACACAGTCAGATAGTGTCGAAGAGCAAGAGTCCTCCGAGGACATCATAGGTCGTTTGGGAGCTGCACGCGGTTAGACTCATTTTCTCCCTTGTGGTGTTGGCTGTATCTATAGCATTTCAAGGCCCGTTAATCCGCTGAAAGTTACCTCGGTCGCTTTAGATTCAATTGTTGCAGTGAAAGGCATGACATGGGTAGTTTATGGATAGCGGATGTCTTGAGAGGTATGCGTGGATGATACCCAAAGGTAACGGTAGTGGCAGTAACAGTATCTACGTCTTTGCAGTCGGTTTTAGCTTGTTCAGGACATACCACCTCACAAGATCAAGTGTTGCTACAGAGTCCTCCACTGAAGAATGACCGCTTGTTCCTCCACCAGCCTGGATTGTGAGACCAAGGTGTTCTTTCGCCCTGATATAATTTCGTAAATAGGTGACATAGAGTCAAATGAGGAACGACGTACAGATCCCTCAAAGAACGTCGATATGGAGGACCTGCGCGATGAGGGAAGATAATAGCTGTATCGACACATTGGTGGTGGATTATCCGAAGTGTATTCAGATCGTTGTGAAGGGCATGACCAATGACGATGGTATCGCGGTTAATGAATGCGTCAAGGGATTTGCGTATAGAAGATAATGAGAGCGTAGCCTGCGCATGTTCTTCCTGGGTAACGCCTGAGAATCGTGTGTTATAGTCTCTGTAAGAAACATGGTCAGGTTCACGATTGCAGGCACCGAAAAGGGGGGAACAACTGACATGACTTCAACCCCGTCATCCATTCTTACTAGTTCGTCGAAAACTTGTTTCCCGGAACCATCGACAACCGAAACACGGGCGACACGCAGACCTCCAGTTGTGTAAATCATCTCGCAATCTAAAGCCACGACATCTAAGGCTGTATCCGTCTCCGTATCAGCGACTGATGGACGTGTAAATGAGAATGCATGACGTGAGTGTAAGTCTTCTGCTTTAGACTCATAAAAGACATGGTGGCCTCTGGTACACCCGCCTTCCTCCGCTGGCTTCTGGCAGCAAGAGTAGGAACGCATACGCTCGCCTTCAAAGAGTGTCAAAGAATGTTTGCTGCGTTATGAAAATTGATTACCATTGACTTTGTGCGTGAAGAGCCTTCCCCAGTGATATTGACATTCTTCTGCTATGGGATTGTTTTTGACCATGTATGACTGGGTACACCGTTCGCATTGAGTGATTTTGCCTTCAGCACTCGGTTGATCGCCTCCAAGCCCTTCAGGCACTTCGGTAATAAAGCCCCACGTTTGCATGGCCTCGAAAGACATGACGACTGGTTTGAGAAGGAGCCGAGTTACCTGGAGGTCATCTAATTTCTTCCTGGATTCTGCGCGGGCTGCTAAATCTTCCTCAGTTCCAACGGAAGGGTGTGATATAGACGCAGGTATTGGACGTCGCTTCAAAGCTGCTACTGAATTTATGACAGCCTAAATGATAGTTTAAGATGTGCGAACTGGCAACGGATAGGGCGCACGTTGCGATATGTCAACTTAGTGGACTTGGTATAGACTTGTTCCTCTTGACGAAGGGCATGCTCAGAGGCAAGGGTTGGGTTTAAGGGCAATATAGTGTCGTAAAGGACGACAAAGTGTTCATACAGTGTCTTTAGCATTGCTTGACGAACTGGGAGGGCGACTTGAGATTGTGCAGCATTAATTCTAATAATCGGTACGCCGGTCTATATAACACGATCAATGAATTTGTGTGATAAGATAGTTGGTGCGTGCGTACACTAGTATGCGATGAGGCAGAGACGGCAACTGGCTTCTGTACGGTGCCGACTCTGAGACGTTGTGTTGGGGGGGGTGCGGTGCTACTGGAAGACGGACCCTGTGCTAAGTTATGAAAGGGTCGCTTTGAGGGTACTGCAGCGTGAGGTACGGCGGCGACAACTGACGTCTGTGGGAGGGGCTGAGCTTTCTGTACGGGAATGTCCAGGGAATGATGAGAAGGTAGATCTAAGCTGTGAGAGAATATACATGATGGACGATTACAATTATTTCTCCCTGGACATGGCAATGATTGAAAAAGACCCAAAGATGAAAACATAGTCTAGGCTATGAGTAGCTTAAGTACTAGACCAAGTCGGAAGACTTGGTTTTATCTTGATGATATAATCAAGGTCTTTGTTTCATTTCGGACTTTGAGTGGGTATTATTTCAGTCTCCCGGTCAAGTCGAACAATATTTCTCATAGTATATTTAGGGTTTAGACATGTCTACGCACAATGAGAAACTTCACAAAAGACGCCCTCGAGCTTCCTCTTTGCATCGTATAGAGTAGGTATGTTTCAACTGTTCAAATCCGTACCATACTCACATTTATCCAGAACTGACAAAGGTCATCATCTAACAGGCCCCTTCATGGTCCAGACGTGAGTCTTCGTTTTATCCGCCACCCTCTCTGTCTCAAACATCACTCGGTAGACCTTTGGGGTCCAATACACCGGAATCTTGTGACTCTCCCGTTTCTAGCGATAGCTTCAACATGATCAAACCGAAAGGAGGTTTGGTCGCAGACCTTCTCAACGCTAGATGGGTTGTAAATCCAGGTCGGTCCTCTTTCGTCTACGTCATTTCCAGAATGAACCTCCTTTACAGTCTCGTCCTTTAAGTTGCTTATGATACCCGTCTTACTGTATATCAATTGGGAATTATTGGCTCCATACGTCGCCCCAGGACTCCCCAATCCAGTCGCCCCTCTTCTTTTTATATCTTACCCAATTCCTGATTCCTCTCCCGACGACCCACGCTATGGTAAAGGCTATTTAGACCTGGCCTTTCTTGCATTCCACATCGTTTTCTACTCCTTCGTACGCCAATTTGTCACTACTGCCATCTGTCACCCTATCGCTCGCTACTTTAGCATAAAGAAGCAAGGAAAACTCGACAGGTTCGGTGAACAAGGCTATGCTCTCCTGTACTTTGCTGTTATGGGTGTTTGGGGCTACGTAAGTTCATCGATCATCTTGCACCATATTTTTTTTTGAACTCGACCCAAGCGCATCATGGGTCAACTTCCGACATGGTGGTATCGCACTGAATACTTTTGGATTGGTACACCACTTTCTTGCACACATGTTCTTGTCTGACCCTTTTTCCAGATTACCCTCACTGGCAGATGAAACCCGAACTGAAACGTTACTTCCTCATGCAAGCGTCTTATTGGTGTCAACAGTTTATCGTACTGGCCCTACGTCTTGAGAAACCACGCAAGGACTACAACGAACTCATCGCACACCACTTCGTCACTCTATGGCTAGTTGGGTATGTTTCGAAGCATCACAATGTCTTGAACACCTCTAATTGCGAACAGATGGGGCTATCTCACTAATCTGACGTTGATCGGACATGCTATCTATATGAGTATGGATATACCGGATGCTTTCCTGGCTGTTCGTTTACGGTCTGAACGTATTTTTCACGATCTGACCTATGCTATCGACAGTTCTCCAAGTTGCTCAATTACATGGGATTCCACAAACTCAAAGTGGGCTCCCTTGCAGTTTTCCTCGTCGTATGGAGGTGGGTGCTTTTTACACATCCATTTTCAGTGATAACCAACTTCTTCAGTTACTTCCGGCATTGGCTGAACCTCGTCATCCTCTGGTCTATATGGTTTGAATTCGATCTTATCGAGTACGTGTTCTTTTACCTACCGGATTCCTGATCTTACCGGTTGCATGCAGCGAGAGCAATCGTGTATGGGCCCCTAAAACTGGCGCTTGGCTTACTTGGTGGATGAAATATCAAATAGTCTTTCCCATCTCCCTACTCCAGCTGCTCAATATCTTCTGGTACTATCTTATCTTGCGCATCGTGATAAGGTCAATACATCCGGTCTCTATCTTTTTGTCGCTCATTTTCGTACATCACAGATCATTGAGGGATGTTAAGGTTGATGATGTCCGATCGGATGACGAGGACGACGGTGACGAGGACGAGGACGATGACACAGAAGACGCCAAGGAGGACTAGCTGGAGAATGTAACGACCTCTTGGACGCCTCTATCTGTGCGAGTCTCCAGGGACAGTACACATTACTATCATGTCATTTAAGTACTATTATGGATCCAATGCATAAAGAATGATGCGTTTCCAGAAAGTACAATTGTGATGCGCCAGCTAAGACATTTCATTTCATCACGCGGACATTCCGGCCCGAATTTCATACTACAACCTGCTCCTCAGGCTTGGTTTTGTCAATAATAGGTCCTCCGACACCTTCTGTGTCTGAATAATCGCTATCTTCCTCCCAGGGCTCGAATTTGACCTTCACTCCAGCTCCGGTCTGAGGAGCAGCAGGATAAGCAGTGTTACCTGTTCGGTTGGGCCACCTCTTCTCCCTCTGCATATCTAGAGGGTCGCCAGAGGCCATTTCCTTTATGGCCAGCAAAGTGTACTGAAGATATTGTCAGTCAACCTTGTCTTGAGTCAAACAGTTCCGAACGTACATGCGCATCATTACCTGCGTTGTGCAGGAATGAAGTAGGGACTTGCAGATGCCTGCAGACTCGCTCTAGTGAACGTCTGTTATGCCCTCCTTCGCCTTCCAGTGCGGCGAATAAGTCGGACGTATCTAATACAAAGACTCCACTGTCGGGCTTTGCATCGGGAAGTAAGAAGTTGAGGTTGGGCAGGTCAGCATTGACGGCAGCAGATTTGAGGTATCTGCCAAAGGTGTCAGCGGTCAGACGCGTGAACTCTGAATCATCTTCTCACTTGATGTCCTGGTTATTATCGTGAAAGATCAAGAAAAGTGGGCCATACTTTTGCAGGTCAGCCACTAGATTCTGGATGCGGGTCCTGAAAGTAGCTCGATTGACAAGTTCGCTGTCCCCGAATGAAAAGTGCTAGATTATTCGCGCTAGGGTCAGTCACAAGCAGCAACTTCTCAACTTTCCTACCTCGCGATTGTTCTGGACGAATGTATTGGTATAATGGCGATATTCCTTCACGATGAGATGTCCCTGTTCTTCGACTTGCTGGCCATCGATCCACCGGACAAAGCTCCATCCAAACTCAGTGAGCATGGTGTGGTCCCTGTCCCATGCTTCGAAGTCCAGAGCACACCAAACGCCGACTTTCTCTACCCAGAGAGTGCGAACGCGTTCAAAAATCTCACGACGCGTTTTCAACATCGGATCTGCTCCCTTCAGACGCTTGTTATTCTTTTCTATTTGCTGGGGATTCTTGTAGTCAGAAACGATGGGCTGGGGTGTTTGGTGCAACATACCTTGAGAGCACCCTTGAGCTCGTCTTTGGTCTTGAATATGACGGGTGTGACGTGGCGGAGGCTAGATTCGGTTAGAAGACAATCGGAGTAAGGAAGAGATATGAGGTTTTCAGTGAGGCCCATGGCGTGCAGCCAGTATCTCAGGTATTCCACCTGTGCTGAGGAGAATAGCAATCGCGTCTCAAAGTTCTGGAGCGTCCCTAGATAAATATAAGACATAGGGATCTACACGACGTAGCGATTTCAGTTACCCAAGAAGAGTTCGGCTCCATCGACGCCCTCTTTGTGGAGGGGGTGATCAGGATGAACAAAAGCATCTTGCGCTAACGATGCCCTCAAGGGACTCCGATCTGCCTCTGGTAAGGCTTGGTGCCTGTGCAATTCACAATTTTCCGTCAGTAAGTTGTTATCCACTGGATCTATCGTACCATTCAAAGAAAATATCAGTATAACGATAATATCCTGTGATGACTGGGGAAACCATGATGGATTGATGGATAGAGTAAAGACAACTCGTACGGCGCTTAGATCGCACCGTATCATTGTTGTTTACCATAAATGGAAAGTGTGTTCGAGTTTGTCCGAGTCGCCGACCACACATAGACGTACGTCCACTCCTCCTAGCCATTTATCACTTCACAAACCAAAGCCTGTTCTTTCCCATCCTTTCTATTTCGCGCTGCTAGTTAGATTAAATGGCACAAACCGTACAGAAGCGCAAGAGACTGACCGGTGCCACACAAGAGGATAGTTCAGACGAACCCGGGCCCTCCAAGCGGCCCAAACACCCAACAGCGCGTAAGAGCACTGGTAGAGAAAAACCCGCCCCCGCTTCTGCAAGGGGTGGCAAAATACGAGGTACGTACGCGTCCGGTCGCGTCCATACGCGTCTTAACATCATCCCGACAGCCTCGAACGCAGGCGCAGAGGACGAACAGGGACATTCGCGGAAGAAACGTCGGTATCGCCCTGGTACTCTCGCGTTACGCGAAATCCGAAAATATCAGCGGAGCACAGACTTACTGTTGCGTCGGCTTCCTTTCTCGCGCGTGGTATGTGTTTAGTCGTGTTTCAGCCTAGGCACCTTGTCCTGAATGGGAGCTCCAGGTACGTGAAATCGCAATGGATATGATGACGGACACGAACTACGAGAGGGGGGAGGCTGGGCTAAGGTGGCAGAGCTCAGCAATCATGGCTTTACAAGAAGCTACTGAGGCGTTCCTGGTTCATTTGTTCGAGGATGCGTACGTCCCACTCTTGTGTTTCTCAAGTCTATCTTAACAATGGTACAGTAATCTGTGTGCGATACACGCCAAACGCGTGACAATCATGCAGCGCGACATTCAACTTGCTCGGAGAATAAGGGGACCATGGGGTGGTTTGGGGTAGGGGTTGATTGTGGATATTTATACAGTTATTTGTGTCGACTTTGAAGGCATTTAAGTTTATGTATCGCACTCGTTATAATGGCAAGCATTTCCTAAGTACTATGCATTGTACATGAAATTAGATAAAGTGAAAACATGAAGTTGGACACGGCCAAGGACATATCAACAACGTATGCACGTGGAGTGAATGCTAGAAGATTAATAATGATACGATGCGCTCGAACAGTGGGCATAAGAGTACGATTGAACCTAAACAATAGAACTGTGTTGTGATGATTTCCGATGTGTAAGATGGGTGTTCATGAGTGAATGTAAATGAGCGTGACACCAGAGATAGGGTCCGGATGTGGTATTAAGAGTCCCAGATTAGATGTCTATACTATGGGTATGCACTCTGATGCCGACTTGGCATCGAGCGGGTTTGGGATGTCGAAACTGACCTTCCAGGTGCAGTATAGGCGTGCACTAATGCAGGTGGCTCATGCGAACGATGAAGGCCACTGCTACGGGAAAGGTGTGCAGCTTGAGGAGACCTTTTGTCCCGCAGGTCTGTTTGGCTTCCGTACTTCCGATCAGCTGTGACATTACTGCTACTCGGGTGTCCGCGTGTGTCATCGCTGGCACGCCGTTGGTGGTTGGAAAAGTGTCCGGGAGAATTAGGAGCAGCGCGAGATGTATGGCGGACGCCTTCTGCGCTGTGGTTTGAAAAGCTGTTTTGTCGTGGAGACGAGGGAACTTGACCATAGGAAGAGTAGTTTGAGTACGGTTGCATTCCGAACTGGTTCGTCATGCCAAACTGGTTCATCATGAAAGGAGGGGAAGGGGGAAGTAAAGGGTCCAAGGAATAGAATGGCATAGCCATCATGGGAGCGACGGGAAGCGGTGAGACTGGTGGAATGGGAAAAGGCGGAACCGGCATGTTGCCCCAAGGGTTGTATGGTAGAAGTGACGCGCGAGGATTCGACAACGGCAACGAGAATTGTTTTGACGGGTCATATGCAACAGAGGTGTGTTTGCTAATATGTCGCCCATCCCGACCTCTTGCATCGTCTGATGATGTGTAAGTTGAGTAGACGGATGGAGGCCTTGAGAAGCTATGCTGGCTCCCGGGGGTAGCAGGCATCGAACTGGTAGGAGAACCGTCGTAAGGCGAGAGATTCGCAGAAGAGACCTTGAGATCTGTTGTCCGTTGGCGCGTTGATGGTAACCCAGACGGATGAGCGTCACGGGATGCAGATCTGTCACGTTCTATGTCCCGAACCAGGGAGGATGAGGAGATATGACCAGCTCTAGAGGCTTCTCGGCGGGTCCGCGAAGCCTGCAACTCCGAGGCGTAATTTTGATGTCGTCTTTCTTCCTCTATTTTCTTCCTGTGGAGTTCACGAGCCTTGCGCTCCTCTTCCTGCTCTCTCAGTTGTGCTTCCCGCAACCGGCGTTCTTCCTCCCACATGCGCCTGTCATCCCGTGCGCGCCGTCCCTCTTCCAATTCTCGCTTCTCACGCTCTTCGCGAAGAAACCTTGCTTTCTCTTCACGCTTTTTCTTGATACGTAGGACATAGCCCAAGGGAATTTGATCGTCTTTGCCACCTTCCGCGAACCTAACACCTCGTTTGACAGCGGGCGTGGGGGTAGGCTCTGCTTTGAGTCTGCTGATTTCTTTTTTAGATTCGTCTGGTGAGTCAACTGCAAGCGTGAGGGGCGAGAATTCAAAGTCTGCGACGGCAACGGAGGGGCTGAGTTTTTCCGTCGATGGCGATGCGACTGCGGCAGCTCCTGGAAAGATGATGAACTAAAAACACAAAATGCAACGTACTGAAACTTACCAGAGGCAGATTGAGACGGCTCAGGCTGAGGCTCTGCAGCTGGATCGAAGCCATCATCAATGTCGGACAGCAAGCCGGCCAGTATTTGTAACGGCTCCGAAAATTCGAGAGCCGCGACACCAAGCTGTGATCCAGTGACGATTTGACCAGAAGGTTCCTGGCGAGTCCAAACAAGAACTCGATCTTCGTAACAAGGGCGAGCCACCCAATTGCCGAGACCTTCGCTATTGCTCCTTAAAGACTGTGCCTTCGGCCATGTGTCGATATCGGGATCGTACGCCGGTGCTTCTTTCACCCGAGTCACGGATCGACTGCAAAGAGGCGCTAGACTGCGTTCCTCTGAAGGTGAAAGGGACTCCAGCGTGCTCAGGAGCACTGCTTTGTGCATCTTAGATTCCAGGGTGTCTCGGCGACGAACATGTCCCACACGAAGACAGGAGCGGGGGAACGGTGTGTTGTGGGGAATATCCAAAAGAGGAGGGCAAGAAGGACGATCACCGTCAGCAGAGCTGTTGAGAATAATTACTCTCATACTATGTCGTGCCTGGGTATTAGAATGCGCCAAGTTCTGGGTGGGAGGATCCTGAAGACGATCTGCTTCATCTTCAGATTCTGATGACGCATCATCCGTCTCGTTCGACGTCGGTGTCGGTGGAGGACGTAATGCGATCCCTGCCGTCGGAAAAGGCGGCACCCAAGCTGCTTTCGTATCTCCTTCATCTCTGTGGTTTTTTTGCCCCTAACCAAGATTTCCAGCTACCCTTCTGGCTGAGCATGCGCGTGCGGGGTGACTCTTCATCGTCAGGAGTACGCAGCTCTGCAGAGCCGGAGGATGCTGAGGAGGAGGAACCGCTAGCGAAAAGCTGTTGAGGGACCGCTTTTCGAGAAAGCGAGTTGAACATTCTCAGGCTACCCTTCCGTTTTGCAGCCTCTTGTGGGAGAGGGCCGTTGTCGTTAGATGACGGTGCGTCAGGCTTGTCAGCACGTCTCGCAAAGACAGAGGACATGCGACGCATGCTGGTCGTGGTTGGAAAAGTAAAGAGCGACGTATGCGAAAGTAGGCGACGCTAAACTTGAAACGCTTTAGAGCATTACAAATGGGACTGGAAGGCAATGATTGATTCAATGGTTCAATGCTGCAGATGGAAGGACCCGAATTAGCACGTTTTACGGCGTCTCTCACCGGTTCTGTGTTAGCTCGGCTACTTATAGTTTGGACTTGAGAAACACTGGTTTGTGAACTACGAATGTGTGCGATCTTCTGTGGACACAGGAAGTTCAAGGATTCGGTAGATGCATGGCTTTATATACTTCCTCGCACGAAGATCAAAAGTGCCTGACAGTTCCGCCGGGTTCGTGCGAATTGACCCTGCATGCAGAGAAGCATTCATCACAGTATCAATGTTATTATTATGTACCCCTGCGACAGAATAGTCGGTACCACGATGCGTCAAGTTAAATCAAACCTGATCACGTATGTGACGCCCGCTATTTTTGGAGACGGCTCATCGGCCAGCTCAATCATCCATGCCATCGAACAGCCCCTCTCCTTCTGAATCTTGCTCTTCCTTCTCTCGTCTTCGCTCCCTGTAATACCATCGCCGGAGTCGCCGCTCAAAGCGTTCAACCACCCCGCATAAGTAATCATCACCGACGCCAACCCATTTAGCTGATCTCGTGATGATGAGCGCCTGCTCCTCTGGGAGGTTTCCCAGGACATCGCGAGAATGGTAGATAGTGTATGATTCTCCGGGTTGTAGAACGGTCGTCTCGCCTACGTTGATTTTCGTGGCTGAGAGTCCTTTAACGATGCTGTGAGGGACTATTACTTCCAACCGAGCACCTCCACTTTCAGTCGACAGTGGGAAATAATTGTCCAGGATTTGTTGATCTATTCATTATCGTATAAATAACAACTACGCATTTCGGCGAAGGAAAACGCCTAACCTGATTCACCCCTTGGCGGTTTCACCAACACTCGTTCGCAAAAGTTGAGAAATTCGTCTATAGTCGCAAGATCCATATCGCCGGTTGACCTGACGCCCTCTAGTTAGTTACCCCCGTGACGAGACCTTGGTGCCTGCTTCCTCACATAGGAACCCTGGAGCTAAATCGCTTTTCATTATGCCGGGTATCTGCTTCACCCATTCCCCTGAATGCCGACAGATAACCATGAACGTCTGGAAAGGCGGATGCGGGATCCTCTACATCACGTGGGAGCCTGACCTGTGTCAATTCCGTTGCGTGTCTCACAAAAGCGAAATAGTTACCTCGGTTTCCCGTCGAGGCCATACACAAGTTTCAGTACAACTATTGCTGTGGCCACTAGCGCTAGCTCCGGCGGCACGTTGTCATACAACTGCATTTCGGGATCACCCAGTGCGCAACGTAACGTGGGTGACAAACTGTGGTGCAGTGTTAACGGCAGCGACAGAATACGACCGAGCCTCTTTGCGAGCCTGTACAATGTAGCTGGTGATATGAGTACGCATTACAAGCATAATTCGTAACTTCGGGGGAACATACGAGTGCCGCCAAGACATTGCTGCACAACTCGCCATAAGACGGGCGACGCGTTGAGCTCTGGTGTGAACACGCCATAATTCGCGTACATGAGCTTTGCCAAGCGAGAGGTGAGGCGGTGGATGTAAAGCGTGCTTGGGGGAAACTGTATACGTTCTTGCAATCAATTCGGTTGCGTAGAAAACGTGATTGTAATTACATGAGGAGAGAGTGCGCTCGCAGCGTGCTTCGTCAAATGACAAGTCATATCGGACGGGAGGAGGCGAAGGAAATCCAAATAAGGGAGCTCGTAAGATTCAATAACGCTAAATGTATGGGTCAATTCAATTGCAAGACAAAAGGTCATACAAGCCAAGACTTACTTAATAAAATCCTTGTACATCACAGGTAAACGTATGGTCCAACATGCGACCACTAGAACAACGATACAGTTGACAGGGCGGTCATATGTACCGACAAATCGGTAACTCGACTGGACCCCATGCTTTTGGGAAGTATGGTCCTTTTCCTTGTCCTCGTCAGAGGAACTTATTTCGGAGTTTTCACGCAGAAGCTCTGCAAGCTCCGGGTCTTCCTCTTCGCTGCTAGAAGAGGACGACTGGGGGCCATCACCGTCGTCGTCATCGGACTTAGACTCATCAAGGTTGTCTAATAATGGCTTTGTGTCACCAGCATCGGGATTATTACCCTTCTGCTCCCGCAAGTGGTGGTAGGGTTCCGCAGGGGGTGGTCTCGGCAGAAGATTCAAATGCAACGCCCATGTATCTCTGCATACAGTCTGAGTCAATGAAGTGACGGCCTCCAAACGACTGGAGGAAACCAACTTCAAACTCGGGGGGTAGATCCCAAAGTGCAATCAATGCCGCGATCTGCTTCCGTAGCACTAGCTGCAAGCATTGATAATAGTGAAAGCGTGCGCGTTCGCCGTGATATACTATTTTAGATTAGTTGAACGTTCCCATTACAAGGATCTTGGAGTCACTCACGCTTAGGATCGGCTCTGCTCTGCCTTGCCCCCTTCTTATGACCCGACTTGAGAGTGCGCTTCCTCATGGTGTAATTACCTAGATCCTGTGTTTCGCCTGATTCATTTCTGAAGTTCTGTCGAATGTATTAACTTCTAGAGCACTCGTGCCAAATGATAAGAAGTCATACGCACCTGTATGACATGCCCTTCGCTGCAGGCGACAAGGCCGCTCGAAGAATCCTTGTGCCATTGCTTCGACCCACAGACAGGACATTTGCGTCGTGGCGCCATGAAAATGTTGTTGTACAAAGGAGTAAACGCCCACGTGATGCACAGGTCGGGGTTATTCTATCTTCTCAGTTCTAACTTCTCAACTTGTTCGCCGTACACATTCACTCTTCCTGCACGCTCACGACCGCAGCAAGAAGTGGCTGTGACAGTCGCAGATGAAGCTTTTCACCTTCGTCGCGTTTCTTGCTGTGTTGGTTATCGTGGTTTCAGCGTGAGTATGATATTCTAGGTGCACACGAGTGCATTGTCTGACTTAGAGCGCGTTTCACACTTTTTTCTATCCTCACCGCAAACAGATGGACCAAAGTAAGATAGTTTATTACGCATCTCAATACACGATCTCATGCAGATAGGAAGGAAGACCATGAAATATTCGATCTAGTCACTGCTCTTGAAGCATCCGAGGGTGTGTCCTGAGTACTATTTAGTGCTTAGCTACGGAAAATTGAGACTCTACTCCCATAGGCAAGGGTACCACGTTCTACTCATGGCTGGATGTGCCTTCGACGGCGACGCTTGTCCAGATTAATAAGGCGTACAGGAAGAAAAGCATCCAGCTCCAGTTGAGCACCAGTCCCGTGTTATATGCCATTGGTTGCTAAGTGCATATTTAGTCCGGACAAAAATCCTGGTGTGAAGGACATCCATGAAACGTTTGCGCGTCTGGGAGTTATTGCAACCATTTTGAAAGACACCGAGGGTCGTAAGCGGTATGTAGACTTCACTCAGACTTGGTCCGAGTTCCGAATGTTTATTTGACTGTCCACAGGTATGACTTTTTCTACAAAAACGGTGTACCGAAATGGAGAGGCTCGGGCTATTACTATGCACGGTTTAGGCCAGGCCTAGGGGTATTTCATAATTTTTTGTTCGGATGAGAGACCCGGAGTTCATTTTTGAATTTTAGACTGTCCTGGTATTCCTTACCATCCTCACATCTGGGCTTCAATATCTCGTGCAGACATTGAATTACAAACGGGACCTGCGGCGCGTTGAGCTGGCAATACGGGACGCCAGACTTGCAGCTTGGGGCCCAAAGATGGAGCCACTCCAAGGAAAACGGAAGGTATGACTTATATCTGAAAGTGTGATCCAGATATCCAGACATGCTTTCACCTACAGGTTAAGGTCAACCTTGGCGGGGGCCCTCGTCAAAACGAAGATGGAGATATTATTGCCGGAAAAATGCTTGATATGGTCGTAGAACAAGACAACGTATTCATTGTACGTGAAGTACCAATATCACTCTGCAAAGAATGATTCTAACTTATCAACTGAGCAGCTGGATCCCTCGGGTAGTCTGCACCTCCTGGATACAAGTTCGGCTACTCCTGCGGCCATTTCAAGAACATGGTTCATCGAGCTATTGATCAGCAGTATTCGTAAATTCCGCTACTCCAAAGAAAACGAAGTAGATAACGAGCAAAGTGCCCCCACTGTTGACAGACCTGACTCTCCGGCGAGTGGAACTGCCATGCATAGTGGAGCAAGCGAGGGTGAAGAACCTAGGCAGGCAGGCTATGTTGCAGCAGTGAAAGCTGGTGGGAGAAGAAGAAAGGCGACGAGAAAGCGGTGACCACATGTCCTACCGTTCTTCGGTACACTGCGGGGATTTAGAGTTGCGATATATGGTACTAGCCTCGCTAATTCCAGATTAGATGGGATGGTTTCATTAGCCCCGTGGTCAAAGAAGATCATGTGGTCTTTGTTAGACATCTAGTTACTGGTGATTATTTGCGCCACTGTTGGCAGGTGACCATTGCATCCAACTCCACGTCGCAGGGGTGGCGTAATAGATGGTGATCCAACAGTTGATTGGATTTAGGATAAACCAACAGGATGAAAGATTAAATTTGAAACGCGAAGGAATATGGATGGAACGTGAAGATGACCGACTCTCCGACGACCAAGGGAGCCTGGGACATAAGCTTCAATATTCGAACTAGTAATAATACATGATGAGGGAGCTCCGAAAAGCCACGAGAATAGAAACTCTCGCAAACCAGTAGAACTCGGTGAGACACGCGGTAAGCCAAAATGAGGTTAGGCTCCGGTAGATCCCCGCATCACTGTTGTTAAACACGGCCCAGGCCTTTGTTCGACCGAAGATATAAGCATCAATGCGTACTACTTGTGTGATATGGCGAGGACATTGAACATAAGGCGGAAGCTGAACGCCGCTGCCATGCACAGCAAGTACTATTGGAGCCCAATTAGAGCACCATGAGGAGAAATATGTCGGCCGATGAGGAGCTCACATGTTCCGGTGGAGCTGCGGAAAGCCTTGGCCATTGGACTAGAAGACGTGTGAGGTCTAGAAACGGGCCGACTCACAGTGGGTGAACTTCGGATACAGAAGGGCAGTAGCTATAGTACTTCCAAGACGTTGACATTAATCGACATGTAGATCCGAGTGCAGGGTCGAAGGCCTAAGACTGTAAGGAACGAGACACACGGAATTCGCAACTCTTTTCAAATCAAATAATAACAAATATTAAAGATCAAAAATGGGAGATGTAAAGAAACAGGGAATTTGCAACTCTTTCAAATTAAATAATAACAAATATTATATAACGAAGCAGTGCAAAAATCAGATGTAATTCCTTATCATCCAATCAGTAACCAGTAAAAAGACGGTGCCTTAAGTAAACAAATGGCAACAAAGGGGATAGTGACCTCTCCATTTAAGCCGTTCCACAAAGGCCTTGACTCCTCTCATCTCCTGTGCCTCACGCGTTGTTCAACATCACAAGCACTAATATCCTTTGAACAATCATGGCCTATCTATACCACAACGATCTTCTTGCTCCCTACCTTGCACTCCCCCAAGGCGACAAGGTCCAAGCTGAGTGTGAGATTCTTTTACTTTCTTATCGATTTCGGAAGAAGTAACCTCAATCTACAGACGTTTGGATTGATGGCGATGGCGGTCTTCGTTCAAAGACCACGGTCGGTCATCGCGAATGATTGTCGGTCCATTCATCTATATTGATATTCCAATTCCAGACAGTGAGCAAGAAGGTGACTGACATCGGCCAGCTCCGCATCTGGGATTTCGATGGTTCATCCACAAACCAAGCTCCAGGTACTGACTCAGATGTCTACCTCCGTCCCGCCGCTATTTTCAAGGATCCTTTCCGGGGTGGTGACAACATACTTGTTCTCGCCGAGACCTACAACAATGACGGCACCCCCAACCGAACTAACTACCGCCACCACACTAAGAAGGTTATGGATCTCGCAAAGGACACTGTTCCCTGGTTCGGTCTTGAGCAAGAATATACCCTTATCGATGCAGATGGCACGCCATACGGCTGGCCGAAGGGTGGTTTCCCCGGACCCCAGGGCCCTTACTACTGTGGTGCAGGTATGCTTCCTTTAGCCGCCCAGATGTGCTCATCGTTAATTTCGCTTGTTTAAGGAACTGGCAAAGTTTTTGCTCGTGACCTCATCGAGGCTCACTACCGTGCCTGCCTGTACTCCGGCGTGAACATCAGTGGTATCAATGCTGAAGTCATGCCCTCCCAATGGGAGTTCCAAGTTGGCCCTTGCGAGGGTATCTCCATGGGTGATCACCTCTGGATGGCTCGTTACCTTCTCGTCCGCATTGCTGAACAGTGGGGCGTCAAAGTCTCCTTCCACCCTAAGCCTCTTTCAGGGGACTGGAACGGTGCTGGTTGCCACACCAACTACAGCACCAAGGCCATGCGTGAGCCTGGAGGTATGAAGTACATTGATGAGGCCATCGAGAAACTCTCAAAGAGACATGCTGAGCACATCGCTGTCTACGGCGAGGACAATGATCTCCGTCTCACTGGCCGTCATGAGACTGGCCACATTGGAGACTTCAGTTCTGGTGTTGCTAACCGTGGTGCATCTATCCGAGTGCCAAGGCACGTTGCTGCCCAGGGTTATGGATACCTAGAGGACCGCCGTCCTGCCTCCAACATTGGTCAGCATGTCCTCTATTCTCGTTTATCCCGTTAATGACTTTTTCTATGAATTAGACCCATACCGTGTGACTGGAATCATTGTAGAGACCACCATTCTTGACAAGTAGAAGTTTTTTTTTCCCGTTGTACTTTACCCATCCGTTTTTGTTGGGACGCAGCCGAATAAAGGAGGCATGCATGACTCAGACTCACAGTAATAATTTGCTCTGCAGCGTTGTACATCAATGATCATCGAATAACTTCGCTCCGCGGAGACAAACAGCTACTTGTTAGACTAATAATGAATCAAAACTACTGGTCAACAACTGTTGCACATGTCACACTATGAATATTATCTAATTAAGTATCACTGGTTCAGGGACCAGCAATGATCAGTTCTGCCACCATTCTTGGGCACGCCAAGCTTGGACACTCATACATCACAACAACAGTCCATTTTACGTCAATATTAATATTTGTAGTCTGGTTACAGAACCTATGCAGGTAGCTACGGCTGAGATTCTCGTGTGACACGCTAGTCCTTATTAGATTTATTTATTCGTTTATTTGGTGTTGTTAGAATCGAAAGGTCTTGATTGCCGAAATTGGTCAGTCTGGACTTTGCTGTTGCGCAGTATTGGCGCAGTAATGGATCCGCAAGACAGAAAATTGACTCTACCTACCTTTCTCAAAGTCCTCACCAGCAACAATGTGCCTGTTCCAAAGGCAATGGCAGTAGCCAGCAAAGTGTTCGTCTGCTCAATTAGCAAGTTTGTGTGAATAACTGTGATCTCAGGTACAAGGAAACCAATACGACTAGCCTCCTTGCGCAACTTACAGACGCGAAGTTGAAAGTGAGTGGTGTGGAAGACAAGGAAACGCGGAAACTCGTGTTAGCTGCAATTCGCAAAGCGGGGTACACTGCGCAGCCCTCAGGTTCGAAATCGAAAGCAAAAAGTGACAAATCCAAGAGTTTGGATGAGCAGCCCGTAGCAGGTCCGTCTGAACCGAGGGTCGCAAATGCAGTGCAGATCGTGGTGAGTTCACATCCCGTTGCATAATTTGCATGCTAAATGACATAGACCACACCAGTTAAGCGGAAACGAAAATGGGACGACGACTTGAACGAGCTCCTTCCAGATGGACCTCCAGACGAGGCTGCTGCGTACGGCAGCTTGGTGTTCAATGAGGTATTAGATGAGGCGGTACAGTTCAATCCTCCGCTCGCTCAATCAGGCATGCTCAGCGCGTGTCTTCTTAGGTTCTCAAGACGAAGTCTACAGTTGTGAATCGGGCACCATTGATGACAGCCTGGGCAACTGTAGTTGCGGAGCGCTTAGGATTTGAGCGGGAGGAAGCGCTCAGCATTGGTACGTACCAGCCAGTGGGCATGCTTGATGTACTCAAATGTCACGAAGCTTCCGTTTACACTGAAATGAATGCAATATCAAAGGGCGTGTCCTTGGGTATCTTTGACAGATCACGCAAGAAAGAGATAGAACCTATCAAGGATAGCACACAACCTTATGTCGACTTACTAGGAAGAAGGTATGCCTCATGGCAGGTCTTGGTGCCTTTTACTGACAGCACAACGTGTTACGATTGTTGACAGGATGTACGTCCATCTGTCTGTCTATTTACAAACGTTCTGATCTTCCGCGGCCATTCTGCCAGACCCCTCTATCAGACACAGAACGAGATATGGCGTGCTCTCGACAACACCTCACCGGCTCTCCCCAGCACAGCATTTTCATATATATCTCGTGCGTTTCGACAGACGACTCCGTACGTCATGGGCGCCCTCCGATTGTTGGCCGAAAGCTTCCCACCCCCAGAACTTAATAACAAAGGTTTCGGATTGTATGCCGAGTTCAGACCTGATGTAGATGGGTGGGGTAAACGTGGCGAAGTGCGCTGCGAACAAATTCTGTCACTCCGCAAGAAAGACAGAAGCACTATCGCTGAGACCGCTGTGAAAGGTGAAGTTGTAAAGCTGGAAGTCAATCACGATTCGAGAGCAACTGAAGGTCCGGGTGGGATACAATCTGGTACGTCGGAAGGACCGGAACACAAGAAGGCACGAACGATGACCCTGGAGGAGTACGAGGCTGCACTGGACCAGGATGACACATTTGATGATGTAGACCCACCTGTGACTCCCACGTATTGCCTCTAATTAGACGTGATTATAGATAGGGCTAGCACGTCTAAAACGACAGAGTTCCAGCGTTTCCAAGCCTCCTTCAATAACTCTTGGATAAAGAGTGACTTATAATAACAGTAGTTCTAGGTAACTAAGCGGGACGTCGGCATTAATGTTCCTGGCTTCGGCTATCATGCTCCCGCCATGTGAACCTTCGTGCCCACCGTCGTACACGACGAGCTCCTTAAACCATGCATATTGACAGCGCGTTTTTACACATTGGTGGCGCGTTTTTTACAGTGACAGCTACTAATCATTCAGATATGTACAGATCCTCAGAATATACATAAAAGAGTAGCAGGGTGTACTACTCGCCCTCGTCCTCTTCCTCATCAGACGACTCAATGAACTCCGCACTTTTAGGGGCCTCACGATGCTGGGCACTAGTATTCTTTTTCACCTTCTTTGACGGCCTTCTGTTCTCTTTGTGTGCCTGTCCTGTGGTAGGTGGAGCCTTGCGCTTGCGAGTGATTCCAGCATCGGAGCGCTTCTTGCGTGGCTGCCGAACAACTTGCCCCGCCGAACGGCGCGCATCAAGTTCAGCACTGTGAACCTTGACTTCGGCTGGAGTGAGAGCAGCCCAGTAACATGTTTGGTCCTTGAGCGCATCGCGGAGCTTGCGAATTTCACCGACTGTCCCGATGTTTGAGGGACTGGTAAATTTGATACCCTGGGGCCATCCTACTAGCTTGACCGCATACGTTTCGATAATCGCCGTCTCGTAGTTGTTGTAGTTCATCGTGATGTCTCTTTTGCCAGTCATTGCAACTGTAAAGATGTCAGACAGCACTCATGCACACTACTGTCACATACCCAGTCCTCGGACAATCAATTTTCGAGCTTGCTTGCGGACTGTTTCCAAAGAGTCTCATTCATTGAGATCTGAAAAAGACTGAATAAGAATAAGATATCACTGTGAGGAGCCAGATGACTTACTTTGATTCTGCGTGCAGGCCCATTGTTCGTATTGTCGGAGAAAATCAGCCATTGGAGAGTCGTAAACGTCCTCCCAGAAGTCTTCAGAATTGTCAGTACCGTGCATTGTGCTTTGAATAGTGTCATTAATGTGACCCCGAACGACAAATAGAGTCCCGTAGGTGCCTGTGCGAATACGCAAATCATCGAGCTTCGAAGTGAAAATAAGTTCAGTAGAATACATGTGACAGGCGGAGAGCTCACCTCCTTGACCACCCTTTCTGTCGTGACTAAAACATCTCGCGCAGTAGCCATGTTATTTGCTCGCACGCTACTTACCTTTTGTTCACGGTGTTGACTGAGAGCAGCTATATAAGTGGCCTTTTCACCCTTCGTCAAATCTTGCATCTGGGGGTCCTGAGCAACCATCTCGCGCAGCTCGACCAATGTGTACCGAAGGCCATTAGGCTGGCCTTGTTGCAACAGAATATGAGTATGAGAACAAGAGCAAGCAAAGGAATTTTGCGTACCGCTGTTCATTTCCTTAGCTTTGGCATGAATTAAGGCGTTATTGAGGTGAACCTTGCGCGCCGTGCAATACTTGGTCTGATGACTGATTATGTCGTTGATCTGTTTGGGAGTAACATTGTGAGCGAGTGAGAGCAATTCAACTCCGTTTTTCTGTTCTTGCAGATGTTTGGCAACAGCATTGTGTAGATGCTTCGTAATTTCTGTCCTCTGGTCTTTCTTGATTTTCCGAGAGGCCTTCTGGGCATCTGATAGCCGAGGCGGTGGGGTCCGGCGATGGATCATGGGACGTGTTGGGTTTCGCGCTGCCCAGGTGGATGAATTTGCATCACGGAGGGGCTCTGACAATGACTCTTCACCACCAGGCGATGATGCGCGAGAGGAAGGTGTGAGTTCACGTGCGTCAGGTGAAAAATGAGAGATGACGGGAGTAGGAGGCTGTGGAAGGGCCGGGCCATCATTGAGGAATGCTAACTCATCACTTGTCAGTGGCATCGAGTATAATGATGGGTCTTCCCAATCGATACCGTGCCAAAGTTGGGGTGTATGGCTCGATCCTGTTTTTTTCAAAAGTCAATACAAAGAGTGGGAGATGCACATAAATAACACTGCACCTTCATTTTCATTGAGCAACCCTGCGAGATATTCAGGTCCTCCGCCGTTGATGAAATTTCCATTGGTATTAAAGTCATCTTCAGAGAAAATGTAGCTCATAGTTGTCTGTGTGGGTAGGAGGGAGTGTCGTTGTGGGGATGCGATTAAAAAAACAATGTGCTTGCTTCAGGAACCTGAAAAGCATACCTATGGGATCGATGACGCCATGGCAGTCGGATCATTGAAACCCTACAAAAAAGCATATCAGAGTCAATAATAGAACAACTCGAATAGAAAAAAGATGCTTGCCTTGAGAACCTAAGAATCACGCCAATGGAGTAGGACGAGGTCTGGAACATTCAGATGGGGTTGTTGTCAGCTTCCTCGGTTGCACAGCGGCAACTTTGTAATTTCGGGAGGAAGTTTTCTGATGGGGGACATCTCTGCTGGGATGACCTTGTCGCAATCCCTTGATCCAACTTGAATGCCGATGGTGTATAACATTGATTGGGGGCGATAACACACATCTCTGCTGGGATGACCTTGTCACAATCCCTTGATCCAACTTGAATACCAATGGTGTATAATGTTGATTGGGAGCGATAACACACATCTCTGCTGGGATGACCTTGTCGCAATCCCTTGGTCCAACTTGTATACCAGTAGTGTATAACGTTGATCGAGGGCGATAATGCACATCTCTGCTGGGATGACCTTGTCGCGATCCTGACTTGAATCCTGATGGTGTTCGGTCCCGGATAGTTCCACGTATGACATTGATTCAATGGGGGTGATCGCTGTCTCATTAACATTCTACATAATGTACGAGGGGGAATCCCAAGGTAAGGGCATTAATATCAGATCAAGGAAAATCTCACGAACCGTTTTTTTCCCCTCAAATCTATGGTAAGTCTCGATTTTGGGACTCACGGTCTGCTCACAGTTGTATAATATTCACATACATTCTAAGGCTAATCCTGCTGTTACTCTGAGCAGGCAGCGCATGGCTACCAAGCGTTGGCTTGAGAAGCCAGGGTAAGCTTTCGCCTTTGACTGACACTGAGATTGTACTTCCCTGCTATTTCAGAGTTCGAGACACGCAAAATGCAAAGGCACGCGTTCGGATGGCGAGGTCAGTCCGGCTCTCATTCTCAAATCAAAATTTCGTGCTTAAATACATTTTTTCAGCAAGCGGGCCAGGTCAAATCACTTTTGTTTATTCCGTCTCTTACTCTTGCTGACTGCACTCATAGCCTTAAAAAAATACATGCCCCTGCAGAGCCAACTATACACATCCCTTTGGTCAGTTCGCCCGTGCTCGACGGTCTCAATTCTCGCGATATCACTCCTGAGGTCGATGATGGATCTCTACTGACTATGGAGAATGACTTTCCCTGTTCCTGCGACACGCCAACCCTGCAAGACATTGAGAACATGGCCAACCAGTGGCAAAAGGGATGGGCCCGGAAGTCTGAACATGCATGGGATGATGCGTATGAAAACCTACTCAAAGGTGCGCAAAAGAAGGGAGGACTAGAGACTATCATTTTTCTTGACGAATGTGGTGCGCATGCTTGTGAGGGGAGGGGACTTCTCGAATGTGTGCAAAACATTGTACATACCAGCTGCCCGTATTGCAGGGAGCGCCTCAAACATGATATTATTCTACTGCATGATTTGCTCATTTGTATTGTTTTGGAGGTCAAATTCTTCGAAGTTAAGGTAGCTAACAGTAAAAATAAGTAGTTTGACTATATGATATGTCGAGCGATTATAGTGAATCCATAGCGAATTGATATCAAACACATAGCGAATTGATGGTGAACACATACCAGAATCCTTACATTATAGCGAACACATAGTGAATTGATATCAAACGCATGGCGAATTGATGGCGAACACATAGCGAATGTCATTGTATCTCTAGCATGTTGCACTACCATAGAATTCTAAACCACCAACTGCGTCCAAGGTTAGGTCATCTGTTATACTGAATGTGTGGTGAGTGCAGTGGACCTCGATTTAGGACTATGACTCTTGTATATCACTGGCTAATCGCTAATTACACTTGCGGGATACATGCAGACTATTAAGGTAATGCAACTATGCAGTCCAATGTCGTTCAATCACAGTTGCACATCTGCATCAATTTTGTAATCACGCATAGTAGCTAGCACATTTTGTGATCCGAGCATAAAGATTCCATTGCTAAGGAATTACAAGCAAGTCATGTATATGTACACGGCTGAGATAGTGAACTACTACGAAGGTATCTAAAGTTCATAGTGTGTCATTGTCTCCGATAAGTCGTCTACCTGCGACCACAAGTCATCCGAGTCAGCGGACCAAGAGGGGGAAGGTGGGGATGCAGGCAGCCAGAAAGGGCCACCCGGGGTTGGTACTGCTCGTACTCTACCTTCATTATATTGTACTGTATATACCTCGAGTGCCTTCTGGAACGAGGGGTACCGCTTCTGAACGTTACCGCTCACAAAGTTGGTGCGTTCAGCCACGTCAGCCCTTATATGAGTGTCAATATTATTATAAGTGAGAGGTCGGCAATGCTTACCAGTGATAGAAGATGCCTACTTCTTGGCCGACGGTAATTAACCAGAACCCTTCAGGTTCTAAACCAGCATGTGGGGGTGCGATATCGCTAGGTTTTGGTACCTGCATTGGAAGAAGTGCGACATTCGTAGAATGTTGCGCATGTGATGATGAACTCGAAGGCGGCAGATGGTCTTGTGCGCGGGAGCTAGTAGATAGATCGGAGTTTGGGATGGTTTGATTGACATGCGAGGAGTTGGTGTGTGATGCTTTGGAAAGGGTGATACTCTCTTCAACAGTCTTGCGCTTCCAGCTAATAGTATCCAACGATGAACCTGTTTGAGAGCGTGAGCATGCGGGTGATTGTCAGATGATATAGACCTGCGACCCACCTGATACGGTTAAGCTTTCAACCAACTGACATAAGTCCCGGACGTGATCATCGTGGCAAGAAATGATGGATGGTGAGGGAGTGCGTGACATGGTGGATATAAGACACTTAAGGAAATGGTTAATTGAATGAGGGGGAATTGATGGAAATGTGCACTAATAACGTTTATGATTAGTCACACACAGCTCAATGTGCAAAAAATGTACCCATAGCTGGCTTGTATGAAAGAAAAAAAATGCGGAATCCAGGAGGACGTCAGACACAACGAGTTCGCACTAACCTGTCTTTGCGGTCTATCCGCCACATAGGCTCCTCGCGAGATAAGGATGGGCTTCCCACTAACCGTGTATCGAAGGTGATCAAACATAGAGTGTTGGTTCTGCAAGCAGCCAGCTGTAAACAGCGGCGGGAGACTCGCCTACAAGGTAAGCCTGGTCCAAGTGCTCAAAAAACAACCAGAACACTAACCTGGTTTATAGCAATGACAACCGAGGAGCGCCAAGCTCTGGAAGCTCTCAGAGACCCACCAACTAACCCACCTAACATTGCTGAGGACTCCGATGATTTCAATCTCGGCGACATCTGGGATGGTACTGATGCACTCCCCATTAGCCACGCTGGCGGAGAGTTCAGAGACCTGGCGAGAGGTGTTCTGGGTGAGGTCTGGAAATTGTGAGTGCATGTTAGCAGATAGTCAGCAACTGACACGCACATCAGAAAGGATCAAGATGGTGCTCACAGGGTTCAACGTGTCGACAATCGCACACGGCATGATCGTGTTCTGCGAAGAAATCTTGCTTTCAACGAGCAAATACAAATAATGAGCGAATCATACCTTATATGGAGCCTGGAGAAATCGCAAAAGGGCTTCAAGAGTTTTTATGATCGCCTACGCAGCGAAGAGACTGAGGTGACCGATTTGAATGGTGGCCAATGGCCAGTGACAGTAGTAGACGCGTTCTGTGAGTTACTTGCTAGTTTCGGTGTTTGTGTTTATCACATCATTTGTAAAAGTTGCTGAGAAATTTGTACTGAAAATATCATCGATGGACCGTACAATTGCTTCTGCACTTGTTCGTCAAGGCGTCATGCCCTGCTCCCCGATATCACCGGTGGCGGGCATAACATTAGAAGCCCTTGAGTTATATCGGGTGGCGCACCTCAGGAACCCTCACTTGTCAATCCAAGCCTTTGTCAAAACGATATGCGATTTACACGGGGTACGATTTAAGTTCTATTGTGCTCCATGCTAAACACATACACATACTACAGGTGGAATTCCATCGGCACATCTCACGTCAATTTTCAATTGCACTTGACATATATCTTCAAATCAGACGGGTTGTGGCCTCGCTCATCAACAAATCCCTCCGACGCGACTCGCCTGACTGGCGCCTCAACATGCATGCCCTGCATGCACTTACACGCTAACTGACGAAGAGAAGCTACACTTCAAGATTCTCTATGCTATGGACGGGAACGACTCATTGAAACGAATTCTGCGACGCTCGCTTGATGACGACGATGACTCTCTTGGTCTATCGTCCGAACTTCCCACTGGCCAGGTACTCGTTAGTGACCGTTACCTATCTCGTAACTTTGTAGAGCAGTTTGCACAGGATACGCCATGTGATACGGGAGCCAATGTGAGTAATTGATGCGTACCTTTTGTAGAGACAACTAACACAGTCAGAGTCTGGCAGAGAACTCATGCGAAGGCCGGTGGAAAAATATGGACGATGCGAAGACAAAAAAAGCTTGGGGTATTTATGACGAAACTGGTGTCTTCGTCGCCGTATGCCGCCACGGCTTTTGTTTACTTATCGCAGACATGGTGCAGAGCGGGGAGCGGTGAGTAGTACTTAGTCTTTTTGTTTTATATTTCTAACAGGTATTCTAACAGTGCAAAATACCCCTTGGCTATTGTTGCCAAGCTGCTAGATGCATTTGGCGACGATTTGGGCGGTGGCTATGACATCGGCTGTCAGTTTCAGACTACTCTTGACAACAGCTCTCTTGGTCCCCTGGCGCGCTCATTACGTCATAGTTGCCTGGTTGGCGCGTTTCACGGACATGCGCACAGGCGGTTATGTCAGCTTTTTTCATTAACAACTTACATCAAAGGCATTGGTATCGAAGATCTGGAGACTTGTGAGCGGACGTTCTCCAAGTCAAACTCCCTTGCATCGGCTCTACGGTATACTAGCGTTTTCCATCGTCAACAGGCTATCGATTCATATTTCGAGCATAACGACGAGCTCGAGGTATATGGCAATCTTTGTATGTTGTTCTGTTTATCATAAGCGCTCGCTGACATAACTATTGGTTGGCTAGCAAATTTCTTGCATGGTAACTACAAACAAGCTCTCGAGATCATCGCCAATGGCGAAGCTGTCCTACCGAAGGTTATGCAAGAGCTCAAAGTCGAAGACGAGAGCGTCTTTGAATGTTGGCTCGAAGACGAGAAAATCTACCTTAAGGGTCTAACACGAGAGCCTGAAGAAGAGACACTTCAAATGGAGTACTGGCAGAGATTAGTCAATCTTAGTGCAAGCAAGTAAGTTTTACTTTTGGTGTATGTATCTCGTAGTTACTGAAGCCCCCAAAAACAGAGTTGCTCTTGACGCAGGAATGAACATGTTCGGAACGCACAATACTCCATCATACGGCGCAGACATTGGAAACACACGCAAGGTTGAAAGCACGCGGCGCCACGCTCTCGAGGACTATGAGAGAAACCTGAAGTTGGTTCAGTTATTAGAATGCAAACTCGGTATCATCGCTCGCTGGGTTCCAGAAGATGAAGAATGGCAGAAGGCAGGGAGACTCGTAGCTAATAGAAAGTATCAACGTGCCTTGGACCGTTTGGAAGGTTTGGTCGTGGCTCGCATTTTCGAACTTGCGAAGATGAATAGGGCGGGGACAGGTGAGTTTGAGTCTAGTTTGGCTTGTTTCAGCTAACTCTATCTATGTTTCAAGGTTACAAACTGCGAAAACATATTGCGAGGGCCTTGCAGACGCGCTCTGCCGCCATCAGGTCCGCCCTCAACACATACAACAACCTTGCCAGTGCGGTGTACCCTCCCCGGCAAATACTCAAGTGGGAGGATGTTGTCGAGTACGCCTTTCTCGCTGACTTCGAGCTGCTACGAAAGACGCGCTCCGATGTCTCTCAATTACCTTGGTCATCACCAGCAGCTCGGAGTGGGATGGATCTTTATTTTAAAATGTGTCGAGCACGCGAGGAGATTTGTCGTCTGAATATCGAGGTTCGCCGTCTAGTGACATATATACGAGATGAAGATAAGTATTTGCGGGTGTGCGAAGATCGACTCACAGTTGCTAACCCTGCCCTTGCCCATCAAATCGCTATACATCGGAACATTCGTGGCCGGTTCAACTCCCGCCATATCAAGCGGCTCAATGATATCTCAAAGCTTCCCGGCTTCAATGGTACACTCGTCCCTGGTCTAAGTGCTTGCACCGGTATCGGGGAGAGTGCCAGCATGCCAGATCCTCTGATTCCCGCCAACGTGTTTGCTGCCCATATACCTGCACACAACCCTTCATCCCCTATAGGTGCGGATACTCAAGAGGATTTAGATGAGGAGGAGATCGCAGAGGAGGTCGCAGAAGAAGCCTCGAGGAGTTTGCAGGACATTATCACCATCACCGCTGACTTCTCACAGCTCCAGGTTGTTGACAATGGTGAAGTAGAGGAGTAGTCTAGTTTATCCGTCATACTGTTGCAACGCACTTCTTTTATTATGCTTACTGTTAAGTATCAAAACGCGCCTCCGATATGTTTGATTTATCGAGCTCGTCGTGTATGACAGCGAGCACGAAGGTTCACACGGCAGGCGCAAGATAGCCGATGCCAGGAACATTACCTACGTTAACGCCGACGTCCCACGCTGGCTTACCTAGCTAGGCCACAGTTCAAGTTGCTTGCTGTTATTATAAGTCACTCTTTATCCAAGAGTTATTGAAGGAGGCTTGGAAACGCTGGAACTCTGTCGTTTTAGACGTGCTAGCCCTATCTATAATCACGTCTAATTAGAGGCAATACGTGGGAGTCACAGGTGTGTAGACCTGAACTTTGAATTTTAATCATCTGATTGACAGAATGACATGTCATGGCCGCACAACATCCGCAGAACGTCTCTATATTCGGCAAGTCTCCTTACTGGGGGTGTCCGAAACACCGATGGCATCGACTGCATGATTTAGTGCAGTACGATTTGGATCGGTTTTCGTCATGGTTGCATATTTATCTTTTGACATCATGGCTCGATGACCGAGGTAGAGAGCGAGGATGCGTCTAGGAGGCAAGTGTTCTCTGGACGGAAGACTCTGGAGGAAGATTGCGACGTGTTGGATTCCGCGTCGAGCGGCACGCGGTGGCGACCTAGATGGTATCTGTTTGTGGTATTTTCCAATTATATTGTGCATTTCCGACTTTTCTGGTGGCGTGCCAACAAATTTTCACCCTCTTATCAACCTTGGATGAGTTGTTATGCTCCCCTGGCCAATCACGCTTTGCACAACTTTCTTCTTCTTCTGACCAGCTGCATATAGCAAATGTTCCGACAACCTCAATGATAGATGCAGTGAGTATTTTGCTTCGATGCCTGCATTCCCGCGGAAACAATTCGCGTCCGCGCCAACATGTGGGCATATGACATTGATATATGATTAGCTATCTGGTGTCAAAATCATCAGGAAAGAAGTAAGAACGTATTTCTTCCCGGACGACTCCGTGAATACCAAACCAATAATCATTAATCAATTCTTGTTGCATCACTATGTGAATCAAGTCCCCCCGTGCTCATGGACAATATTGAGGTCACTTCAAGCATCCGATGGATAAACTTATTGGCACAGGGAGGTATTTGTTAGGGGGTTATTAACTTATAGTTTGCAGGCTCAACAGTGCCAAGGTATCACGATCTCCAGTCACCGGCCATTGTCATGATGATTAGGAAACATTCATCCGTTACTATGAGGTCTCTCGTGGTCCCTGTCGAGTGCCTTGGACAACACTGCCAAAAAAAATGATAAAACCAAAGGGCCCAACCGGGAATTGAACCCGGGACCACCCGCAGCTTCAACACCTTGTGTTGGGGATTGCTCCCGAAGCGGGTATCATACTACTAGACCATTGGGCCTTGAAGAAGGTATCGCCATTGACTTATATAATCACAGGGAGACCGAACCACGATCGTGTATGCACATTTGCAGATCGACAACAAGCAAATATATCGGCCGACCCTCGAGCTCACACCGATCATTAGGGTATCTTCTGAGTTCATTCCCGGACAACCGGTGCACACCGTACCCTTCCTTCATCTCGAGCGAGGACTCGGACGACATGGCAACTTGAAGCAGCTCAGACTGGAACCTTTCAATCATAAGATCCGCGGTGCACGAGAGGAGGATGCGTACGAGGACCTATTCCTAAATCCCAGTGTCTGGACACGACAAGCCACCACCGTAACAACTGAATGACAGGACACATGATGGGACGAGTGCAGTCGTTACATAATATAACCCATGGCCACACAACTTACAAGACACGCATGGTCAAGGGCTCGCCATTGCAAGGTAGTTTTGACTAGAGGTTCCTAGCAGTCTGTGTAATCATCGTCCATCGTCCACAACAAGCCGACCGTCGCGACTCGAGGAGAACGACAATCAATATGCTTTCTCAACTGGGGAGCTCATCCGAGTCGATATCGCTCAGTCACTGCTAAAGCTAAAAGTAAAGTTGTGATGCATGACAGAAGTCAGCGGTAGAAGACGCAGGCGGAACGTAGTCGATCAATCCAGTGTACTGGAACACAAGGAAGCGCAGACGATGACGTTGGAAGAGTAAGAGGTAACACTGGACCGGGATATAAATGATATCACATTGACGAGTTCAACATTAAATACTATAACAGCAATGAATCTGATCCATTAATGCACCAGCCATAGCATAAATGAGTGTTCTGAATACTGTATGTGATGGTTGCGAAGCCTATTTACATCTAGTGTCACATCTATATAGCATCCCGTTAGTCGACTCCGCGTCCCGCACCTGTTGCACGGTACCAAGTTACAAAGACAGCTTAAAGTTTTTTGATGATAGCATTGGTGAATTCCGATGTCGTTGCACCACCTGCAGATGAAGCAATGTGAAAACGAGTCTCGACAAATCACGGGGAATTACTCACCACCCATGTCTGCAGTCCTGACCTCTCCGGCGTTGATGACATCGAAGGTCGCGCTTGCAATACTGTTGGCGATGGAGTCGAGACTGGGGAGGAGAGTGTAAGAAATATGAGAACAAGGCCATGCCGGACAACATACCCAAGATGTCTAAGCATCATGGTAGCACTCAAAACCATAGCGGTAGGGTTGGCACGGTTGGTGCCCATGATGTCTGATGCAACGTGTCTACATCCGGGCTCGAAGAGGGCATAGTCCTGAATATATATCAGTACCCAGCAGGTCTAAATGCAAGTGTGCGACATACACGGCCGATGTTGCATCCTGGAACGATACCAGGACCGCCGACAAGTGCGGCGCCAATGTTGGAAATGATGGCACCATACAAGTTGGGCATGACCATGACATCGAACTGACCAGGTTTGGCAACCAGTTGCATGGATCTAGGTGGTATTAGCCGGCTGGAGCGGAAAAGGGAGAGACACCTCACGTGTTATCGATAATCATATCATTAGACACGATTCCTAGAGATTTGTACTCCTCCGCAATTCGACGGAAGGTGTTCAAGAACAGACCATCACCGAGCTTCATGATGTTGGCCTTGTGCACACAAGTCACTTTCTACAAATGAGCGCTTGTCAGTACAGCACCGGCCGGATTTGAGGTCATGACCGACCTTGCGGTTGTTCTTGAGGGCAAAGTCAAAAGCAAAGCGCGCAATACGCTCCGCCTTGGCCCTTGTGGAGACCTTCAAACTCTCCACTACACCAGGATAACTCTGGTGCTCCAAACCAGAGTATTCACCCTCGGTGTTTTCACGGATGATAGCAAAGTCGACGTTGGAGTGGCGTGTGGGGAATCCAGGGAGAGACTTGCACATCACAACCGATGCGTAAATGTCGAGCTGTTGACGCATGGCCACGTTCCATGAGATATGGCCGGTTTGAGAGATTGGCGTGAAGAGAATACCTATGACGACAAAGATGAATGTTAGTTCTGTGACTCAGTGGGAAAAATACTTACCCTTGAGACCGACTCTGTTGCGCTTGAGACTTTCCATTGCCTGCTTGAAGAGATCCTCCCCCGCTGAAGATACACCGGAGACATCATACTGCTCCCACTCGATGGGCGCGTTTACGTGCTCGAATATCTCTTTGACAGAGTCTGTGATTTCACCGCCAATACCGTCACCGGGTATGAGGGTAACCTAAACACACTCGATACCAGCACCATATCCAAGGGTAGATTCACGCACCGTATATACGCCGCCGTACTTGGTCGGTAGCTGGGATGATACGATAAGTTCGATAACGCTATTCGCTTGGGCGTGAACTTACTCTTTGCGTGACTTTTGGAAAACCAGCCGAAAGAGTGGTTACAGTTCGCTTGAAAAAAAAAGGTAAACATCACGCCATCTTATAAATTCAATTACCTACGGACTGCTGAAGAGCAGGGCGGGTCGCCGCCGACAGAGCGTTGCGGAACATTACTTACAGACGTTGTGGAATGAAGGAAAGAAACGGAGAGTAGTCGTGCAGCTAGCGGAACAGTTAGTTTTAGTTTTAGACATAAATTGTAGGAAAAATGAGGAGTGCCCGCCGCGCCGTGTAATCGGTTCACTTCATATTATATTTCAATTCCGCGTTTGTCCGTGTCAAAATTGCTCCCATTTCATTCACACTCTCTCTTGTTACAGTCCTCCTCCCTCAGCTTCTCTTTCCAAAAGGCTCAATGGCTGCCGCCCGTACTGCTTTCTCTCGTGTTGCTCCTGCTATCGCAAATGTTCGTGCACGTCCTTCATTGGCTCTAAAACGTGTTGCTTTCGCTCGCGGATATGCGACAGCAAGTGAAAACTCGGTAGGAGTTGCACGTCATTCTCATGCATCATGTCAATTCTGAACCATTTGGTAGATGACAGTCCGTGACGCACTCAATGTTGCTATGGAGGAGGAGATGATGCGTGACGAGAACGTCTTCATTCTCGGTGAAGAGGTAGCTCGCTACAATGGCGCCTACAAGGTCTCCAAAGGTCTCCTTGACAAGTTCGGCGAGAAGCGTGTCGTTGATACTCCCATCACTGAGATGGGTTTCGCCGGTATTGCTGTCGGTGCTGCACTCTCAGGTTTGCGACCAATGTAATACACCCTTTTCCTTCTGGCGTGTTTTTCTCATTATTTTGCTTAAAGATGCGAGTTCATGACCTTCAACTTCGCCATGCAAGCTATTGACCAAATTGTCAACTCTGCTGGAAAGACTTACTACATGTCCGGTGGAAACGTACCCTGTCCTGTTGTCTTCCGTGGCCCCAATGGTGCTGCTTCTGGTGTCGGTGCCCAGCACTCCCAAGACTATGCAGCCTGGTATGGCTCAATTCCCGGTCTCAAGGTTGTCAGCCCTTGGAGCGCAGAGGATTGTAAGGGTCTTCTCAAGGTTATTATTTTCTACAGTTTCTTGTCCGTATAGTTAACAACTCTATAGGCCGCTATTCGAGATCCTAACCCAGTTGTATTCCTCGAGAATGAGATGATGTACGGTGTCACCTTCCCCATGTCTTCAGAAGCCATGTCAGACAACTTCACCCTTCCTATCGGCAAGGCAAAAGTCGAGCGTGAAGGAACCGATGTCACTATCGTAGCACACAGCAAGATGGTCACTCACAGTCTAGAGGCCGCTGACATTTTGGCAAAGGAGGGTGTCAAGGCTGAGGTTATCAACCTCCGTAGCATTCGTCCTCTGGATATTGATACCATCAAGGCATCAGTCAAGAAGACCAACCGGTCAGGCAATCATTTAGACTAATGATCCATTGCTCAATCATTTTGTTACAGTCTCCTCATCGTCGAGGGTGGTTTCCCCGCCTTTGGTGTTGGTTCCGAAATCTGCGCACAGATCATCGAGAGCGAAGCCTTTGACTACCTTGATGCTCCAGTTGAGCGGGTAACTGGTGCTGATGTCCCTACGCCTGTACGTGTCAAGATGATGACCGCATACCAGTACTAACTCCTTACATTAGTATGCCACCAACCTAGAAGCACTCGCATTCCCCGACACACCTGTCATCGTTAAGGTCGCCAAGCGAGCGCTTTACAGGACCAACTAGGCACACTTATACTTTTATTGCATGCATTTGCTCTCATACTTACACATTCATGGGCGTTAGTAGTCCCCTGGCCGCAATAGACATATTACCCATCTAAATTGGACCGGCCTGCGTGCACGGCCGTAAAAGTCGTGGGGTTGGCTGCTCACGCCATGTCACTTGTCAGTGTCATGAGTTGTTCAGGGTGTGTTTAAATTGCGCTATGTGCTGGGCTTCCGATTTCTTTCTCAGGTGAGAGTGTCCAGCTATAAGGTTTCCCATTGATTCTCTCGGGACCCGCGAGTGCAGGAGGGCATAATGCGCTGCGTGCAGCCCCTGCAATATTGACTGCCGGAGTGATGCTTCTCTTCTGTCCGACGTTGATCATTCGCTCCCCTGTAACCTACCGACTTTGACTAAGAAGTCTGCACACCTCTCGACCTCTGAACAGATATTTTGAAATTCACACACAAGCAGCTGTACACTGCGCTGACGTTCGTGAAGTGCATACCGTCTCTTTGTGCTTCGATTCCCATAAGCTACAGCTTTCAGCTCCTACACACTAGTTGTTCTCGAATTCCGGCCAATGACATAGTACGCATACATGTTGGGTCGATATAGAACAATACGTAAGTGAATCTAAGTCATTCAATGGAACGGTGCATCAGTACGCAATGCGCAATGCACAAGAACAAGACTGGTGACGAGTATAGGACAATACAACCAAATGACCTATGAAGGGTGAGAGAAAGCAACCACACGTTATGACGAGTATAGGACAATACAACCAAATGACCTATGAAGGGTGAGAGAAAGCAACCACACGTTATGACGTGAGTCTTCAACTAAATACCTACGTGAACGAATACGACCTACTTTTCCAGCGGAATCTTCTTGCGCAATGACTTCACAGCCTTATGCAATGCCATCGCAGCACGTGTGCAGTCCAATGCCCTTGAGTCGTCAATTAGGTTGTCATAAAACGCAGACACGATTTGACGCGCAACCTCGTCATCCACAGACCACAACACACTGCGAGATCTGGAGGACTACATCGTCACAGCAAGATGGATCGATTCATCGGGACTCTTCTCATCGCCCACGGTAGCCTGACAAGCCGAAAAGAATGCAAACTCCGGTTTCTGCCAGTCAGATTGTGTAATGACCTTGATCATTAACAGCCCGTCGCGCATTGAGAATGGAGACTCGAATGGCTGTTGTCGATTCGGCACTCCATGACAGGCTAGGTGGGGCACTAATTATAATGCAATACATCGAATGCATCATGTACTCCTGGAGTGATGTGAAGGGCACAATAGGCGCTAGACGTTGGGCTACGACGGCCAATTCAGGAGAGGCACATCAAAGTTCCTTCCCTCTGTCCGGTTTTGCTTGGTCAATGGCAACAAAATGTTTGCGCAGACACATCTCGAGAAACCCACTGTCTCGTCCGAACGAGTGTCGCTAAAGTGGGGGTGTAAAGAGAAATGTATATTTGAAACAGATTTTTGATCTTCTTCTCGTAGGGTCTTGCGACACGTAGAGGAAGTAGCGTGAACTAAGCAGTGGGATGCGTGGGTTGGGTTGAATAAATTCCCCAAGAGCTTGAACTATGGGGCCCACGATATGAAACCAAAGCTTGCGCAGGATACCAACAATCTTGAGTAATCCAAGTTGATGATTCGAGGAACCAATACCTCCACGAGTGACGGGAACTCGGAAGACAACTTGGAGACTTCGGCTTGTGCGACATCAAGTGGGACATGGACGGGATCTTTGACACCGAGGATAATCATAGCGTCACAATCGTACTGGCTGGCATTGACTATGGTGACTGGAGCCGCTTCTGAAGGTCACAAAAAAGTGGAAGCAGGAGAAAACGTGAAAAGTCAGGAAGTGTGCGCCCCATTTCACAGTCAGTTTCTGGATTTGTGTGGACTAGTCTTCAGTGGTCCATCAAACGTGTTACGGAGGAGAACGCTGAGTTGCATAAACTCTGCTACCAAAGCTTTGCCGGCGGCACCTGACTCGGAGGCGGAAGGTTCATCGAGTGGAGTATGGAAGCGTGCCAACTAGGTCGGACCAGGGGGGCAGCTCTGCAAAGCCGCTCGACAAGTACCCTTCCAGGTTTTCTGTCAGGCTATTGTACCGAAGTCGAGTTACGCGAAGACTTTTAAGGACGTTAGGAGCATGAAGCCGAAGAGCAGAACGACACTGTCATGTTATGCGCCTCACCGCCAGTACAAAATTGAGGTTGTAGAGTAGCTTGAATTTCAATGCGCACGTACATGAAATTCGAGGGCTGAAATAGTAGTAGAAACCTGCTGGCGAGGACATGATATGGTGAGTGCTGAAGGTGGCCAGTGCTGCAAGCATCCCCATCATAATAATGCGATACATACTAACAGGACGTGATGTCTGAAACACTCCTCAGACTCCTGTCGTGATTCGTGAAGGTGACATTCCTCTGCAATTGTCGTAGCCAACGATTTATTACATAGGCACGATTTTCCTCCAGTTCATCCGATTCTCACGATTTGCTAGCCTGAGTGCGATCGCTTATCAGTTGGAGTTTCAACGTTCACACCGGCCTGAGGTCGTATAATATTTTCGAGTCCATCGACCTGACCACCGTGATGGCTAAGAACGACCACGATGAAAGAATCGATGGACTCATCGCCAGAATCCGATTTTCCATTGCCATTGTAGAAGACCCAATGAGCAGACCACGATCACAACGATCATGATCGAAGCGGTTGATGGAATTTATACAAGTTTGTACGATCTCATCGACGACAGAAGTCTGTCACTGATAGGTCTATCAGTACCATGTTCGAACACGACGATTTTTGGAGAAGACCTAATAGAGGCACAAAATATACATCATTTCATAGCACCAACCGTATGATACACACCTGTTACTATTCACCACTTCCAGAATTCCCGGGGTATCACTAAGTACTACATGCCCAGCCGGATACGAACTGCGTTTGCATGGGCTTGCAGCCCTTCGCAGTCTGCCAAAGTTGCTACGATAGGTCCCAACGTCTGCAGTCCATCCATAGTGACCTCCTGCGATGTTATGTGCTTCTGGAAAGACTGCGTGTTGACGCCGCTGAATTGGCGGGCATATCCATTTGTAGGCAGGGTGTGGTTCGTGCCCGAGGCATAGTCTCCGCAACTACAATATACGATCAACAAAAGGTGTATGTCTGATGAAAGAACTGCTTACCTTTCTGGAGAGTACGGCCCTACGAACACGCTGCCTGCATTTTTCACGTGGTCGACCCAAGCTGGTGCGTCCCTCAAGTGTAAAATGAGATGCTCAGGAGCATAGTCATTTGAAAACTCCATGGCAATATCTGGCCCTTGTGTTTTTACGATCAAACTTTTTGCCACACTTTCGCGAACGATGTCGACACGACCCAAGGCATGCGCTTGTTTGTCCACCTCTTCTTCGACTTCCGCAAGCACAGTATCCGGGAGAGATGAAGCAACCAAGACAACTTGAGAATCGATACCGTGTTCAGCTTGTGAAAGAAGGTCGGCGGCGACAAAAGCAGGGTTACACGTGTCATCTGCTATCACCTTAGGGGGAAGTACCGTATTCGTTAGTCTTCCAAGGACAACGAACACGGTACGTCCGCAGTTGAAAAGCCAGAGCAACTTACCAGTACCTCGGATGGCCCGGCAGGCATATCTATTGACACCAGTGCATCTGTGTCATTTTGTACGAGCATCTTTGCAGCCGTAACCCATTGATTCCCTGGCCCGAAAATCTTGTCGACTTTTGGAACGGTCTCGGTGCCATACGCCAAAGCGGCAACTGCTTGAGCCCCGCCAGCTCTGAGGATGGCATGGGCGCCCACTTTATGAGCAACATAAAGTACCTCCGGGGAGATACTTCCATCAGCCCTGGGTGGCGTAGCCATGACGACTTTTTCACAGCCAGCGACTTGGGCTGGAACGCCTAGCATAAGTGCCGTGGAAGGAAGGACGGCAGTGCCACCTGGAACATAAAGCCCCACCCGCGCGATGGGGCGGGCAAAGCGGGTGCATGTCACCCCTGGCATGGTCTCCACAACAAGTGGAGCACCGTCAATTTGAGCGGCATGGAATTTGTAGACGTTACTGTAGGCAGCGTCAATGGCATCGCGCACAGCAGGATCGAGCTGCTGTGCTTCTTGCGCAAGAGGGTAGAATGGTGGAAGGAGAAGTGGGGTGTCCAATTGAGCCTTATCAAATTTGGCGGTGAGCTCACGTAGAGCGGAGTCCCCGCGAGCGCGAACATCATCAACTATGGGTTTGACCTTAGCAATCATTTCATCAGACCTGAGGACAGGTCGCTTGAGAAGCTTTGTACGGTCCTCGGGGGATACAGCAGAGATATCAACGGTCCGCATTTGAATGGGCCCATTCCGGCCAAGAGGCGCCTTGCTAAGAGGTGTCAACGAAGTTCTAGGCGCTTCCGCCTTGGACAATTCTGCTTTGGGGGACTCAGTCTTGGGCATCCACTGTTGCTTCGCGTTTCCTGGCCTTCGACTGATCTTCATCGCTTTCTTGTCTAGTGAGCGCTCAATATGCTTGACGCTCACTCCGGCAGCGACACAGCGTGCCATGGTAAAGTACACGAGATCAGCAGCTTCAAATGCCACTTCCTCCTTTGTCTTTGCACGACACAGTTCATCGGCTTCTTCCATGATCTTTGCTCTCAAAAGTTCCTCATCATTAAAGAGCCGGCGAGTATATGAACCCTCCTGCGCGTCAATTAAACGTGAGGATAAAGTACGCTCGAGAGCGGCGAGTCCGTCTAAGTCGCCGAAGCACGAAGCGCGGTTAAGGTGACAGAAACCAGCGCCGTGCTGTACCACGCTAAACTCGAGCGCATCGGTATCGCAGTCTACGCGGATGCGCACGACATCCTGTGTGGCCCCAGAGGTCTCGCCCTTGCGCCATAAACCGTGTTTTCTGGAGTGATACACGCCTTTGCCGGTGCAGATTGACTCAGCAACCGATTCACAGGACGAATAGACCAGGCCAAGAGAGCGTTTGCCATGAAGATCAGAAGATATTACTGTGGGGAAAAGTCCATCAGGGCGATCCGAAACAATTGGTGCAAGGAATGCATCTGCGATACTGATCATTTTTTGGGAGGTAGAGCCGAGGGTGAGCTGGGAGAAAGGAATAACCACAGATGCGCCAATGGCTACGAGTTTTCTGATGATTGAGGGAGTGGGGAGGTCAGGTGCTAAAACGTGTATTGCGGCACCGACGAAGAAGCGTGATATGGAGTGGACAAGGTCTACATCGAGGCCAAAGCCACTCGAAGAAGATGTTTTAAGCAACACGCCAGACACAGCGTTGCGAACGGAGTCGGAGACGGCGCTCACGTTAGCAACATCGAGGAGAAGGAGTAATCGATGAGCGGGCACCGTCCCCAGCAGACTTTTGGCAAGAGAAAGAGGCACAATGGCCTTGTCAGCGCCGTTGTCGAGGAAGGCGATTATTTGATTGACATCAGTAGATGTACTATCTTCTACAAGAAGATAACGGATTGTGCTTTCCGGGGTTGATCCAGAGGTGATGACTGGGGCAACACGCGAGACCGCGAGGAGGAGCTCCTCGTCGACGTGCTCGCTGTCGAGTAAAGCAAGAAATGGGAACATGACAAAACTTGATACGCGAGGAGATTGACGATTAGATGGATCATTCTTTGATTAAATTCATCGTGTCACATATATAACAAAAGCCATAAAATTAACGGTCCAATAGTGTAGCGGTTATCACCCAAGATTCTGAAATACGATTTCTTGTGACCCAGGTTCGATTCCTGGTTGGACCTTCATTTTTTTATCCGTTCTGGTAAGCACTGCCACTTCGATCTCTTAATTTAAGTTGGCTCATCCTCTCGGTAACGCCGACGTCCCTAGTATACCCGAGGTCCCATTCATAGTTTTCAAACTTGTTGGGTGAGGTAGGCACATAATGTGGTATGATGCCACGCATGTGCTTACGCTCACACAGCTTCTCTGAGCCTCATTGAAGAAATCTGCACGTACGCGCCACTCATGCACCACGAGATCTTGAGACGGCGCTCACTCAGTGTGGAACATCGAATGCAGTATTTGGATCATTTGAAAACAGAAACGATTGCGGTCCGGCGGGGCGTTGCCAAATCCTCCACTCCCAGAGTTACTCTCTTGGAAAACAAAGGGAAGAAAAGTGCAGACCACCACTAGGATCTGTATGTGCATATTTGCACTAGTGGTGCATCGTTGGAAGTCTGCACTAGCCCATACATAGGATTTCCGAGATCATCGGATTTCTATCTCAAGTTTTAGCTAACTGAAGCGGCGACTTCGATGATCATCACCTAACCCCCGTAAGATGTTCCCTCAGGTGAGGTTGCGCTACGACAGCAGGTTGACTCTATACTCACCTAGTCATCGTCAGAATATACGCATTGACGTTCACCATCATTTCTTTCTCGACGCTCAGAAGAAGGCAAAGAAAAATTTGGAAGTGGGCTGGCGAACACCAGATGAAAATTTACCTTGGAAACCGCAGACTAGTTTGGCTGCCATGGACAAGCTGGGGGTTCAAACAGCAATTCTCTCTCCCCCTCCAATGTCATCCAGTTCATCTGGAGCAGAAAACCGCGCGCAAGTAAGGCAACAGAATATTTACTCATCGCAATTATGCGCAGCATATCCTAGCAGATTCGGATTTCTCGCTGGCCTCCCATTCCTGGATGATGTTAAAGGTGCCTTTTCTCGTAAAGCTTCCTTTCGTGTCGTTGGCCTCATGTCCTTTGCGAAATATTTACAGGTTCGTTAGAAGAGATCGCCTTCTCCCTTGACGTTCTTGGTGCAGATGGAGTGGCTCTAATATCGAGCTATGGGGATGGCAATTCTGCGAGTACGCCCTTTTGAGTTGCAACGCGCTGCAAACAATGACACGATGATACCCTAGAGTATGTCGCTGACGATTTGTATGATCCCATCTGGAAGGAATTAGACCGAAGACACGCCGTTGTGTTTTTGCATGGTGCTCAGACGCCTTCCTCTACCCCATACCCTCATCCTTGGCTTGGCGTGCCAATTTCTGAGGTGAGTTCGGTGGAATCGAAACAAGTGCTCTCGCTCACTCTAAGAAGGTCCCCAACGAGACCTACAAAGCTGCCGCCCACCTGGTGGTTAGCGGAAAGAAACGACGCTTTCATAACGTCAACATAATCCTCACACATCTGGGCGGGAGCACGCCATTCCTTGCTCCACGCGTTGCTGCCCTTTCGCATCATATGGGTTGCCCGTTGAGGCCGGACGAGATCATAGAAGATTTCAAGAGCTTCTATTACGAGACTGCTCTTAGCGCGCACGAAACGACGCTTACCGCAATGGCGACACTCGTACCGTCTGACCGTCTTCTCTTCGGAACTGATTTTCCAGGTACTTGCAGGAGCTGCGCCATGCATTACACAATTGATAATGATCCTGTTTCAGCTGTAAGTATCAAGACGGCCGAGTGGTACACAGAGAACCTGGAAAAATATTTCGCTGGAAGACCACTGGACCTCGCTAATATCATGCGCAATAATGCTCTTAGGCTCTTTCCAAACCTAGGAAAAAGCAAAGACCAATATCCTAGCGGTGGACAGCAGATCAATGATCAACCACACGACGGGCCACAATGCACTGTGAATTTGTGGAAGGAGTCCGCGCATTGAAGGCCGTACAAAGTGATGAAGTATGCAAAAGATCATAGTCCGATTTAAGGTAGTAGAAATATAAAGAGACGTCTATACACCGAGCCTGGGAAAAACATCAACCCTGTCACGATTGAACAAAGGCCAAAAAACAACGTACCTTCGTTTGCTATGTTCATAGACAAGGTATGATATGGAGACTGAAGGAATGACCTATGACAGTGATTAGCGTGGCAGGTATGCCATAATTCACAATAGTATACCTTCGCTAATGTTGGGAATAGTCCGCGATAAAATCCTCTCCACCCATCCCGTTGATATGTCCTTGTCACTACATCCCAAGGACCCTTATAACGCTGCGGATGTCCCGATGAACCCGATGCTTGTAACCGCGTCCGTACCAGATTCAACGGATACACGCTCGTGGCGCCTACACTCCCAGATACGCTCCCAAAGGCAAGAAGAGCAAGCACACCAGGCTCGTCTTTCCCAGTCGATCGCAGATATGCCAACTTTAATGCCTCAAAGGTGCTCATATCAATCGCAGAGTATCTGTGATTCGATTGATGGTATGACTTTGTGAAGGCATCATCATACTCACGGGAAAACTCCAATGAGACCGATCTTGTCTCCGGTTAGATGGAAGGTAAGGACACCAACAACGCAAGACGAACCGTCAGACCGCGGTAGAAGGCTCGAAAGCGGCCAAGTTGCCACACTCTCCGGGCAGCATCCACGAGGCTTCGTTTCTGGTCGCCTGTCGAACTCATCATTTGTGTCTGTGAGGCACATGCTCATTATAATATCAATCTGGGAATTCTGTTGCTCCATACCTTCAATGTCTCGATTGGGTATATACCTTTATGGCGATAAGATGAAGGCACGAACAGAAGGGAAGCCATGTTACTCACTAAGCTGGCTTGAAATTCCGCCAAGACCTCCAGAGAGGAAGCGGCTCGTTCCGCTAATGTCCCTCGTGTCCTCCACACGATCCCAATGTTGTGCGAAAGCTCGTTTCTGCAAATATAATGTCCAGATAGACCGGAAGCTAGAAGAAGGTACCTACAGCTGATTCATACGTCAAGAATTTGATAGCCGATTCAGGGAATATCTTCAGTACAGAAAGGCCATTACCCGTCCAGAACGCAAGCACACCGCCTTCAGAATAGATGCGTGCGACTGCGCCCGCGATCGCTTTTAATCCTCCCATCCCTGGCCTAGGTTGGATCGCAGTTCCGCCCATCTCAGGAGGGCGAGTGATTAGAAAAATCTTCACCCGATCAAAAGGTGCTGTACATGTCCGAGACACTTCGGAGAATGTCAACTCAGGGCGAACTGAAGAGTTACGGTTGCGTACCAGCTCCTGCCATTCCGCCAGCCATGAGAAACTTGAAGGCAGTATGAGCCTGCAACCAATCATGGTGTTCCTCAATCTCCTCTTCCTCGAATTCGTCATCTCCAATCACATCAGCACTTTCCCACAGTGATGGGAGAGGTGGGGGCTTGTCTTCCGCACTGAGACTGACATCACCTGAAAACAATATTCATGCTCCAAATCATTGACGGGGGTGAAATGGCAAACCTTCCATTGTTACCCGTACCGCTCCCCTTCCATCATCTCCCATAAACCTCTTGACTTCGTAGTATTGGTATATCTCAGCTGCAGATGCCTTTCGAGGCAATAACAATAAGAAATCCCTGAACTCCCGAAAGCTAATGCTATGTGAATGTGGCGACCAAGTCAGATACGTTATGAAGTCAGTCATTGTGGAGGGCGGAATTGCTATCCCTGGAAGATCATAAGGGCAAGCCATGCAAGATTATATCAATCTCACCAGCTTTGCTCAATGCCAATGTTAATTCCTGCTCATCGAGATGGCCATTGCCATCAAGATCCAGTTCATCGTGGAATATCGACCACAGTTCTAAACCGTCTTTTTAAGATAATCCCAGCACATAAAACAAAGCACTCACCAGCTTCCTTAGTCTCGGCATACCGCCTAAACTCATACCATCTAATATGACTAGGTCGTTCATTCGTTATGTGACCGCCACACTTCCGAAGTAGCTCATCCTCATACACCTTCCTCATTTCCTCTGCTCTCTGTGCCACCAGTGGCTCCCCAGCAGGAAACATTCTTGATGCAACTACTTCCGGTCCATGATAGCTCGAATTGGGCAAGCGCTTCCATAGTTCGTGCAGGCGCCTCTCTCGTTCCTCCTTCCCTTCTTGCTTTCGAAACTCGAGAAGACTATGCGGAAGTGGATGAAAGGGAGGAGGGTCGGACCTCAGTCGTGGAATAAACGGCCGATCTTGGACACCGGAGAGACAGGACTCATAAAGTTCGCGGCTCGTGGGGTGTTTTTCTAGAGCGTCCGCCATGAACTCAAGCCGGGCGAGATGGATAGATTGTGGTGCCCAGTTACGATAATCAGTGTAGGATTCATAGAGACATTCTACACGTTTTTGAAACGTTCAGCTGGCGTACCGATAGTAGAAAACTTGACGGAGCTCTGTTTACCACTGCTTGCCGATTCCCGAACCAAAACGGTCATGTTCCCAGTCACTGGCTAAACAACAAAGTCCGGTCTTGTAAATCAGTCGTGAAAAATGCGCTGCATAGTTTCTTTACAAAATGGTAGTGTAAGAACGAACAGATGCGAAGTACAGTGTAGTTACAGTAAAATAGTTTCATTATCCATCAGAGTCCCAATAAACATAGCAAATGCACGAACTTCGAAGCCGCTGCATTACAGACAACAGAGACCAGACATGAAACGCTTGAAGCCACTTGCGATCGATTGCCACCAGCTGCGCTTTGCACGACTAGTAACATCTCGGTCAAGGAGGGCGGCAGAAAACTGAGAGGCATCACCAGGAGCCTCTATCTTACTAATCAGGCCTTGAGCAGAGGGAGTCGCAGTACCCTCAGTCCATTTGTCAGAATTAATAGTGTAATTAAGAGTTGAGTTGAGAGTAGAAGGACGCCTATCGTGACCAGGAGAGTACGTGGGAGATTGAGAAGTCTTATCATGCCCAGCATGATTCGAAGGAGAGGGGACATCACAGTGAGCCAGCACGCTTGCAGGGGGTGTCGGCAGCGGGGGTTTGGGAGGTAGAGGTGGGGGACCTGACTTCTCAATCAAGATCGACGGGGCCGCGTCATGGTCAGATTCACGGGAAACCAAAAGCAGTGTGGAGTGGGGTGCCTTGCGTCAGTTGTCAACCCGAAGCATTTATTCGAAGGTAAGGCACATTATACATACTAGCTGCGATATGATGGTGGGCGTTGGCGAGTCACATCCAGATCTAACTGATCTGGGCCTTTTGCGCTGGTTAGGGATTGGGGGGTGTCGGTGGGCGATATTCCTACAGATTATGAAGACTCGATCTGGAAATATTTTAAGATTACACGCACCTCTTGATAAGACGGCTGCCGTGCTGTGGAGCGCGTTAGGTGTTCCCAAGGCGTGGGTGAATTTGGACGAGATACGAGTTCCTCATCGTGGCAGCTCTCAGTAGGTGTAGGAGGGGTAAAGTTCATAGTTCCTGATATCCCCCAATCCTGTGATATGTGAGTGAAATTCCAATTCCTTGATTGCCAAGGATTAGCGTACAGGCGTTGAGGGTGACAGCCTTTCCGTGGATAATTCAGTTTCGGTCCCATGAGCGTCGTGGCTCGATGGACCCACGACCGTGTCAATAGCAGGCAGGCCAGACGTCGCTCTTCCCTCCCTAGATACCGCCCGGTCAATTGCGTGACGCCAGTCGGGGGGTAGCTTGAATAAATCCGTAGATATTCAGCTCTTTTAATTGGGCACGTGTGTGTGTGTACTTACAGGAGGGGCATCCTGATTTATAGACGTATGTGAAAAAGAAAACCGTCTTGTGGAGCTCGTTGGAGAACCATGAGGAGAAGCAGGAGGCGAGGGGATGAATTTTGGGACGGGCTTCCTATAACTCGAAGTTCGGCTGGCTAGCTTCGGTGCCGACATTGTGACAGGATAGAAAAATGTGGTAGGAGACGGAGACTTATGTGCGACGACCTCTTAAGCCGAGGCGGATGTGGCACCAATAATACCACAATTACGGATTGTTGCTTTAAGTGGGCCAAAGATCAAAGCAGTCGTATAACAATTAAAGAAAATAATGATGAAAGAGAGAAAGGACCGAACTTCATATATAGAAACGCCTCGAGTTTATCCCGAGGCGGAAGTCATTAAAGCTTGGGAAACTTCCTCTCTCTCGTCAGCAGCCACGCTTTGGACGTACAGAAGGCTCACCTCATGTATACCGCACGTGTGGCTGCGTTTGACTGGCTACAGTCACAATGAGACAACCGATCGCGACGAGCGCGAATCCTGACACACAGGTCAGAGGGGAGTCCCAGCTGCAAATTGTTTTGCCACCGGCATTCATGGATTAGTCGAGGACAAAGAACGATTTCCGCAGCCGTAAAGTCTTCATAACATAATTCATAAATCGCTATACTCACGTACCTGATCTCCAAGGATAACTCCGAGTTTGTAACTTGGTAGGCTGGGAGGAGTTTGAAGGAGTCCACCCTGCGCATTCCGGAGTTAATCCACCCCAATTATTATGGCACGCCCAGTGTAATGAAACCTTCACTCAATTGAACTTTGACTCCGCACTTCGTAAGTTTTCCCGATGTGCTTGACATCATACCCGATAAGCACAACGATATATATACCATGATCATCTGTGGAGCACAAGCTCCGTTAAATATCCCGGCGCCCAAATATGCGCCGCAAAGTAAGATAGAAAAACTCGGTAAACAGTGACCACCCTAATAGTAAGGCATAATGCCATTGGATCAAGAAGACAAATAGCTATATGTCAGTGAATTGCGTAGCTTGTATGCGATTGAATTGATGTACGAGATACAAGTTAGGTCATTAAATGGCGTTACTTGATGAATAGACAGATGGAAGCAATGCGTTAGTCGAAGTCGAAGGACGTATCGAGGGTGGGTAAATATGAATCAAGGGTATCAAAGTGATGCTTAATGGAGCCCGAGCCAGATGATAACGCGTTCTTGTCGTGGGATTATAGTTGTCGTTGCAGGCAAGATGGACGCAACCTCCCGGATCCCGGATGCCGTCGTGAATAGATGAAGTCATAATCGATGTGATATGAAGCGCGGCAGATTCCTCAAGGAAGACTAGACTTCTCTTGAATAAGAGCTTCCAGCAACTGGTGCTCCTCACGTTGCGTACGTGAGTGCGAAGATAACCGAACCTTCCATTCTTGCACCCATGTCCATCTCGAAACACGTTCCTCTTGAGTAAGGCTTGATCTATCAGATTGTGGCGAGGAAGATGCCGAGATCATAGAACGCAGCCGCTCGCGACCGAGGATAGGTGCCAATGAGAGGAACGACAAAAAGGCAAGTTTGACAAGAATGTCTGGTGAGGTCAGCAGTGACGAGACTGTTTGCTGGGATGGCGAAGTCGTGGATGCAACGGTTTGAAGGATATCACCGATCTGACGTCAATGGTCATTTGGGCACTCCAAGCTCAGCAAATCATGATCCTACCTGACAAGTGACCGCTGTCCAAGGGAGGCATCCAATGAAGGCACCGAGGAGGCAATCGGAGATCGCAACACCGCACACACCACAAGCAATGTTAATTCCCGACCAAGGCACTACGCCAACGAGGCGGAGGACGGACAACCGTGCCCAGGTCGGCGAATTTGATTTTTTTCCGGTAGACAAATTGGATTCTCCCTCCAGAGCAATACGGGTTATTTGGAGTGCGCGGGGGAATAGGCGCGATAGAGATGGTGCTAAAGGTACACACAAAAGAGTTGCAAAAATAGAACCCAGTGTAGTCAATGCAGAGAGGAGCAATGTAGCCAGAACTGGATGAAACAGAGCCCCCGCTAACACATTCTATTTTTGTTGAAAAACGATGCACGTAAATCTACCAACCAAAAATAAGATGAGATGAAGATTGCTTACCCAAATGACGCTGCCTGGGATCGACCAAGCATGCTTCCATACAGCAGTTACAGACAAGACGCCGATGACGTGAGCTAAATGTAGCGGACGACTTTGTGAATATGCATGGAGCTCACGGCCTAGCGCCGCGAGCTCGGGTAGCGTTCTCGGGAAAGCAACGGAAATGGGTAAGGAATAAAGCGACAATAGTACGACCGCCGTTGTTAGCGGGAAGAGCAGCATCACCAGCAGTATAGGAGCGTGCACCTAGAATAGTAAAGATCAGATTGACTAGGGTGGGAAGGTGTGTAGAACGAACCGACGGAGGGCGCCACCAGCGAGCATGCGTGGGAGGGGCATTCTGGTCGTTAGAAATGTCACCAAATGTTGTCTGCTGCGAGGATGCAGATATTGGTAAGACAAATTCGTCCTGCACGGTAGACTGCGGAGACGAAGGAGTGGACCAGCTTATAGAGTGAGCTGTGGGCACGTGCAATAGATCTAAAAAAGTGGAAGCGATCACTGCGAACATGGTAGGTTTCTGGTCCGGTTCAGGTGAGGCAAGTAATTGAGAGGGTTCAAGATGTGAACTATCCTCGAGAGATGGTGTGGACGGTTCAGATTTCTGTATAGGGAGAATGAGGGAAGAAGAACGACGCCTTCCCAACGTGTTTATGGTGAGTGCAGGACGTATGTTTGTAGAAGAAGCACGACTACGATTAGGCGGTGGTACAGCCAAGGACATCGCTGTAGTTAAGTAAAAGGGAAAAAATGGAAAAGGGTATTGGTAAGTATGAGTTGAAAAAAGTACGTAAAGTAGTCTGACGCAAACGCTCGTCGAGCTCCGATCGGCATATGAGCAATCCCCGAAAACAGTCGGTTATTGTATTTTATTCACTCAACTACATAGAACTATCGCACAGATAAACCTCTATGGACGTCGGCAGGTAACGCGCAAGTACACCGGGATGTCAAGGCATTGGATGATCACCGACAAAGACCGACTTATTACTCACTTCATGATACATGATGAGTCATTATGACAAATCATCGGGGCCCGTACGGAACCAAGTCTCGCCGGTGTCACCGTCAAAGCATAGATCTGAGTCATAGCATAACATGAAATTGTAGCAGGCAGTAGTATAATCACCCCTCAATGCGCTCTCCTGCTCTCCTGTATAATGTTACCGAGCTCCTCCAACTTGCGCTTTGCGCGAAGGAGTGTACCAAGCTAATGAATACATCAGTCAAACATCCAAATGAGTTTGCCATCACACCCACTCGTTTCTTCGTCAATTTTCTTGCCTTCTTATCCTAGATATTCATCACGTATGTAAGAAACTTGACTGGCACACGATAAGATCAACGCACCTTGGCGTTTCTCAACAACTCAAGTACCCGACGCTCATATGGCGCAAAGCCAGAAACTTCCCGCACGACAGATCGCACGAACTTGTTTTTTGTTGATTGAATACCCTTGCGGTGGCTGGGGCGCGAGGTCTTGGGAATGGCAGTAGTGGGATAGCCCTTGTTTAGGCCCTGGCGCAAGTCTATATTGACATTCACGATGAGCGGTACCAAAGATTCAACCAAGTCACTCACTGCTTCGTGCCATTTTCTTGACGAGATCTTGAGGATGTGCGGTTGTTGCTGGCGTCCAAATCTGCCTCTTTCCAAGAGTCACGTGTGCTCAATTGTGGCTGATGGTACTGTACAGTTTCTTTTCAAATATATTCCCACAACTGTTCGTGACAATGACATACATAAAGATTAGAACAAGTCAAAGACATGTATGCAGTGTTGTACACTATTATGTGATCTATGCTGTGATTGCAGTCATGGATGCGCAAATAAGACATTTGAAACCTAGATAATCTGTGCGGCAAAGTCTCATGAGCCCGCTCTGTGCCGCAACACTCGTCTTAGTATTGCCGCACGACTTTCACCCTTCCTGTGGCGCGCCCCGAGGTAACCACGTTGTCTTCTATATGAGGCACTGCAATGGATGTCGGCGATGTCCGTGCGGAAGAGGGGAGGTGGATGGGTGTAGGTGGCCGAGGCGAATCGGCGTATTGCTCACCTCGGGTTAGGTGCCTCCGCGAGCCTCCTTCCTCTTCTTCTTCCTCCTCTTCCTCTTCCTCCTCCTCTTCATCGTCTTCAAGAGTTTCCTGTAAGAGGCAAAGCAGCTTGCATGAGTGAACATGTCCCCGCGCTGAGCTTATATACCCCTACCGCATCAAAGTCCTCCATTAACCGATCATCCTCGTCAATGTCCTCCTCCTCGTCATATTCCTCATCATCTATCCACCGGCCTCTCCAGTCCACCATATCCAATTCATCTGGGCTCTCCGGTCTCACCCGCAACCATTGCATCCGGGGTCCAGTCTTGGCTCGTTCACTAACTTTGAAACCATATATTCGTGGTTGATAAAGGTGGCCTGCAGGGCGTTTCTGCCCCCCATGCGGATTTGGATTGACGAAGGGTGAAGGTCGCGAGGAACTACTACCCGAGCCACTGTGTGGCGAGCGTCCGGGAGACATGGATGATCCCGGCGAAGACGAAGGTTTGTAGAACGGCGCTGGGGCAAGTTCGCGATAACTCTGGAAAAATAGGTGCGCAAATGTAGTTCCAAAGAAGGCCCCTACGTCCCTCGAGACATTGGTGAGAAGTACTAAGGGTCAGCAAAGACACAGCTCACACACCATCGACCCCTTGGAAGCGACTACTCGGTGGTGCATAGATATCATTGCAATTGGGACAGAAAAGTTTAACAGTGTCGAGGCCGGGGAGATCAGAACGACCAGAAGGAACAACATTGCAGCCCATGCAATATACACGCGGGCAGACGCCAAAGAGGGCATTTTCATACTTATCGACCTGTGAGAAAGAATGATCGACTCGATCAAGTGTGTTAGCGCACGATATGCCTAACTCACCATTGCTTGCAATCCAGCACGCGTTAGTATATAACGTTGATGTACTAGACCATACAATAATTCAGCTGATGCTTCGACGATTGACACGTCGGGTATTTTTGACGAATCTTCGTCTCGGAGCGAATAAGATGGTGACGCCACTGAATGAAATAATGCAACGTACCAGGCTCCACGTCCAACACCATCTCCATTGCCTCCTTCCAGAAAGGTACCATGGCATTCAAGCCGGTGAGGTTGAAATCATCCTCGATAAAATCTTCCGATACTTCACAGAAGTACTCGTGCCCAGGCAGGGAGCAAAACCAGCTAATCCATGTAAGGGTAGATGTAGGAGTAGATGATGCTGAAACGAGCAATTAGCAAGCTCTCGATAGATTTCCCCGTCTCCAAAAAAACGCGCAAAGAAAGTTACAACTTATGAAAGTCCGGAATGAAAGATAGGTTGATACGCACTGTAACCTTCTTCAACTTCCTCCATGACCTCGTCGCCCTCACCAATACCACTAATGACCTCTTCCTCCTCAAGCTCGACCTGCTCCTCCTCAAGCTCGGGTGGACGGGACATAACGTTCACACTTTAAGTCAGACGGGCTGACGGGCTGTGGGTCTGCATCCTGTTTCTCGAGAAGTTCCAGATCTGTATTCAAACTCCGCTTTCGTCTTCACAGCTGCGATGCTTCGATCACAGCAGACTTTAGCAAAAATTTAGGCCACAAGGAACACCTACAGACCTCGGAGCACATCGAACACATGAACCCTCTTCCTAGCACATTTGTATGTAATACTTGGCTCTATTTGCAACTCACGACGTCTGGAAACTGCATGTCATCTGTTCTTTGACATGGCCACCCCAAAATGAAGATCCCATAATAACCAGCAACAATAATTGCCCAGTGATCCAACTGGTGACGGTATATGAAACAGCCTTCCATCCTGGCAATGTGCCAATCTCCGCAGCAAAGGTGCTGATTGTTGTTAGACAACCGCAATACCCATCTCCTAAACCCTGAAGCAACGAGCAAGTCTCTGGGGAAACTGCAGATGGCAAGCCTTGGAGTACATGGAAAAAACCTAGGAGAGCGGTCCCAAGTGAGTTCGCCGTAAGAGTCCCAAGAGGCATAGTCTTCAAGCGGGGATTCAAATTTATGGACAGAAGATACCGAGTTAATGTGCCAGGGAAGGAAAATAGGAGAGCAGCGGTCGCTTGGTGGCGGAAATTGTGTGGCAAAAAGAAGTACGTTGGAAGGGTCGCTGCGTATGTGAGGATCGCAAGGATGGTAAGCGTGTATCGGACAGTCTTGCTTGGCGGTCGAGGGGCCGGAAAGTACGGCTGAGCTACTCCACAGACATATACTCCAAAATTCAATGACGCCAGCGACAACACGAGGGTGACCCAAGTCTTCGTCAAACCGTCCATGAACTGTCAAACGTAAAAGGAACACACCATCAAGATTCGAACCGCGAAAAAAATAAGGGTCTACTCACATCTCGAAGCCCGCCTCTGTAGAACTGACCACTATTCACCCACGAATCAAAGATATCCACCTGCCACCCAGAAAATGTTGTTAATGATCCACAGAACCCTGTGGCAGGTTACTAGGTATTATGGTCTGATACCAGAGGTACTGACCAGTGGTCAAGGCCGTGTATAACGGACCATAGCTGCGGAAATGTATGAAAGGCTAGGCAATGTGAAGATAGAATGCACACATACAAATTACCAAATGGTACTTTCATTCTTAATCCAACGCCCATGATAAAGCACCCCGTGGCCTGGACGTAAGCCAACGGGAAAATACTTTCCCCATTGTACGTTGCGAGCGCTTGCAGGCCAAGCCGTGCGAGGACTCCAAATATTGACGCAGGCATGAGGAGGGCTAGCACATGGATTGATAGGGGATGATAGATCTTGGCAGGTGGATGTTCAGATGGAGGACGATCGATGCTAGCGAGAGTGCCTGCGTCGTCTATGGTTTGATGACGAGCGAGAACGGACCCTACATCAGGGTGCTGTTGTGATACATGGTCCAAAGGCATCAGTGAGCGCTTGAGCTCTTCTCGGTGACTATCGGTGTGATGGTCAACTTCAGTTTGCAGGATAAGGGAATCTGTGGCTGTGGCTGGGGCTGCGTACTCCAGAAATTGTTCCCCTTGGTCTGGGATGCAATTTACTCGAACTTTGGGTGCTCAGGAGTCAGCACTAGCACTAGCTATATAGGTGACTGAATCAGTGATCCGCAGGTTGACTCGTTGCTTGCAATCAAATTCTTCGCCAGTCAGGTAAGTGACCGTAAGTCGGAGTCAGACGGTCAACTGTGATTACCAATTTTGAATTCTAATTTCGTCCAAACCCTCAAATCCTAATCTCCGAATTTGAATTCCGGACAGTGTTGGCAACTTGAATCCGGTTTTGTTTCGACAACCTCAGCACGCCTGTTTACATGCTGTTCTGCCCGACATGCGCTAATATGCTCGTTATATCCTCAGAGACAGGGTACAATAAATGGGCATTGCAATTCGTGTCCATACGAATTTCCGATCTCGAAGCAAGTGTGTACTCGAATCATTTTAAAATTATATTGCAGTCCTTTATCATGACCGCGTTATAGATGACTTCCCGCTCGCGTATGAAGCGCAAGGAAGTAGACGATGTACTCGGAGGAGAGGAGACGTGGCGAGATGCCGATTCTACCGCGAGTTAGTCTTTTCTTTTCTTTCACAATGCAGGAAGTGGAATTGTTGATCCACAACCCATAGTCACTTGTGACAAGTGCAGTCATCCCCGCGCATATTTCTATCAGTTGCAGATCCGATCTGCAGATGAGCCCATGACAACATGTATGTGTTTCATCTCAACTGAATTTGCGACACTTGGCGCTGATTCGTGGCTTCCTGGGATCAGTTTACAGGTCAGTATTACTGGTGTCTATGATAACCAGTTTGATGATCGAATTCCAGATGCGCCGGGTGTGCCTATCAATGGCGCGAAAATTAATCTTTGTCTCTCAAAATGGATGCCGAGATGCTTACTGGCACTGATGTGTACATCAAAAATGTTCTTGCTAAGCCTCTGACATATTCAGTCATGTCGGAGCCACCATCCACCTCACTCCCATCTTTGATTTCAATTTATGTTCATGAATGTGTGCTACCCATGTCACAGGGGTTTTATCTAGCCCCACGGCCGCACGTATGAGCTTGCAAATACCGCAGTGTGAGGATTTACCCACTAGTTCACCTTCCCTGCCAGCCGCACATGCCAGTACTGACACCCCCCCCACCTCCGAATTATTGCACCTGGGACCTCAGTGTGGCACAGCGCTCGCTTTATCATAGGCTTGCCACGGCTGTTCACGCTAACAGCACGCTCGGCCGCACCGCCGTCCCTTCCAAATCTCTCCCAAACCCACCACCTGAAAGCCTGGTGCATCATCATGTTTCAAAATTTCGCCCTTCCGGCAGCCGATGGCTGTCATCATGCCAACTTCAGCATGGTGAACGACTATTACTACAACCGCTGGAATAGGCTGAATAGGTGAGAAACTTACCACTGGCGGCCGCGAGTGACGGCGGCAGGCTTTCCACTTTGTCTGACAGAAGTGGGAAGGCTGTACGTCGTAGGCCGCCGCATCCTCCTATATTTATGAATACCAAAAATCGCTTTAATGGTCTGGAAATCGACGCACCAGTCGGTGTATATTTGTCTGAAATTCAAGAAGCCTACATACAAGTTAAACATGGCAGGTCAAATTAATACTCCTAGTCACCGCCAGTCGGGTTGCAATTGTCATCGCAGTGACACCGTGCGGTAGTGCTTACTGAGCTGAACCAAACGAAGTGCGACCAAAGCCGACCACTGTTTAGATACAGACTTAAAGTTAGTGTGCTTTCATGTGAAAGCGAACAAAAGGCACCTGGCAATGGTATTGCGCTCGTCGTCCGGACTCCGGATCCATCCGGTGTTTTCGTTGTTCCCAGAATAGAACTTGTCTGCAAGGCCTCAACTTTTTCATCCAGACACACCTTGACTTTTCCCAAACAAAAATGTTGGCTCACCGGTCGGTTGTTGGTGTTGCGCAGGGCACATTTAGGTCCGCTCAGGTTGACCGATTTGTATTTTCTGGTTATTCGGGTTGGCGCTTACGTTTACGTTGTAGCCATTCAGACGGTATGCTTCTGCCTCCCCGACTGCTGCTTTTGCTGGGCACAAGGGTAGCAACGTGAGTTTTGCAATAATCTTCGTGTTATAGCCCTTACTCAGTTGGCAGGGTAAATACACCGTGACTTTGATTCCTGGAGACGGTCAGGTTGCTCGTCCTGTTGAGATTCAGTTGTTTGACGTCAGAGTTTAGGTATCGGCCCAGAGATCAGCGAATCAGTCAAAAACATATACGCTGCTGCAAACGTTCGTTTGTAGTCTCGTTTGAGATGAACGCGACTTACAAGTTCAATAGGTCCCCATCGAGTGGGAGGAAGTTAGCGTCACTCCCGTTTTAAAAGGTGGGAAAACGGTTATCCCGGATGCTGCCATCAATTCTGTAAAGAAGAACACTGTTGCTCTGAAAGGTGCGTCTGATTATGGCCGGAATGAAGCAAAACACTAAATCCTATTCTCAGGACCGCTGGCAACTCCAAGTGCGCCCCGTTTTTACTGTGATTCACACATATGCTGAGGGTCCTCAAGTTGGAAAGGGCCACGTCTCTTTGAACTTGACTTTGCGTCGGACGTTTAAACTTTTCGCGAACGTTCGTCCGTGTGTTTCGATCAAGGGCTTTAAGACTCCTTACGACAACGTTAACACCGTTCTGATTCGGGAAAACACCGAGGGAGAGTACTCGGGTATTGAGCACGAGGTAGGTTCACCTTATGATGCATGAGTATCACTTACGTGGGTGTTCCAGATCGTGGATGGGGTGGTCCAATCCATCAAACTCATCACATGGGATGCCTCTGAGCGCGTGGCTCGTTATGCCTTTCATTACGCACAAGCTAGCGGAAGGAAGCGAGTCACGGCTGTCCATAAGGCCAATATTATGTGAGTGATACCTTAGCTAAGAATTACGCATGAATATCGATTGAAAACAGGAAAATGTCGGATGGCATGTTTTTGTCCGCATGTCGGCAAGTTTCGAAAGACTTCCCGGGTATCGCCTACGATGAAGACCTTTTGGATCGTGTCTGTTTACAGGTAAATCAACACGAAGCCGATATAGCGATGAGCACAGCTGAGGACATTTTCTAGATTGTGCAGAATCCCCAACCTTACTCCAACCGGGTCATGGTGATGCCCAATCTTTATGGCGATATTTTGTCGGACATGTGCGCTGGATTGATTGGTGGCCTCGGCTTGACGCCATCTGGCAACATTGGTCGTGTAGGTCGCATTTCCCTTTAAGCGGCTCAAGCTAAAGGCTTCTGTCCTCTTCCGTAGGATGCATCGATTTTCGAAGCCGTGCACGGATCGGCTCCCGATATTGCAGGTACGGCTCATCTTTACTTTAGGTATATAACCAATACCGAGATGGTCAAATTTAGGGAAGGGATTAGCTAATCCTACTGCTCTCCTTCTATCTTCTCTCATGATGCTGAGGTACGTGAACCTCGGGAACTGTGTTGGCTTCTAAGCTGATCCGGGATACCTTGTATAGACACATGAACTTGAATGGGCATGCCGCCCAGATCGAAGAGGCTGCTCTTAGTGTAAGGATGTTTTTCCTATTACGTGTATGTTGTGTTTCTTACGATGCACACATTATAGACGATTGCGGAAGGTAAGACGATTACGGGGGATTTGGGTGGGAAGGCCTCGACCATGGAGTACACGAGCGCGATCATCAACAAACTCACCAAGGCATGATCGTTCCCGTAGAGGGGCTGCGAGATTTATAGACAGATAGACCGTACTTTCTACCAATACTAGATAATTGGGATCGGCTCCAATTTGCTTCGGTCCCTTGCATCCGCTACCGACTTGGGCTGCGTGAGAAATATTAGCCTGCGGATGTGATAGGAAAATGAACTCAGTCAAAGTTGACCTACGACGACCAGCTTTAAGATCCCTTCCACGCCTATACACGGCATTCACTCTTCATAATCCCTCACTCGCCCTACAGGGCAAAGACGACATAATCTTCACATTCCTGCCTGACAAGGTCAGCTTTTCAGAATCAACCTTGTGCAACTGATGAACATTTGGCCAGATAACTCTAGTTCACATTCTTCCAGAAAACAGATAATCCAAAAAAACGTTGGACATCCTGTAATAGTTTCCTGCCTCCGTACGATACGAACGAAATGACCGACGAATTCACTCAAACACATAACCTGCCGAAGAAGGACGAAAAGAGGCCCCCTTCTGTATCAAACAGAAATTCGAAGAGAACTTCATCTAATGCTAGACCTTCTTCCGCAGCCGGCAACCTCCAAGGTGCCCCAAGGCCTTCCTCTAGGTCTGGTAACAAGAAACCTCAAACAGGGGTGTCTGCTACTGGCGGCACCGAGTCTGGTTCAGACACCAACAGGAAAGCTCCCGAGCCTAAGAAAGCCGAACCTCGTAGCAAGAGCCAGACCGGTGGTGCCACACGAAATGGTAATCACCGCAAAGGTCAACCTTCTGCGTCTCAGGGTACACGCGGCATGACCGGCCATTCCTCTTCGCCTGCACCCCCTTCCGCATCAGAATCAAGCGATGCTTTGTCTTCTTTACAGAGAGTCATCGCAGACCTGAAGACAACTTCGCCTCCAAACCAATCTTCCTCTCCTGGCATCAATAATTCGCTCGCTGCTTCTATGCACGCTCCGCAAGCACAACCTTCAAGCCTTCCAGTTAATGCACTAGTGTTCCAGCCAGGTGCTTCTTCTTTCCCTGGGCCCAACCTCGCAGATGCCGTTAGGCACCGCAAAGCTGTTTCGCTAGGCACCGCTGGTGTTCCCGGTAACTATAACTCCTTCTCGCCTCACCTAGGCGCGATGATGGAAGATGCCGAAGATGGTACCGGAGCTTCATTCGAAGACGGCGAAATCCCTGAACATTTCTACCCACATCAACAAGGGCACCAGCCTCGCTCCCAGTCTCAAAGTTTCATGGCTCCTCGTTTCGCCGCTCTCGCAGCACAAGAACAGGATGTTCTCGGACCCACTGGTCGTCCGCAGCTTGCCCCTGGTTTCATGTTTGGAGCGCGTAGAAGAACTAGCTCTAATGTTCCCGTTGGTCTGCCTATCAACGAGGAAGATGTCAGATTCCAGTTCCCTCAGCAACAACCCAACTTTCCTTCGGATGAACAACCCCATAGGAAGCCTGAAGGTGACTTCACAGGGATTATGGCTGAACAGGTATGTGCCAATCGTGTTGCATGCTTTGTGTCACTAAAATTATTATAGATTGCCCTCCAGAACCAGATTGAGGCGCTTCAGCAACAACAACAAGCTTTGTACCAGCAGCAGCTCGCTTCGAACCAGGTCCTTTCACTGCAAACTCCGGGATTGGTCCCAAACAGGCACAGGCGTGTCCAAAGCACATTACCGACCAATATGGGTGGAAATTTAGGTGTTAACGCTTTCAACTCCCCTATGGGCCAATTCAATAGCATGAGCAATCTCGGTCTTGGTCTCGATAATCAGCCAGCTGGTCTCCCACGCGGCCACGGCAGACGACACAGCGTCAATGTTGTCAACAAACCCGGTCCCGCTCAGGGGTCAATCAGCTTTCCTTACAGTGGTCAGGACGGTTTCGATGACGGTTTTGCACCTCCTCCTGGCTTTGGTGGTCACTCTCGCACCACTTCTCGAGTTGATTCTAGCTGGCGCATCAGTAAGTTTTATACTCGTTTGCCTGCGCATCTGATATTCATGATTGTTCAGATGGAGGTGTTGGCGCCATCCAAGGCAACAATGCATTCGCCGCTGATCTTGCTCAAGCACAAGCGCAGCTTCAAAGCTTGCAGCAGTTCCGTGCTGCGGCTGGGGGCCACCATCACAAGATGCCATCTTTCTCGTTCCCCAACATGCTTCCAAACATGATGGCTGCGAACATGATGGGTCTGAATATGGGCGGTGTCAGCTTACTGCAGCAGCAGCAACAACAGCAGCAACAGTTCCAATCGCAGCTTCAGCAACAATCTAACCAGCCCCAACGCAAATCTCTTTTCGCTCCTTACCTACCTCAGGCTTCGCTGCCGCCACTTCTTGCAGCAGGAAAACTAGTTGTTGGGATCTTACGAGTCAACAAACGCAATCGCTCAGACGCATACGTTGCTACCGAGGTTCTCGACGCCGACATCTACATTTGTGGATCCAAGGACCGTAATCGTGCTCTGGAGGGTGATATTGTCGCCGTGGAGCTTCTTGATGTTGATGAAGTATGGGGAACGAAGAAGGAGAAGGAAGAGAAGAAGCGCAAGAAGGAAGAGAACTCCGCCTATGACTTGAAGTCGTCTTCAGTACGCCGGGACGACAAGAAAAAGGATGACGTTGAAGTCGAGGGCCAAGGTTTAATGCTGTTCGAAGATGAGGAGTACGTTTGCGTTTTTTTTTTTCCCGTTGGACCATTCACTCAGTCGTTTGTTTCTGTCAGGGTTACCGATGATGTCAAGCCTCAGTTTGCGGGGCACGTCGTTGCAGTTGTTGAGCGTATGCCTGGTCAACTCTTCTCTGGCACTCTTGGCCTGTTGCGCCCTTCATCCGCTGCGACTAAGGAGAAGCAGGAGGCTGAGCGCAGGGAACGTGAAGGCGATCGTGGCGACGAGCCCAGGCGCGGACCCATAGAACGCCCCAAGATCGTGTGGTTTAAGCCCACCGATAAGCGAGTACCGCTCATTGCCATTCCGACTGAACAAGCACCTGCGGACTTCGTCCAGAACTCTGAGGCCTATGCAGACAAGCTGTTCGTTGCTTGTATCAAGCGTCACGTCAGTGTATTTTGGATTGTATGTCGACTCTATTGACGCTTCTGTCATAGCCCATTAGTTCGCTCCACCCATTCGGTACTTTGGCTGAAGAGCTTGGCCCCATTGGAGATATCGAAGTTGAAACTAGTGCTTTGTTAAAGGACTGCAATTTCCCTACAGAGGAATTCTCGGACAGCGTTCTTAAATGCCTGCCTCCCACACCCTGGACGTGGGTTCTTGGTTACCTCTCTCAAGATATGAGCTGACAATACCATATACAGTGTACCAGAGAGGGAGTTTGAGGTTCGGAAGGATCTTCGTGAAGAGCGCATCTTTACTATTGATCCTGAGACTGCAAAGGACCTTGATGACGCACTGTCCATTAAGGCCAACGACGATGGCACTTATGACGTGGGCGTGCACGTCGCTGATGTCTCTTATTTCGTCAAGCCTAACACTGCTCTTGACCGCGATGCTCGCAAGAGGGCAACCAGCGTGTATCTCGTGCAGCGCGCCGTCCCCATGCTTCCTCCCACTATCAGCGAAGAGGCGTGCAGTCTTAACCCTGGTGTTGAACGTCTGGCATTCTCGGCTGTCTTTACCATGACCAAGGAAGGCAAAATCGTCAACAGGTGGTTGGGCAAGACCGTCATTAAGTAAGTGTTATATTCCCGTGCATAGCATAATTGAATTCATTTAATATTAGATCTTGCGCGAAACTGTCATATACCGACGCTCAGAAAGCTATCGACGGTCACATTCTAGGTGATCTCGTGGTCGCTCCGGAACACAATACATCAGCTATTGTACATGACATCAAGGTTCTGAATGGTCTCGCAAAGCAACTTCGTGCTACGCGCATCCAGGATGGCGCTGTCAGCCTATCGTCTAAGCGCCTCAAGTTTACCCTGGATGAAAGCGGCCGACCAGTGGACTGCGAGCAGACCGAGAACAGCGATGCAAACGACGTCGTTGAAGAGGTTTGTGTTTAATTCGTACCTCAGCTATATTGAAGACTGATCTGAATAATTATAGTTCATGCTACTAACTAATATCACCGTTGCGCAACGTATTGCCGTTCACCTTCCCGAGCAGGCCTTGCTTCGTAGACATGACACGCCGCTCGAGAGACGCCTCGTGAGTTATTATCGCATCCGTAATCTCTTTCCAGTTACAACTTTGTACAGAATCTTTTCATTGAACGTGCCAATCGACTCAATATTGCAGTTGATGTCTCCTCTAGTGGTGCCCTCATGAAGTCATTCGAGGCGATCACAAACCCTACTGCCCGCATGGTGTTGGAGCTGATCTCCCACAAAGCTACTCAGCGAGCCAAATACTTCTGCGCCGGCATGCTCGATATCGCGAAATACAACCACTATGCTTTGAGCGTGCCCCTCTACACTCATTTTACCTCTCCTATCCGGCGCTACGCGGATGTTCTTGTGCACCGTCAACTCGAATCAGTTTTGCAGGGTGGAGGTGAGTTACGCTTTGTAACCGTCTTTGTCATGTTCTGACGAATCACAGTGGAACCTAAATTCTCCATGGACCGTGACGCTGTTGCAAAGATTGCTCAACAGTGCAACATGTTTGTGTCATTTTTATCAATAACTGGTTTGGTGTACTGATTTTTATGAACAGCAAAAGGGACTCGGCAAATTTGGCACAGGAGCAGTCGACCCATCTCTACTTATGTGTTCTAATCTCGGACCTCACCCAGCGATATGGTCCTGTCATTCGTCCAGCCAAGGTTGTTAGTGTCCTTGATGCTGCGTTTGACGTTCTTGTCCCCGAGTTTGGCATTGAGAAGCGGGTCCATGTCGACCAAATGCCTATTGACGTAAGTGTTTCAGAACTGATTCACGAGAAGAAATCTGATTGTTTGAACTAGAACCACGTTTATGATGAGCACTCGCATACCTTGCAAATCTATTGGTCGACTAGGGACGTCCTTAGCTGGTTGGCGGAGAACAGCGATGACGAGCACTTGAAGAAGGTTAAGCAGAACGCTGAGGCCCACGCAGTCAAAATGGAAGTTGCATCTCGCTCTGTGCATGACGAGAAGGCCCTCTTTGACGAGGATGATGCCGATGAAGATGAGATTGTGTTAGGAAGGGACATGGAAGCTGAAAAGGCACCTGAGACCTCGAAGCAAAGGCTCTTGTCTGCCGCCAAGGTCCAACCTGTGTTTGAGGGTTTGAGGACCACACCGGCTGGCCACAAGATTCAGGACATCAAGGAGCTCATGACCGTTCCCGTGCGTATTTCTTCTGAGTGATACATGTGCATTTTGTTGACTCGCATGCAAGGTTATCGTGACTGCTGATTTGACCAAGAGCCCGCCCGTCATCAAGGTGTATAGCGTCAACCCTTACGCAGAGCAGAAGAAGTAATACTCTGCATCCACCAATGACGACGGCGTTTTATGTGTACGATAACCGTTTGATATTCCATCATGCTCTCTTTTCCAATTCCCTTCTATGTTACTAACTCACGGTCTGTACAGTATTCGGTCATCCACGATTTCCTTGTTACATTCTCTCCTTTACTTCGCCAATATGCCGTTGTTGTCTACAGGCCCTGTGTTGGGTCGTGTCTCGCTATACTATAGCATTAGTTCGTTAGTAGTATGAAATCTAACATGTTGTCTTCTGTTATGATGTGGCCTGTGAATTGCGAATGTTCAATCAAAACGAATGAATGTATTGCCTACTCTACAACATGATAACGGTGAGTACCTTGTAGCACTGCAGTGAATGAGTGTGAATAAGTATATGCATATGCAAGATGCCCGTGGACAAGTCAGATAATTACTAAAGAAATAAAGTCAGTCATGTCAATCGTCACGCATATCATATCCAAGAAGTAATTGCATGTTTTCGGGAGTTCGGGGTATTCGCTCGGTACTCTACTCTGTCCTGGCTGCGTTCACGAGGTGCAGCAGCCGACGAAGGTGTCCCTCGCGTCGATTTTCCGCTGGAGCGAGAAGATGAACGGCCCATGTCGTGAGGTTCACCTCCTTCCTGGACGGTGTGCAGGGAGTGGATGGAAGCGGAGCTACTCATGCTTCCAGCGCGTGCATGGCTCGCCGTACTGCGTCTACTACATATCTCGTCATTGCATAGTCTGAACAACTCGTCCAGACCAAGATAATTGGCCTCGTCGCGAAGCTCGAGTAATGCCTCAAGCCTTGCCCGTGACGAGGACGCAAGTTGAACAGCTCTAGGAATGATGGCTGGGTGTTCTGAAGTGAAGAGGGGAGTGCGGAGGTACGACAAGATGTACACGTATCTAGAATGATAGCATTGACAATTATACACAATCAGAAGCGGGAGGTACTTACGGAGCACTTGGCCTGTCAAGGAATATATGTATATTCATGGTTGACTGGGATATAAACCCAGAAGACGCTAAATGATCATGAAACATAGCATTGAACGAGTTGTCTGGAAGCTCGGAAACATCGCTTGCATTGGAGTACAACGATGCCGCAACTGATTTTCGTGGTAAGAGGGAAGTGACATAGTTTGAGAGGTAAGAAGGCCTTGAAATAAGAGTACGGAGTGTCGTGCGGTGCGTAGCTGAACTTGTCTCTATGGTCACGATAATCTTGGAAGGATCAATCGCACTGCTAGGGACAGGGGACAGCAGAATAGATTCGAAGGGAGGTTGGGGTGGCGTAGCAGAGACGTTAACGGGAAGTGGTGGTACGGGTGGCAGATTTTCTGCCAAAGACGGGGAGGTCTTTGTTTTAATGACTGGACGAAGGACTGTAGATGTCGTCAATGGCGCAGGGGGAGGAGGACGGCTTGGGCATGGCGGCGCGGATGTGTCTTTTACCGGAAAACTCGATAAACTACTATGTGTCGAAGCGGATATAGTTGGAGTTGACGACTCGAGAGAAGACTTCGACGGCACAGGTGGCGGACCATCCGCAAGCATAGGCAAGCCCATTGCCTCCTCAGAGGGTGCCTCAGAAGCTGATTTCCGTTGTCCGCCATCATCTCCATCGTCAAACAGGGTGCTCGTACCGGACAGCGCCTCTTGCGGTGTCCTTACAACCATGGCGCCACTTCCAAGAGGCCCACTACGTCTGACATTAAATATATCCAAGGAGCTGTCAAACCTGGGTTCTGATATGCGAATTGGTGCAGCTGCGACACCATGTGGTGAAGTATTGGAGGAAGAACTTGTATTGCGAGTCAGCCAGATCATTGGCTTCGAGGTCGAAGGTTTGTGACTGTGACCTCTTGGAGGCGTGCTTGGAGGTGATACTGGTGTAGAAGATAGAGAGAAATGATGCAGAGCCAGCTCTGTGGTTTGTGAGATGGGTGGTGGTGGATGCTGAGGACGCCTTGGAACAATCATAAGGGGACTAGTGGAAGAAGGGGACTCGTGTACGACTAAGACAAGACTAAGGCGGTCAAAGAGTACAAAACGGTTAAGAAGTAAGTTGATGGACAAAAGTAGATGAAACGTTTCGTTGTTTCCAGTTATCCGAAGAACAAAAAGATTTCCAGGGAGAAAATGATCGGCACTACAACACTTACCTCTTTTGGACAACAAAGATTAAAGCACCCGTGGGAATATTGATCATGCTTGCCATGGCTTCCCCAGTTACCACAAAATTCCAGACTGCTTTACCTTTCGCACTTCTTTCAATTTCACCCGGTCTTGCTGCTCTTCATGCTTCTCGAGTGCGTTCTCTCTACCCAGACGAATTTGATTCTTCATCCGCCACGAATTGTCTGCGGTGCGGTTCATATCTGTTGGCCGCCGATGGCTCTATAGAACTCCGCAGACCAAAAAAAAGGAGAAAGGTTGCTGACAAGAAATTAAACGCCATCAAGATTACTTGTCATCGTTGTTGCTTTATTTCCTATACTTCGTTTGATAGGAGAGAGACATTCCCTCAGTCAAAGCCTACCACTGGAGCCCAACTATCACTACCATCGCCGGTCCCTTTAGTGTCCGTTTCATCTCGGTCAGAACACAAACCGAAAGAAGAATTAATACCATCTTCGTCACGTTTTTCCGTGCCAGTTGGTTCATCCCCTGTGGCACATTCGACGCGAGGAACTACACCTAACTTGCACACAAAGCCCAAAAAGAAGACAACAGCATTACAGGAGATGTTAGCTCGCAATCGAGAGAAGGAGGCTGCAAGAACACAATCCCAGCAAAAGCCACCACCAAGTGGCCTTGCATCGTTCCTTAATTCACTACAATGATAAAAAGGTGCGTTGTTAATCTTACATATGGCTGCACCATGTTCTCAAGACCTGACATTCTTTAACAATAGCTTCCTGATGGTTTTGGCGATGTGTATCTATCCCTCGTCGTCAGACTCGAGCCCACTTGGAATGAAACGGCTGGGAAAGGAGAAGATACAGGAGATTGCTCCTCCGATGGACTAGACGACATATCTGGAAGTTCACGTTCAAATAATACATGAATAACAAATGTGCATTTTATTTGGCTCTTTCAACTAATTATATTTTATACAGTGGCCGGTTCATTGATCTGAAGCGTGCGCGTGGAGTACGTGCACGGCTCGGGGCACGAGCACCTCCGCGGACAGTAGCTTCCCTCACAATGGAGAGCCACAGCAGGCAACAGCTCGATGATATCCTCATCAAATTCGCTCCACGGCCTCTGAAAAACCACCATCCACCAGCCAGCACTGTGACACAATCAACTTCCACTTTTTGTTGCGATCCGATCAGTGTCATTTCTGCATCGCTATGGGAAGATGAAGTCCATAAGATATTTGAGAAATCTGTGCCAACGATCAGGCCTAGGATCCGAGGAGAGCGGGGGAATCACTGACGCAAGGAATGTATGAGTAGCCGAATTGCTTACATCCGCTCTGGAAGTTGGAATCGGGCCTCTCACCCTTCGCATCATTCTCAAACTGCTCAACTGTCTCTTTCTGCTGCAGACTGGCGCCAATGATGTGTTGCAGACTGGCGCCAATGCTGTGTTGCAGACTGGCGCCAATGCTGTGTTTTTAGAAACCCTCGTTCAGGGGAAACAGCCTTGGGAAACGGTGGCTGTTCAGGTCACCCCTTATAGCACGGGAGATCTGTGGACCGTAGTCGGCACGACTCGGTTCAGAAGCTTGAAGTGTTACTGGTCAGATTTCAATAGATTCTCCCGCTGATTGAGATTCGGCCAAATTCAATTCGCGCCAAGTTATCTCTACCTCCAGAACGCGTCCACCGATATCCGCCCCTGTTATACACCACTTTGGTTATTTCCCTTGATCTGGAGACTATTGATGGATGCAATCGTACTGGGTCCTCACTATGATTTTGGCCAAAACAGGAACAGAGGAACGGACTTCGATCCAAGCCAATAATTTCTCCGCGGAAGAGATCTCAGCCGTTGGATGTGCAACGACGCGCCACTGATAGTGGCACACCCAGGTAAAGACCAGTGGAGGGCTAGCAAAATCAGCGGAGATTGTTGTACCCGAGTGTGAAGTTACGTTGGCATGTCGTCAGCGATAACCAGGAACACCCCGGGCTGGTGAGCGGGTTGAGATGTTCCACTGGCAGCCGATGGATGTGAGGTTCCGGGAAGTTCACGTCGACGGGACCGAGGACGTGTGAATTACATGACTCGGAGTGAAGGGCAGTGGATTTGTTACTTTGGCAGTACCGAATTGATGCCGGTGGGCATTTCTTGTCGTCCGAGGCTGAGTCCATCAGCATCATTGTTCAGGTAGAATTCTGGGACTGAGCCACGGGCGCTCTACATAGAGAAGTCGGGACACGAGCTAGATAATTAAGCAGCGGATGAGTATGCGTCGCGGCCTGGCCAGGGTGGCCAGTATGGTTGCCTACCATATGTAGGCCTACATGGCAAAAGTTGGCATCTAAAATCTACAACATATATATAAGTGCTGTGCTCAAACGCGCCTCGCCCATCTCAAATAGTCACGTAACAGGGATATTCCGCCGGCCCGTTACCTCTGCGGTAGCTCGGCGTCAATTGTGTCCACTGCATTTGATTCCGCGTATCAAAATGATCCAATCCTGCCAGTCTCCTACTCAAGATCGTTTTGAATGAAAGCGATAGTCGCAATTTTATTCTCATCGCGACTTCAGCAGTGGTCAACGTCTTCTTGTGATAGGATTATGGATTTCAATCAGCCGGCCTGCAGTAGAGGACAAGATGCTGCAGCGTACTATGGGAGAAGACTGGGAGAATTGGGCAAAGAAGATGAAATATCGATTACTTTCTGGGGTCTATTGATTATATACATACCAAGTGCTCTGTTTGCTTCTTGTACCATATATTGGTGTTTTATAGGAATTGATTGTATATTGTATATTAGAATATTATGATGAAAACGGCCCGGGTTTTACTTTAACATTCATACGCTGACTTAATGTTGACTTGAACTTTGCATTCGTATCATGCATACAGCTGACTCTCTTCGCCACTATATGAACCATTGACAACACTACCAGAGTGGTGAGGTAGGTAAAGACTATACTATGCATGTGTATTCTACGAAAGAAATAAATGAGCGTGGCTACCTCATGGGTTACACTATAGAAGGGCTAGAAATGGATAACTCTTTCTGTTCTTTGTTGGCGTAGGGGTGCGCTGGCTTGATGAACCTTCCGGGCCAGAATGGAACGTACACGACGAGGGCCAAGCAAATGGGAATCGTATCACCCAGATAGAAGGCTGCCTCGCTTGTGCTGAGATTGCCGCGGAAGCCCTGACTAGCCTCCACAACACGGTAGAAAGAACGAATCTATCAAAGCGTCAGTTAAAGACTACGAGGTTACTGTCTATATGTAACACGAACCAGAAGTCCGACGCAACTGACCGCCAAGGCAGCGGCGAGTGTTCGCCAGTCGTTATTCCAGGGTTGCTTTGAGTCTCGCATGCAGACATCCTGTTCCTCAGTGTAGACCTTGTAGAGGAATCGTGCATAAATGGCACAAAAGAAAACGAAGGAGACCAGTTGCATAATGAGGCCGACCAAAAATATCTGAAAGATATAATTAGATCCACAGGTAGACGTCAGGTGCAAGGACATACATGAAGTCCCAACGTCGCCGAACTTTGAACCGTGGACGTAGTCATTGAGGCTCCTATCGCCTTTGGCACTATATCATCAGAGAAGGTCATTCAAAAAAATTCAACGCTCACCTGAATGACAAAGGTAGTGAAGTCGGACGAGACGAATATGAGGGTGAGCCGCCTCACTGGAAGCAAGATGTGATGAGCGCAGTCGATTTCACCGGCAAGGCGACCAAGAAGAGTATAATTCGCGGCAATGAAGAAACAGGGCTTTTAAGGGTCAACACATATTCATAGTCATAGTTTGATGCTAACTCACAGACAACACGATCATCAAGTCCTCAGTGATGAAAATCTGCAATGAGTCTGGGTTATTATGCAAAGCGAAGCGAAATGCAAAGCCGAGAGCATAAACTACAACCATCATGAGGAAGAATCAAAACAAGCAAAAGACTGCGACGTGCTGTATTCCCCAATGACCATGGACAGCATGAACCTCCCGCCGTTGTAGATTATTTGATAAGTCTGAACGAGAACGACCAACAGCACATAAACTTTGCACCATAAGTTACGTGTTTCCCTGGCTTAGTGGCTACTCACCAAAGGCGACAGCAGTGAGCGAATTGTTAGCGATATATCCAAGGCCATTGCATGGATCGTCTCGTGGGTCTAGATTAGGATCAGAAGGACATGTCACAGAATTGGTGGCTGCCTGAGCCGACGTAACAAGAAGAGACAGGAGAAACAAAGCACTCGCTAAGATTGGGCCAGCCATGAGAAGAAAAAGACGAAAAATAAGAAGATGAAGAATACCTTTCATGGGCCAACAAGCTCAGCATTTATACTTGAATAGTGTCCATCCAAAATTATCCACCTCGACGCGGCGCCAAACGATATCCATGCGAACCGTGAGGCAGTGAGTTGTGACACCCATGCAAACATAGACTCATCAGAGGTTTACCGTGACAATGAACAGCAAGAGCATTTGCAAAATCATACCTCTTAGAATTCAGAACCAGCAATGTGCCTGTGGCACGATTGTGGTATCGCAGCCATTAGAAGTTCTCAAGGTGCCCGAAGGGTATATGACCCCTTGTCTGCGAAGTCAAAGCAAGTAATCAATTAACCAGAGTAGTAGGTCTGAATGAATGACAATTTTATGAGGTATGCTCAAATTGATTGGAAAACTGTGGTCTACAGAGCGTGGATCGCAGAGGTTCGTCCATCCTAGAAACCGCCTCCAGGCTCTGACACAGTGGTTGGAATCGGAGAGGTAGTGGAATGTTACTTGATGTACACAGCAATTTAGAAGCCACTGTATGTGCCAACAGGCTCTGCGGAATGCTGTTTGCGGGTTTGAAATTCTGGGGTTGCTGGGCGGGAGTCAGTCGTCTAGGCACTATAGTAGAATTTAGCACAGGTCCAGGAGAGAGTAGAAATACTTCCGAACACGAAGCTTGTTTCGAAATAATGCAGGCAGGGCGGTGGAGAGGATCCGAGTTATAAAGCTGTCCGACCCACAAATATTATGACATGATATGATTGGTCAATGTAGCTAGCATGTGTATGTGATGTGACATTGACGCGTGATACCAGAAGTCACGCGCTTCATCACACCGGGGCCTATATAATTATTGGCTCTTTGAGGAGAATAAGATTCTGGTTGTCGCTCGATACACGCCTCAAGGAACTGAGAAATCACACATAAGTGATACTGTGAATAGGCAATAGCTCAAGGCTGTCGAGGGTGCCGCGGGGTTGACCTGCACAAACCGGTGTCCTCGTGACTTCGCCAGTCCCTTCCGAATGTATCGCATTCGGGATCAGTGAGCGCTCACTGATCCCAGTGTAACGACGGATCTATTTAGCAAGCTCAGCGGCCGCATCTGCAGAGCAATTTTAATTTGCTTTCGTCCCATCATAGATCGAGATTGACCGTCGACTTATTGCCGAATGTATGTGGCTCCGGCCTAGCGTTTAAATGGCTGGTCATTATACTGCAATGACGTCATGGTTCCCATGTTCGCGTTGTATGTGTATCTACCTGTACTGCATACTCATTGTTGCGCTCTCATTAGCTCCATCCCCTCGACATCCGTCACGCGTGAACGTTTGAACGCCTGTTTTGTGCGTTTGTCCGTGCATTTTTTCCTTGTATTTGTGTCCACTTATCTGTTCAGTGGATTTCTACTTCTTCGCACTTGTCTGCGCTTGTCACCAACGCTCCCTGCTCATTTGCACCTGCTGCTACTCATTCGTAATTGTCTGCACTCGTTTGCGTTTGATGTCACGACTTCAGATCACGCTAACATAGATCGAGGTTGGAGAGTTGTTGCGGCCGGATATATATGATGTGTTTACATTTTCGATCATTTTTTCAGCATTTATGTTCTAGGCAGATGCCACGCAGTATGAAGTACTGCCTTTCGATGACGTGCCAGATCATATTCATGTCCGTCGTCATTATTTTTTTCATCCTGACTTGGCCATTAACACTCTGCACCTTGTTGACATCAATATCACGTATTCCACATATAAGTATGAAGCTGCGACCTGGGCCTGAGCCGTCAAGAAGGGCCCGACCTACAATTTGAGCGGGCCTGAGCCCTCTCGAGCCGAGCTGTGCCGTGCACATCACTAGGTCACACAACAACCTTCATTCAATCCTCGGACATTACTTGTAGCCAGACCGGCCAGAACTCCAACATTCACGTCGTCTCAGACTCGACAACCCCCGCAATATTATGCTGTCGCTGTACATCTTGTATGCTTTTGTCTCCTGGACCTGCACCCTCTCGTGTTCCGCCACGGTCATCAGCTATTGAACCGACTTCTGGTCCTAAAATTGATGTTTGGCTGATAGTATATATTATATCAATGGGTGCCACGACTTTCATGCCCTTCCGAATGCCATTAAGAACTATTTTTAACACAAGGTAACCACGCTTCGACACTGTTTTAGTCGACGAGGGTGGTGGTGGGACAGCGGGTGTAGGTGGTGCGTGTTTTTTGTATTAATTCCTTCCAACGCTACGCTAATGTTTGATCATGAATTTCTGGGTATTTTTTGCACAAGTCCGCGTCGTCGTTTTCATGCTGACGAGTCAGGCTGTGACTACCTTATTTTGTACACTTGCAAAGTGACCTACCCACTTTGCTTATGTGAAATGGTTCATGCCATTTGGGCAACCAAACCATGGTTTGTATAAAATTTCCCGTCTCATTCGTAACGGAGAGCGTCTCGCAAGTTTCTGATGTTCGCAGGAGTGTATATTTTATTCCAAAATTTGGTCCAGTAGCACCTCGCGAATGGACGAACAGTACTGTTCTGGAGCTTTCTTCTACCTTCTTCGTAACTCGCTCAGTGACAGGTATATTTATTTAATTATAATCTGACCGGTAGGAATGACTATATTATTCCAAAATACAATGATTTCTGTCAAAATACTATATTCGACTGTTTTAAGCCCAAGTTTGAATATTTCCTAGCGGAGGTTTTCCCTGATGTCGGTGTGAAATTATGCCAGCCCTCGCAGATGGTAGATGTACTCATTCAATCCGCTCATTCTATCCTGAGTACCTTCGAGTACGTACTCCTTAATAGTCTCTGCATACTATATAGAAGAAAGACAGTCGTTCCTTTTGTATAATCAGTCCAAATGAATCTGTAATCGACTGCCTACTCAAGCACTGGAATAACATACGTGAACCAACAATATCCGAGCTGCAAGGTCCCTATAGAGTCTGTGTATCCTGATATAACAAGCAATAAATAAAAGTGGAATAAGTGTGGTTAATAGTCGTCTAGCACCGCTGAGGGTACTTCATGGTTGTATCCTAAAGTACCGCGAGAAAGTGACAAGTCCCGACCATTCTGCAGTTCGTTGACGGAGGGCGCTAGTCTGGCTGTGATGAACTTTCCGGGCCAGAATGGAACATAGATCACGATGGCCACAAAAAGGGGAAGCGTATCACCCAGGTAGAAGGCTGTCTCGCTTGAGCCGAGGGCGCCGTGAAAGCCCTGAGCGAGCTCTGCAACACGGTAGCATGAACGAATCTGCAAAAGCGTTTGTTAAAGGAGACAAGGTTGCTGCATGAAAGACAAACCAGAATGCCGATACAGCTGATCGCCGCGGCAGCGGCGATTGTTCGCCAGTCACTGTTCCAGTGTTGCTTTGAGTCTCGCATCCAAATGGCCGGCTCTTCAGCGTGGACTTTGTAGAGGAATAGTACGTAAACAACACAAAATGAACAGACAGAGGCCAGTTGCAAAACGAGGCCGGCCAAAAAAATCTAATAGAGATGATTAGAGCTCACTCAGGTTGGGACAAACGCGGGTACAGAAACATACATGAAGTCCTGTCATAGCAGTACTGTAAACGGTGGACGTTGTTATTGAAGCTCCTGCCGCCTTTGGCAAAACATCGTCAGAGAAGCTCATTGAAAAAAAGAAGTCGATACTCACTTGGATGACAAAGGTAGTCACGTCAGACAAGACGAAAATGAGGGTGAGCCGTCTCACTGGAATCAAGACCCGATGGACGCAGTCGATTTCCCTGGCAAGACGACCGAGGAGAACGTAATTCGTGGCAATGAAGAAACAGGGCTTTATAAAAGATTAACAAACGACCATTGTTACGGTTTGACGCTGACTCACAGACAATACGATCATCAAGTATTCGGCGATGTAAATCCCCAGTGAATCAGGATTATAATGCAAGGCGAAGCGAAACCCAAAACCTATAACATAAACTACAGCCAAACATCAGCAAGAACCAACACAAGCGTGAGATTGAGACGTGCTGTATTCCCCGAGGACCATGGGCAGCATCCACTTCCCACCCTTATAGATAATTTGGTAAGTCTGTATGAGAGCGACCAGCAGCACAAGGCCTTCGCACAGTAAGTTAGTACGTATGCTCCCTGGCTTACTGATTACTCACTAAAGGCGATGGCAGTTAGCGTATTGTTAGCGATATAGCCAAGGGCATTACATGGGTCGTTGCGCGGGTCTAGGTAAGGATCAGATGGGCATTGGGTGGAATTGCTGGCCGCCCGAGCAGAAGTAACATAAGTCAAAAGAAGAGTCAAGAGAAATAAAGTGCTGGCTAAGATAGAACGAGCCATGAAGAAGATGAAGAAGATGAAGATGAACACCTTCTATGGAAAAGGCTCATGTTTTATGTTGGAGGACGAAAGAGTATCCATCAAAAACTTCGCAGCGCAGCAGCGTCAATGTCATTGTGTGAATTGTGAGGCAGTGAGTTAGGACAGCCCGAGAACATCGGGTATGGTAGAGCTCATCAGAAGTTTACCGCAGCAAGAATACTGTAGAGATACGCACTTAGGGTCGACCTCATCTGGGTATGATATATGACCAACTGAACCTTATGTTCGAGGGTTAGAAGGAGGGTGTGACATGTGACATTTTTCACATGGGTTCGGGCTGCAGACTCGTGATTTCCTCATGTAGTGCAGATATGATGCTTGTACTCACCCACAGATGCTTATGAAACAGAGCTATGTCTTTAATTTTACTTCCATCTAGCCACATGTTGTCTCCTCTATATGTTTTTTTTTCCATGCTTTGACCATGTATCACACTTTTAGTTCGTTGACCTCAACCTTGGTGTAACTGTCACACGAATTCGCTAGACATGTGACGGTGTGACGAACCTAAGTGCGTAGTACCAGGAATGTGTATCAAATTAATACCTTCCCTATCATGAAGAATTTATGAACGATGTGTCCGTGATAAGACTGGGGTATTTCAAGGTCCAGGAGCCCAAAGGTTATACAATTCCGTGTCTGCTGGATCAAAGCAGGTGACCAAGGCTATGTCCGAGCGAATGATAATTTTACGGGTGTTCAGATTGACTGGCAGACTGCGGAGTGTGGGTCGCAGAGGTTCGTCCATGCGGTAGAAACTGCCTCCGGACTCTGATATAGTAGTTGAAGTCGGGGAGTTAGCTGCGTGGTCCTTGACATGTGTCATCAGTAGAAAATTCAGAAGCCTCCCTATGTACTAACCTCTGCGGAATGCTGTTTGCGACTTCGCAATTCTGGGGTTGCCGCTGGGGCACTGCCCATTCCGGAGCGGTAGTCTAGGCACCAAAATTCAACATAAGAAAGATAATGGATAGCATGCTTCCGACCATGAAGCTTGTTTCTTGATGCAGCCGATGGCTGTTGGGCTGACATATTGTCCTGTGCCTATACTTTTATGGTTGTGGTATGCAAGTTGGCGCGTGTGACATTTGACGCGTGACACTACAGATAACGCGACTGGTCACACCCGCGCCGTCTGGCCCTGTGGCTCCAAGCCTCCGATCTCCCTTTCGATATTAATTGCCACCATGAACATCTTCAAGAGTCGTAAGTGCAGTTGTTTTTTGATCTGCTTCCTTCTAATATCTTCTGCTATAGTCCTTGGAAAAGTATGGCGTACGTTCGATCCTGCTGGAAGATATGTCCGATGGCCTAACCTTACTACCCTCAGAGGACCCCAATGCTGCAGAAGTCGTCAAGATCGAGATGGGCCAGTTGTACCTTGTCAGGCCGGGTAACATCCGGTCATCAAGGGAATGCATGTACGAGTTGTGCCGGTTCATCATATAACTGTCCCTGATTTCATTGCAGATACAATGAGGCAATAGCGACCATACGCCGTGTCCCCGCACTCGACCACAACTTTCAGCTGGTCATTACACGAGTATATGAAGATGGCGATCAAGAGCTTCTCGAAGATGAAGATGAAAGTGTGTAAATCTATTGTATACATCATTTAATACAAGCTCTCACACGTAACGAATGATAGCTGATGAAGAGAGGGTGTTCTTAATCAGTGAAGAACTTGAATTCCGGTCTGGGGTGACGGATGATGAACCGACTTTCATTTGGCGCGACCTCGATGGGGATGTCGACGAATTGTATGAATTCGTAGCCTCAGGCACCAACGAACCGACTCGTGCGTTCTTTGAGACTTGCATGTACCGTGCAATGTACGAGCGCAAGTTCAAGGCAAGTGCGGATAACACAAAGGACTCTGACTTGGATCAGTTTATATGGCGGTTAGCGCTTTTCGTCATGTCGCCCTTAATCGCTCCCCTGATAACGTTTTCAGACCTGTCACAAAAGCTAGGGGCAAGGGCGGTAACCGGAAGTCGCCGAAGAATCAAGAAGACTCCGGGGACCTTCCATCAGACACCGTAGATGACTCTACGGTCCAACCACGAGTGATGCCGACTAAACCAACAAGTGCGGCAGCGAGGCCATCCTTTGCAAGCTCCTCACTCCCGACAGTTGCTTCTCAAGAAGGCCATATCTTCTCCTGGAACCTGGAAGTAGAAGGCTTCGTTGCCGAGCGCGAGGAAGTTGTTGTTGCCAAGATCGTTGAGCGCACCTCTGGCAATTTCAATTATTGGCTCATAGTCACTGATGAGGATGGCGACTTTGTTTCTCACAAAATCTCTTCGGATATGAATCCTCGCTGGGCTCAAAAGACGTCATCGTTGACATGGAACTACGCTAACGGCGGCAGATATGATAGTTGGGCCCTGCAACTCACGTCTACAGAAGCCTACGATGCGTTTAAGACGGCCTTCGCTCAATGTCTGTGGGAAACATTGCATGGCGTTGAATTTCGAAAGGCCAAGGTAGAAATCTCGCGATCTCAAATTTTCAAGTGGTTTACTGTGCACATAGCCTGATGAACAAGCCTATGTCATCAGTTCAACAACTGAAGACGTTGAAATGCGTGACGTGGAAGATGAAGGTGAAGACGAAGAAGAGGTTGAATCGGAACTTGACCCTGATGAAGGTACGTGGATTCTGCTATCACACGCAGGAAACCCCTGAGTGGCGTCTTAGAAGCAAGTGAGGAAGAAGAGGAAGAAGAAGAAGGGGACGTTGTTTCTTCGATGCCACAAGGGGAACGCAACTCGCAGTTAACGATCGGATATAAGGGCGACCGCTCTTATGTTGTCCGTGGAAATAATATTGGTGTCTTCAGTCACTCCAGCGACGATCAAGTGAAGTACTATGCGACTATTAGTAAAATTTCTACGCCGAAGGGCAAGGAATTCAAACCACAGGAGGTATTTTAATTTCAAATCCCTCGCATGATGACAAGTACTGAGATCATCTTCTTGTGCAGGTCATGTTGCACGATCAGGACACGAAGATGGTCCTCAAGAATCCTTTGGATCCCCATTCGTTATTCAGCATGGACATTGAACGAGGCAAAGTGGTCGAAGAGTGGAAGATCCACGAAGATATCACAGTTGATCACATTGCCCCCGACAATAAATTCGCTCAAACTACTCGCGAGCAGACTCTTGTCGGTGCTTCTCACAATGCGCTGTTCAGGGTAGATCCACGTATCTCTGGCAGCAAGATGGTTGAGAGCCAATACAAGCAATACGTCAGCAAGAATAAATTCTCTGGGGTCGCTACAACAGCCAGCGGGAAGTTGGCGGTGGCAAGCGAAAAGGGAGATATCAGACTTTTCGATACAATTGGGAAGAATGCGAAAACTGCTTTACCACCTCTTGGTGATCCTATTCTTGGTATCGACGTCACTGCCAGTGGCCGGTGGATTGTCGCCACAACAAAGACTTACCTGTTGCTCATCGACACTCTTATCGGCGAAGGGAGATACGCCGGAAATCTGGGTTTCGACCGTAGTTTCCCCGCTAACGCCAAGCCTATGCCGCGAAGACTTCAACTTCGTTCTGAGCACGTTGCATATATGAATCATGACATCAACTTTTCGGTTGCACGGTACGTGCCTTTAGGAGTGGCTGCGACCCTGACTGACTTTGGTAACCGAAATTGTAGCTTCAATCAAGGGGAGGGGCAAGAAGAGAATGCCATTGTCACAGCAACGGGGCAGTATGTCATCGCATGGGACTTTGCGAAGGTTAAGAAAGGGCACCTTGATAAGTATGAGATCAAGAAGTACGAAGACATGGTCGTTCAAGACAATTTCAAGTTCGGGGATGATAAACAAATTGTGAGTGGTCTGGGGGTCTATGAAGCCGTGGCGTACTCATGTAGATCATTGCAGATCGTGGCGCTGCAGAACAACGTCCTTGCGATTAACAAGAAGAACCTCAAACGGCCCACGAGAAATTCGCTTGCGGCTCCTATGTCCAGTCTTCAGAGTCGGTCGAGCATCGTGAATACTCCGTACTAGACGGTGTTTTCTGAGACGGAATTGTTGAGGTAGTTGTATGTATTGCGGATTGTATACCTAACGTCTTTAGTAACGTAGGATAGGGTATCGCAGAAGTTCTCTAAACATATAAGTGAAGATGTATATAATATTCCCTTCAAATTCTCTTCTCGCACTATTTCTTTTCATCTGTAGTAATGTCAACCTGTCTGTCGCGAGTATCAACATATCTCCAAATTCCAAGATGCCACATGATCCGGGGTATCATAAGAGTAAACCCAAGGACAATGGTGGTCCAAAGCATTGGACTCCACTGTGAAATATCCCATCTCTCATCTCCGAGAGCCCACAGCGTAACGAAGAGGTGCATGCAATCTCCCATGAGAAGGGGGGTCATGAGACCAAATACGATCTTCTCTTGTATAGCGGGTTGGGTCGAGAGATGCTTGCGGATGGCCGTTAATACAAAAAAGTTAACGACCCCCACGAGCGCACAGACGTGAGCTAGTTGAATTACAGTCACGATGGATGCCTTTGGAAGGCTAGCAGGTGGGGGATGATCCGCTGGCCATGGCGCTTGTGTATTGTGTGTCTGTCACACAGGTGGTTATTAGATGTTCGACTGAAGGAGAAGACTAAGATACTCACTGTTTCAGGGTCGTGCACCGTTCCTATGAACCCAAGTATCGTCAAAGCAGGTTCATAGAATGCGAAAATCGCATAGTAGAAGTCAGGTATAGCAGATGCCGACGGTTTGCATTGAAAACACAGGAGTATCGATTACGGGAACTGCTGGTATCGAGACAAGATTGTTGCGCAGTAGCCAGTGGACTCGGAATCTGCAAGGCAGTAGACGGTACTTGTGATGTGGACCTATGGAAGGCGGCCGCGAAACAGTTTGAAACTCCCCGTGGGCTCAAGAACCCACGTTTGACAATATTAAAGCCAACGGGTCGGAAAAGGAAAAGGAGATCTTCCAAGGCTCACAAGGGTTTTGTTCCCTGAGTCTTACTTATATGCCCAGCCCGGGGCCCGGGGGAAAGAACGAAAGAAGTTCGAAACGTAAAACATCGAAGACGGTTTCAACATCCATCATGTACGTAACACTGCAGCTTAATTCGATTTACCTCAGTCGACGTTGTCTAACCGGCCCTAAAGCTGATCAGTTTTCTGATCGTGTGCAATTTGTTCGTCTTTTCCATCTTACAATCTCAGGTCTATCTTAAACCCAGGTGGCCAGCTAATCATTTGATGTTGACCCACTAAATGGCGAGGACCGAGACCATTCTTCTACCAGAAGATGAGGGTTATAATGCATGACTTGCTACTGGGTGTATATCCACTTCTGCAAGCCTGTGCTTCGCGCCTTTCTAACATTACAATGCCTTACAACTGTCATTCCATAGTAGACTTCGAGATTCATTGATGTCCATGAGCACATGTTTCCATGCAAGTCGCATCCAAATACAATAACTTTATATATTCTAGAATACAGGCTAAGGACTTGTCCATTTGCCCAGAGGTATCAGTAACATCGTCTACTTCATACAAACAAACGTGAAATCAGCCGCTCAACAGACCGTTTAGCTGTTTTCGGGCTTCCTCCATTACCCTCTCCGCCTCATCGTCCTCCAGTCGATCTTGTGGTGCCTGGCACAAAATTCAGAATATAAACTACTCAAGAGGAGAGTATGACATACTGGTAGATCCGTTCCGGCTGAGCCAGCTAGCCCGAGTTTCCCGTTAGTGAGGTCGAAAAGAACCTTCTCAACTTCAGCGTCTGCCTCTTCTTCTAGCTCTTCGTCCTCGTCCATTTGTAAGGTGTCTCCAAGCATTTCCTCCATGATCCCAGCCTGGGGTACAAGTCAGATAGTCAGGGGAACGCGATGGAAAAACATAGCACACCTTCGTCATTTCCATGCTCATTTCTCGCATTGCTTGACTTATCTGGGGCAATTTGACAAGCGAGTTGGATAGTTTCATAATTTCTGTAGACTTCTGCAACGACCCTGTAACTTTGACCATGGCTGCAGAGTCGTAGCATGTAAATCAGCCATACTTCAAATTAAGAGTCTTCACTCACCCAGCTGCTGCTGTAGCTGGGTACCGATCGATCCCAAGCGTGCTTTGCTAACAGACAATCTGTCTTTCTGCTTATTACTGCGGACGACCTCCTTGGCGAGGATTCGTGCAGACTTCACATCTCCCTTGGTAGCAAGCTGCTTCACCGTCGTGCGTGCTTTAGCAGTCGCAGCTTCAAGCTGCACCGGGGATTAGCGTGGGATATGCGCACTACAGAACAGGGTGCCGACCTGCCTCATCTCCCTGTCCAGTTGTCGGCTTTCTGAACGCAATTTTCCTTGCCATACACGCACTCTCTCTTCAGGTGTCGGTCCATAGAGAAAGCGGTTAATGGTCTGCATGAGAGATTGAGTGCTGTGGTAGCTGGAAGTAGCAGAATGTTGCCTCTTTCGGTTTTCAAGGATGATTTGGGCTTGGCACCACAGTGGCACATCTTGAGACTTTCTCGCCTACATGCAGTCGCAAATCGTTTGGTGGACCTTTCTTAATATTGTGTTCAGAGGTTTTGAATAACTTGCCAGATTCGAGCAAGCTTGCTCTAGCGGCTGACATGGCGGCTGACTGCTTCGACAACATATAAACCGCCTTCTTCCAACATGGTCCTCCGGAACACCTTGGTCGCTGCTCACGAGGGTGAAACAGTGAATCCCGACGCTATATCCGTACAGGTTTACTTCGCTCATAATGTCAATCCAATGGCTCCTAAGCTTCTTCCTACTTCCGTCCTTCGCCTGTGCCACCATAAAACCTGTGTCCCCCGGCCCTGGCGACGTGTTCAGGTCAGGATCACCCTGTCTCATCTCTTGGGATACCGACAGGTCCGGCTCCACCCAACCATGGAGAAACGCCACCATCTGTATGCAGTCACATCCCTGGTCCTATTTTTACTTTGACATTGGTTGCTACAGACCTCATGTCCGGCTCCAACCTGAACATGTCAATGGTTACAACCGTTGTCGAGCACCTAGACGGGACTAACATGTCATCGTACAGTTGGCTATTGCCTGACGTGGCACCCAATGCAGACATTTACTTCTACCAGGTATGGTGCATAGCAGCTATGCGAGTTCAAGTGGTCTTTTACTGATACCGGTATACCAGTTTTCGAATAACGGGGTCCCGGCCGGATCCACTTGGACTTCTCGGTTCACAGTAAGCACAGTGGTAAACCCTCTTCGTGCAGAAGCTAATTATAGAGCTTTTGAGATTGCTTCGTATTCTGGCAACACCACTCTCCCTCAAAACAGCGAGCAGCCTGGCGGGGCTCCTATTCCGTGGGGTGTTGGACATCTTGTACCCCCCAAGAGCAAGATTTCGTCGAGCCCAGTCGTTTCACCTCGCAGCCGTCCATTACCAACCCGTCCATGCGAAACACTAAAACACCATCAATGCACGACATCCCTGGGAGATGCTTTGTCCTCCGATTATAAAAATCCCGCTGCCCCCCCCTCCTCTTCGACAACGCATGGTCTCGCACCCCACCGTAATAGATCAAATCAAGCTCACGCGACAGAGAAGACCTTCAAGCAGAGGTAACCGAGGAGGCCCTGATCTGAGCGTGCATCTCCTATGTGCTCTAGCAACGTTGTGGTTGGTGGTTCTATAGATCAGGGACCTAGATATGACTACAGATGTGTACTACTGCCTGTGTCGAAATAAAGTAATAGAGAAAAAATCTACAGCGAAAAGTAAGAGTGCACTATAAAAAATAATATGAACAGAACGTATGATATAAACACAGATTAAAGTTGTGGTCCAGGCTTGATCTGATTGACCAGTGCTTCCCAGTAACTCCAGTCCGAACCATCTACTTCCATCAAACCAGGATCACCAGCCATTGGATTGTTGTTAGGTCCTATCCAGCCTGAGAAGTCAGCACCACCAGGCCCTCCCCAAGATAAAGCAGGCATGCCTGCTGTCGCATCGACCGCAGGACTCCCACCGAAAGTACTGCACCAATGATCCAAGAGAGACTGAGCAGCGGATTCTTCTTCCCCACTCGGACTGCCGCTGCCAGCGGGTGAGCCGAGCGTAACCGTACCGTCGTTAGATCCACTGTGCTGCAGACGTTGCATAGCGGGGGAATGCGTGTAAGGGGGTGATAACGCGTATACTACAGGCGAAGACATTGTGGGAGACAAGGTTTTCGGCGACGTTGTACCCATCGTGAGAGCTTGGCGTGTAGATGGAGGCAGAGCAGAACGAGAAGTGGGTATGGAGAAGATTGTGGAGTGCTGTTCCCCAGTATGCCCGTTTGTAGGTGAGCTTGCTCCATCCACGCCATGCGACGCACTTTCTGCCATTTGTGATGCGCGGCTCTTAAGAAACTCGATAGTCTTGAGCTCCCTCCGAGTTGTTTCGTCCATCTCGCGCACGCCCTCATGGTCTGCCAGGAAGCCGTCCAAAATAGTGTGCATCATGTCTGCGTCCTTGCCTCTGGGGTGCAAGACTAGATAAATGCCACTGATCATCGCCGTTTGAAACTCTCTGTAGGCGTTGCTCAGAGAATCGCGAGTTTCTTTTGGCATTGAGTCGCGGAAGGCCTTACGAACTTGGAAATCCTTGATCGAAGACTCGAAGCACGCCTTTCGGGAACGCAGGGTAACGATCGCAACTCAATTTCCGCAATAAATATGGACGATGGAGGCCGACGCGAACGAACAACACCTCGGTAATGAGGAGGAAGCGGTGAACAGGAATGAATTTTTTTGTTTCGTCGAGGGATGTGTCGGGATCCAACGAAAAGTGAGGTGGTAAGTTGGTAACAAATTTTAAAAGGTCGTCATCCAGCGCCAAGACGTCAGAATAATGACTGGGTGACTTGACCTTCTGGAAATGATGTACCATCCGTCCAATAATGGAGGCCAGCTGATGCCTGAGAATAACAAAGGTCATCAGCGTAGGGCTGGAAAGGGGAGGTGGATTGCGAATGGCGGCAGGGGAAAAGTCGTCATCGATGTTCAAAGGCGGGAGGGTGCAGGTGTAATCGTCCTGAATAGCATGAGGTCTTCCAAGCACAAGTGCGTAGGAACGATCGGCGTGATAAAGATATGACCTTCAAAATTCCCTAAGTTTAGACCTTGAGGAGACATTGGTATCCTTACCATATGCGGCGTCGGTTTTCAACCTGAGCCGGATCAAGTCCCTGTACAAGCTAAATCAAAACAGGCATATCAATAGGATATTTACGAACTTACCGAAGGTGCAGCATCACGATGGAATCCAAGTGCTTGAGCTGTTCGTACAGCGGCACCCAATTGACTCCAACATTCCGTAATGCGACGATCAAAAGTCAAGAATCGTGCACTCTAGTGCTGATGTTAGAACTCCGCGCCGCGTACATAACCTTCAACACTCACGAGTAAGCGAGTGAGAACAATATCCAGTGAATCCGGTTGGATAGCTGCGGCGATAAGCAGAGAGCGTCGAGCTATTCAGAAAACGGGTGGGCATAAAACACATTATACTCGATCAATGACGTACAAGACCAGTAATATCTCAGAGATGTCACTCTTCTTGTTCGCGCGTCGCCAGCAAGATGTTCAGGTGCCAATCGCACAGAAATAGCAAGCACCACGAACAACAACGGAAGGAAGCGTGCATCGTTAGTATTGGCGCCAACTCCATTGGCGCAAAGAGATGCGTAGGCAGTCCGAAAGTCAGCCTCGCAAACGGGATATCTCGTCCAATTGCTACAATCAAGGGGAAAAATCATCAAGACTGGACAACAAATAGGGCATCAACTAACATTGCAGCGAAATAATGATCAATAAGTACATCGGAAAACCGTTGTGGAGGGAGTTCCTGAAGGAGCTCCGAGATTTTGTGCGGTGATACGCCGCATTCTTGGACAAGACTCTTGAGGTTGTCAGCTGCTGAAGGCTCAGAATCTTGTCGCACCGACTCGATTATCGATGGGGTCGCTAAGGCTGATTTATGCTCGCCGTGACCAGTCCCGTGCTGGCCGGAAGGTCCAGCAATGATATTAGAAGTGGAATGAGGCGAATCCCACTGTTCTTGAATCGAACTGGCAACAACGACGTTTGCCAGCTAGTGAAAAGGATGTCAGACAATAAAACTAGCATGAATCAAAACATTCACTTGCTCCAGAACGGAGGCGGGTGCTACACTTCCTGACGCGCTATTGCCAAACCATTTTCCACTGTGGAAGGTACCGCCGCTTGGATCCTGCTCATCAGTTATCGAACGATTATCGTCATCTGGGCCATCAGATGTAGAACTTTGGTGTCTGTCTGCAGCTGAATAGGAAGACTGAGACGGTGAATTGAAGTATTGAGGCAAAGCCTGCTCGATAATGTGCTCAAGCCTGGCTAAGCGGACGCTCAGATCTTGGTCTGTTTTTCCGGGAGTGTATGCTTTGCAAAGCTCTGGTACTTTTCGTGCTATACACTAGGAAGACTGTCAGAAGAACGGGTAATAAACGACATGAGAGAGCCATACATGAGAGCACGGTATCTGCCGGTCGCACTGCCATGGGGAACATTTTAACAGTGTAATTTGAATGATAAGAGTATGGACAAACCTTCTGCTTTCGACGATGACATTCACCACAGGAGAAACTACGGACAAAATGGTTCTGGGTCACTCTAAGCGCGCAAGGAAAAAATGACAAACCTGACTCTAGATCTGGGTTTCTTGACCTGTATATGATCGACATCATCATCTTCAGTTTTCCTCCTCTTGAGACTAGAGGTTTCCGAAGCTGAAGTGTTCTTGACCATGGATGATGGGAGCGGATGATGATCTTGGAAATTGAATAGAAAGATGAAGAGAGGCAGATCGGTGACTCCGTCTCCGAGTCCGATCTGCACGTGCAGGTGGCACTGCTGGCAGTCAATATTCGTGCATCATCGTGATCATGTGCAAGCGTTAGCGCTTAGCCCTGGTTACCATTGAGCGGCTCACTGTGAGACGCATGCAGGCGCGACGGAGACTATCCGGATTGTTCATCGAAGGTTATCTCATATATAATATAGTCTGTTTACCGCAATGTCCTCAACAACACCGACTCTCGACTCGGACGTAGCCGTCATGATGGAACAACCATCCTGGAAGAAAACTAAACTCTCCCTGGAAAGACCCTACAAGGATGACAAAGGAGAGCGCATACCTGTCCTTCTAGACATAACTCCAGATGGAGTGCAAGTATTTGAGCCGTATGTCACGAAACCGTCGCTATATTCTATCGCTAACCAAGCATCAGTCCACAAGATCCCATCAAACTCTTGGGTGAAAACCTGAGACGCATATTCATCGAGCGCGGCGTAGATTTTTTTGAGCGCCAAGATGCCCTGAGGGCTACAGGAGACTTGTCCATTCCTCAGGCCCTCGATACCAAAGACGACAAGCTCGAACCAGATCAGCAGGAGGAAGGCGTCTCGAAAGCCCACATGAACCCAGAGGAATTATTCAAAATGCGCATGGAAATCATGCCCCAGCTATTGTATGTGATCCTCCAGGCGGCCACGTTGGAAGTCTCATTCTCAAACTAGTACCGCACTGGGAGAGATGACGCATGCCAGAGAGCTCCTTTCGTTGCTACTGGCTTCTTCTGCACCAACTGATCCGTCTCCTGTCCTGTCCTTACCTTCTTCTACATTAACTGCAAGTATTGTCACGAAGCCTTCGCCTATACCTTCAGTGGACGCGTTCAATGCTCAGCTGACTATTGGTGGAAAGGACGAGGCTCTGAGAAAAGCTTCAAGTATATTCAAAGCCGCCGCAAACAACCTGGAGAGAAGCCGCCTTCGAGGTCAAAGGTACTGGGTCGATGCACTCAAGATCCGGCGTGCCAATTGGGGATTGGTGCCTGCACCCCTCCCATTTGGTGCACCTACAGGCAAGGGTGCTGATAAAACGTCAAAAGACTTCTTTGTCTCTTTCGGACTCGAGGAATGTAAGCATCTGATTATGTTTACTGTCTTTAATTTAACATGCGTCCAGCCCCAGCTCACTTCAGACGAAGAGCGGTAGGACACATGGCAACATATGAAACTTCATCGCATGTTCTTGTGTTTCCTCACCGTCAGCGAGTCCGCCTCCAAGTTTCTCTTGTTCTCACCGATTCCAGCGGCCTCTTTCGCACTGCTTCCAACAGTATAACAAGCTTATCAGATGCGTCATTGGAAGATTCGCTTAAAATTGCGCAAAGGGAAATGGTCGAGGAAGAGCTTTTCTCTGTCTTGATTAAAGAGGCTAGCACTCTACCGACGGCGTCAGCACGAGTGGCCGAGCGGCTCATCGTCATTGACGCTGCCCAAGGAATGGAACTTAAGTTTGAACTCGTGAGTTATCATTGCAGACCAACTCGGAGATGTGGCGCTCAACTTGTGTAGGTTGATGGTGATGCCGTCAATGCTCAAGAATCCAATAAGAGTGATGAACGTTTGCCCGCTACTTGTAATCTCATATACTTCGCGCTGCAGGGGCTCCTCCTGTCCCTGCATGCTTCGCAGAAATCTCAACGCCTATCATCAGCCAACACACAACATCCACCCTCAGTATTTCCGAATAAGGCACCTCTGTTGCAGCCCATCATCGACCTCCTTCAATATCAGGTATTCTGTGACAGAATCAAAGTAGAGCTAGATAAAATGGTCTCTGCCTTGCTTAAGGCCGGTATTCCATCCTCGTTACGATTCGACGCTGTAGGGGAGAGTGGGCACCAATTAGTGGAGCATTTTGCCGCCAATGAAACAGCAAGAAGGATTGGGGGCGAGGCTCTTCTCCGTATCGACGTCAGGCAAGTTGCGATCTGAAGTACGTTCCTGGACATATATTTATGTTGCTCACAACAGGCAAACTCTTCGCTTGACATTCCTTTCACCATCATCTCTTACAGCCCATTTGCCACAAGCAACCCTCCCGATTGCGTCCATCCCTCAGCTGGTGCAGCTTCTTTCGGATGAAGTCGAGAGGTGCCTTCTCAACCGGTTGTGTGAAGTGGGCTCACAGGTTTGTGAACGCGTCGGTGCAACGTGGTTTGTCGATTTCGTCAGTGGTAAAGCGGTCGGAAGATGGGAAGGAAATATATTGTGAGTACATTGATATTGTTCTTCCTCTTTCCAGCGTGGACTAAGGAGATTTCCAGGAACTTCCGCGTCATATTCGACAAGGATTTTGCCATCCACTCGTCGGCATACCGTCTGAACAGAGCAAGCCACCAGTTATCATTACTAGAAACATACACTCCAGAGACCTCAATTTCTCTTGTAGCATGGCTGCAAGAGCTACTTGAGAAGACTATATTAGAATCTTAAAATGTTTTGGCCAATAATCGTGTTGCATGATATCATAAGCATATGACCTACTTGACTGGGTGGATGAAAATGTGGATGCAGAAAGTAAGTGAGAAGCCGAAATTTTTTACTCGTCGTCGTCGTCCTCGGCAGCAGCAACCTCGCCTCCTGAAGCCTTGAAGGCCTCGATCTTCGCCTGGATGCGAGCTCTGCGTTCCTCCAGCGTGAGTTTGGACGTCTTGTACTTCAAGCTCTCTGCCTTCCAGTCCTTGGTCTTCTCCGTAGGCCGGAAGGCGGGGTCCTCACGAATAGCGGCATAGGCGTTAGTGTAGATTTCCTCGATATCTTCTGAACCAATATCATCTGCGAGATACGAGGAGAATTGTTTCTTGAAGCTGAGCAAAAACCATAAATGACGTGTTTCATGTTCATATGGAATGGCTTACCGCTCGTCATCTTCCTCCTCGAGCGACTCCATGTACTCAGCAACGTGGCCACCAAAGATGTACTTTTTGAGCACTTCACTGTCGAGAGTCTTGCTCTCTGGGTCGTACCCAGGGAAACGCTTATCGGAGTGGGGGATGAAAATACCACCGTCACTTGCGCCCTTCATTGCGCCGAAGACACGGTGGCCAGTAGAAGTGCGCTTAAGACCGACATCAAGGTAGCACTTGAAAGGTCGTGGAGCATCTTCATCATCTAATGCCTCAGTCAACGTCAGGGAACCGTCGGGCTCTGCGACACCCTCGTATTTATCGGCAAGACCCAGCTTGGTCAATGCACGGCGAGCGCACAGAAGACCAGTTGCGTATGCTAGGTATCCATCAGATATCGTGGAGTAAATTACGGGAAAGAATCATACCAGCAGTCCAGTTGGTGAGACCATGGTTGATTCCGTATCTTGGCAGCTCTTGTGACCGTGCAGCAGTCAAGACGAAGTCGCCCTGTAGACGTGCATACACGATCTGGACAATGATGTCCCGGTTCGTGAAGCGCACTACTAGACGGTATTTTGGTGCATTGCTTCCGAGCTGTTAGATCACGTCGCCGTTCTTCATACTGCGATAACTCACTACTTGTTTTTAGCCTGGGTGACAAGGCGTTTGCGGGCATAGTCTAAGTAGACCTTAGTACATGCGATCAAGAAATGCATAATATGCTCACAGTCGGTCTTTCCCTCTCTTCTACGGCGGTACTTCACTTGGAAGCGGGAGAAGTAGGCACCAGATTTCACCTTTTTGACGAACGGCATCTAGTGGGAGTTGTCAGTTGACCGCACATATGCATCCTGGGCAGCTATCGTCCATCCATCGGGAACTGGCCATATTGGAACAATCCGATTATTGTATGCAGTCGATAAGGACTGGAGCGTGCCCCAGGACAGTGAATAGTCATAGAGACATACCTTGGGGGATCTTGAGGACGGCGGGGACAGCGAGTACACCCTTTCAATCAAAGTTTCTGAGAGTGGTTGTTTACCTTTGTTGATTTACTTATCTAATTAGTTTTATTATTATTTTCATTAGCTATCAATCTGGTAAGTGAGGTGCCCATAACCCCGATTTCTCATTGCACCAACGTCGACGTATCATGGACTCACAGTATTCTCAATTCAGCCAACAGCAACAGGCTTATGATGTTAATCCTTACCACCAGCCTTACCAAGGCCCCATGTATCCTTTGCCCGGATCTTCGTCGAACCACAGCGCACCTGTTCCAGCGAATGCGTACGAATATGATGTCGGCATACTTGCGCAACAGAGTGTCTATGTTCCCGGGGCTATGATCGACAAGCGTGGAGGCGCTGGTGGGAAACTTGCAAAGGGCGGAAAGCGCACCACCGTGCTCCGTAAGGGTGGTGGAAAGGTCTGGGAAGATCAGACTCTTCTAGAATGGAATCCATGTAAGGGTGCCACTTCGTACGAAAGTCAGCCACTGACATCCTTTATCGTAGCTTGGTTCCGCTTGTTCGTAGGAGATCTTAGCAACGATGTCTCCGATGATGTCCTCGCAAACGCCTTTAATCGATACACATCTTTCCAGAAGGCCCGTGTCATACGTGACAGGTTGAGCCAGAAGGTGTGGATGTTCTCCTGTGCTCTACAAACTTTGCTGACGAGATATTAGGCAAAATATGGTTTTGTCGCCTTTTCAGATCCAGAAGATTTCCTCAAAGCTTGGAAAGAGATGGATGGTGAGAAATGCTCTTGTCCAATTTACCGCAATCTCGCTGACAAGTACATCCCAGGTAAATATGTAGGTAACCGTCCAGTCAAGCTCAAGAAGGCGGATGATACTGCTATCCGACCTGTAGAGATAGGACACCGAAAGGCTAGACAGCTCGAAAAGGACTTGAAGAAGAATAGAGGCAAGCCTTACTAATCGATCGCTGCCCTCACCACTGCGTTTGGACGACGTGGCTGGTCTGCGAAGACATTGCCAGTATGTTTTATTTTTTGATACTGGAGCGCAGCTCACCGTGTTATGTATTCCAACTATGAAATTATAATAATGGACACCGTGCATACTAAAGGCCACACGATCATAGTGGGTATTGTTCCTTGATTCTCCGCGCATCCACTTCGTTTGTTGCATTTCACAGTCAGGCCTATGCGTGCTTTCTCGTTGAGCAAGCATATCAAGGTACGGGTGGACGCCGTCGTCCGCCTATGATAAGCCGAATGACCATTGCTGTAGAAATTTTGTATTCGCATACGTAGATTTCTAGTCTCCCCTAGTCAGACTCTACAAGAATGAAGACAGTCACTGTAAACTCATCTAGAATTTTCTTTGAAGCTTTGGCAGAGCTCTGAGCAATGACCAAACAACCGACCAGTGCAATGTTAGATCACGTGCTCTTATGCATGATGGTATAGCCTTAATTAATGTCTTTATGCACCAGCCATCAGCCAGATACTGAATCATGGACATCGACAAGCTTTTCAAAGTAAGGGGTTGTATTGCACCCTCACGTGCATGTTGTGATGTTTACGCGTTCTAGGTGCCCAAGCTTCCTACAAGCTCAAAGCGGAAGATGCCAGACAATCCTACCCCGGAGATGCTAAAGAAGATGCGTCTCGACACTCCCTCAAATGGGGACTCGGGGGTTTCGGTCATGGACGTTGACATGCCTGAAAGCAGTTCGGCTCCTCGCCGACAGTCGCGACGCGCAACTGTAGAAGACGGGGACGACGAAATGGTTGACACCTCGTTTGCTCCAGGGGGTGACGCAGACTACTTTGTCGAAGAGGATGAAGAAGGACGGTTTTACGGAGGAGGACTGACTTCGGAACAGAAGCAAATCTTGAGTATTTTTGAGAGTGCTGAGGGAGAAGGAACAACGGAAGACGTGAGCGCATACAAAATATCGCGAAACGCATAAATATTGACACGACGTGAAGCCAGAAGGAATATCAATCACAAGCATAAGAAGAACGCTACTGAAGTTTGAGCGAGCTGCCAACAAAAACCAAGACCAACGCTCGAAGTACCCAGATGACCCGTCAAAGTAATTTACATTGAATGTCTCATGGTCCTAGAACTGATTATACTCACGCTGTTGCAGGTTCATCGACTCTGAAGCAGACCTCGATAGTGCGCTTAAATCTCTTTTGTCTTTGGCACAGTCTCCTGTGCTGGCCTACCCGGAACTCGTGCGTTCGGGTTCTGTCAGTTTACTCATTGGACTCCTCAGTCATGAGAACGCCGATATCGTCATTGATGTTGTTGATGTGATCCATGAGCTGACCGACGAAGATGTTGGGAATGAGCTAGAAGATGAGGAGGAGCAAGAAGAAGCGCAGGTGGCGCTGAAGACCCTCATTGAAGCTCTGGTTCGTCCCGAGATTTTGACATGGTTCTGTTCTAAGTGTTGTGTTGTGTTTTCCACCCCATGCAGCTAGAGAATTCAATCTTGGAGTTGCTTGTTGACAACCTTTCGCGTTTAAACGAGACTGAAGAATCAGACAGACAGGGTGTCTTCCATATTCTTGGTATTCGTTCCCCGAACCTTTCACCATTCATTACTGACCTACATTTCAGGCATATTCGAAAATATGCTTGGTTTTAACCCTGACCTTTCCCTCATACTGGTGTCGAAGACCAAGATGATGAATTGGTTACTCAGTCGCGTCCAGTCCAAGACTCATGATGAAAACCGTGGCTATTCCGCAGAATTGCTTTCTATCCTTTTACAGAATAATGCAGTGAACCGTCAAGATTTCGGCAAGAAAGACGGCGTCGAGATCGCTCTTAACGTTCTTTCTGTAAGTTGCAGTTGACTATCACAAACTTTGCTATTAATTCCTATGATGTAGCAATTCCGGAGGCGGGACCCAGTTGATGCAGACGAGACTGAATTTATGGAGAATTTGTTCGATGCTCTTTGTTCTGCGCTGGCCGAGCCGGAAGTCAAGTCTTTTTTCCTCGCAAGCGAAGGCGTCGACCTCATGCTTCTTATGATGAGGTGAGCGCATCCTTGGGATGTCGACGTAACGCTAACTTGCGCCGTTGGTAGAGAGAAACTGCAATCAAAATCAAGAGCAATAAAAACTCTCGACTATGCGATGTCCGGCACAGCAGGCACCCCCACTTGCGCAAACTTTGTAGAGGTCCTTGGACTAAAGACGCTCTTTGCTGCTTTTATGGGCAAGGTACAGATGTAGTGTTCTCTCAAGATGGTTCAAACTGATCAAGCCTTCTCTGCAGGGTTCAAAAAAATCTAAATCTAATGCACCAACAGCAGCTTCCGAAGATATTTCACATATCCTAGGCATTATCTCCTCATTATTTTCAAACACTCCATCGGACTCTCCAGGTCGAATACGTCTGCTTGCCAAGTTTGTGGAAAATAACTATGAAAAAGCCGACAAGCTGCTCGAGGTGCGGGAAAATGCCAATAATCGCCTGAAAGTTGTGGACGCAGAGATCGAGGCGGAGAAAAAGGTATGTGCCTTGTAATATTTGTTAACGAACATCCGGTCCGAACACTGAATGCGCAGGAAACCCTTGCTGACGGCGGTGAAATCGAGTCAGAAGATGAGGATTTGTTTTATCTGCGCCGACTGGAGGGCGGACTATTCACACTGCAGACAGTCGATTATATCCTCGCATGGGTAGTCATGGAGGATGATGGGGTAAGCAACATTTTTCGACAACTTGTGATAGCTAAGTCGGGTAACACTCCAGATTCGCGGCCATACTACACAAATGCTTGAGCGCAAGAACCAATCTTTGAAAGATATCATCTCGACCCTTCAAATATACCGCGACAACCTCGACGCTGACATCCAGAGTAATGGCGCAGCCACTGATCACGCTCCGGAAGGTGGAGCACTATCACAAAAAGAGATCCTTCAACATCTTATCGAGTTCCTGCATGAATGTTCATGACGGACATGAGGCATTAAAATATATAGCAATATATGCGTAGAGTACAAATCGTGTGGCCTGCTATGCGGCAGTCAGTGTAGCGGACGCGAATATCATTTCGAGTGCGCCTTTTGTTTTCACCAGTTCTTTTTGGAACCGAATCTCGGCAAGGACTTTCTTTCGTAGTCGCATGAAGAGCGAATCGATGAGCGGTGACTGTCCGAGGACCGGTGTGTACATTTCTGCGTAGATATGTTGAGTCGGCAAAAGCGCAACACGATCGATCACGTACCGATGACTAGACTTGAGACGTCGCACACCATTTCACCAAAACGGGGATCGGTGACATGCTTCACGAGAAGACGCAAGACTGGTTCCAAAAGAACATCATCTCGACCTGCCAATGCGCTCCGAAGGCCGTCACGATGGATCAGTTCTTGTATCAGAGAGAAAGTCGTTGTCGGTGGGACGTTCTATGAAGCAAATCAACATCAAATTGCCCAACCATGACGAATGAGCGTCACCTTTCTGAGCACTGAATCCAAAGCTGCTGAATATTTAAACCCTTTCAAAAGCCTGTCGTACTCTTTCAGACGCTTTGTTCTTCTGCTTTCGATTCTCAACTCGTCCACATCTCCGGTGGGTTTGGGCTTGATCTTGGACTTTGTGCGCCCTTGACCGATTGCAGGAAGGGTGCCTCCTAAGAATGTTTCGAAGGCTCCGGATTTTAAAGCAACAGCGAAAGGCTGATCCGCGCCTTCTGAAGCTTTTGGTTGTCTCCGTCTAACAGAGAGCGTGCCATCAGACATTCCCGCGGCGATATGAGTTTCATCTGGCTGTACTGTCATTAGTACAAGAGCAGAGTAAGAAAGTAGAGCTTTACATACGGAAATAGCAAGACAAAGAACAGGTGCAGGGTATCGCATAGTATGTACGACCTTGTACGAGCCGACATCATAAACCTTCACCATATGATCCAAACTCCCCGTCAAGAGACGACCCGCAGAGCCATCAAATGCAAGCGAGGTAATAGTCTTCTGATGATTTGAAAATGCACGTAAACAACGGCCACCAGCAACCAAGTCCCAGAGACGTAAGATAGGACCTGCAGTAGACAAGGCCATCGTACCAGATGGGAACATCTTGACTTGTTCAACTGGGACTGCATTCGAGGTGTCCCCGCCCATTATCATCTCGCACTGACTAGTCCGTGTGTCGAATAATCTCATGGTCGCGTCATAAGAACCAGTGAGGATGAGGTGCGGATTCGAGGTTGAGACTTCACCAGAGCGGACGTAGTCGGTGTGTGCATGGAACGTGACTACTTCGATTTGTGATGGGACGTCCCATAATTTTACCGTGGTGTCGTCTGAACAGGAGAGTACTTGGGTGGGGGCGAGGGCGGAGAATTTGGTGACGTGTACTGGCTGTTTATGCGAGTCCAGGGTACGAAGGATGGCGCGTGAATTGATGTCAAAGACCTGAGTGGATGATCAGGGATGCACTGCGATATATGATATGTGTCATACCTGCACGAGACCTGTATCATCACCTGCAACGACAAGCTTTCCGTCAGGACGGATATTACCGCTGCGCGCGACATCCTTGAAGCGCGAGATCGTCTTTGTCACTTTCTGGGTCCGGGGTGCATAAATCTGAACACGCGTCGCTGCTGTTACAGCATACCTATGAGGTTTGGAAGGAGAGAACTGTATAGATGTGACTGGCGCGTATTCCTTGATGAACACCGGGTGTTTAAATTGACGCCAATATCTTGATTCTGGACTATGCTTAGCTGCAGCTGGCCTCGCATGCCTCTGTACGACTACCGGTTGATAGTCCATGGTAGCACATAAGAAGGATTGTGATGCTATCGGGATTCGGATGATAATATTTTTGTATCCCACGAGATGATGATCTACTGATCGTACATAAAGATCAAAAGGCCTTCAAAGATCTCTCTTACCTCAACTTCTATCTCCTTCGTCGGAACCCCCTTTTTCTTTTTCTCTACAACCCTTTATTGTTTCTTTTCGAAATGCTTTTATACGAAGATATCATCACCGGCGATGAGATGTTTTCCGATGCGTTCCCCATGTACGCTATCTGGATCTTGGCGCTCGATCTGTATCATATACTGACTACTAAAAACCCAGGAAAAAAGTGGACGACATCGCCTATGAAGTCGACTGTCAGATGATCGTAGTCGGAAACGACAATGTAGATATCGGTATGCGCCCGATCGAAGGAAAAAGAACAGGACATAACTCATCTATTTGCAGGTGCTAACCCCTCTGCTGAAGAACAGGAAGAGACACTCGAGGAAGGACAGTCAAAAGTTAATAACGTCGTCCATTCATTCCGTCTTCAAGCTACCACCTACGATAAAAAACAATATCTCTCTCACCTCAAGGTATCATATCATATCATTGCTGTGTCTGTGGACATCGAGGTTGATGAGGATGGACATGTTAGGAATACATGAAGGCCGTAACGAAAAAATTGGAAGAGAAGGGAGACCCTGCTGCTGTTCCTGCATTCAAGGCCAAGGCAAATGATTTTGCCAAGAAGGTGGTCGGTAAATTCAAAGACTATGAATTTGTGCGTCGTGCTTTTCCCCCTGATACGCGTTGACAAACGACATTTCAGTATACTGGCGAGAACATGAATCCCGAGGGAATGGTAGCCCTGTTGAACTACCGGGTAAGTTCCATGTTAAAATAACCGATGTCGTTTTCTCAATGATTTCTTATCTCAGGATGATGGGGTCACCCGTACGTATTTTCTGTCAAGCAGTGTCATTGTACTTATCGGACATCAACAGCCTACTTCACCTTCTGGATGCACGGTCTCAAGGAAGTCAAACTGTAACACTTATTTCCATGTCAACTTTCCATCATTTTATAGAGCAATCACGAGTCCGCTCCACTTTGCGCTCATGAATATTGAATGCATGCAAGAAGATATAAGATATCGATAGAGGCAAGACCACTACGCAAAAATTACAGTTCATCATGAGCCTCCCGCGGTGCCTCAAACGTAGCCTGCGAGTCATTTTCAGGAGTCTTGACAGAAGGCTTTAAGCTGTTCTTGGCATGCTCCTCCACATACGCAACGAAAGATTCCAACTCCCGGTCCCCATTATATTCAAGGAACTCCCGCGATCCAGCGGCCTTGAACATAATGGTAGGGAATCCGCTGATGCGGAAGGGTACTGAAGCTGGGAGATCGTTTTCTGTGGACTCCATCTTTGCACTGCATAAACGAATGAGTTATTGTTGATAAGGTTGGAGGAGAGGAGAGGACGTACACGACCAACTGATCTTTCACTTCAGCAAAGTGATCACCGAGAGAATCCCAAATGGGCTTCAAACGCTTGCAGTGACCGCACCTAAACAAATCTCGAGTGAGACGCTTCATAAACCATGACCAAAAACAACGTACCACGTAGCATAGAATTCAACAAACACATCCTTGGAGTCATCATACACGACCTCATCGAACTGGTCACCAACGAGCGTAAACACGCTCTCATCCTGAGTCGCAGGAATCGGCTGGCTCTTGAGCTTAGGAAGAAGCTTCCCAGCGAGGGTACTCGTCAACCATAGCGGACACAGCCTCAGCCTCGATAGTCTTGCTCTGGTCATACGGATACTTGAGCTGACTGTCCAGATTCTGAATGACAAAACTCGGCCATTTGGGCTCAGCAAGGTTCAAAGCCTTTGCATGCTCCCCAAACTTGGACGCATCTATCTGGACAAAGTAGATCTGGCCGTGGTACTTGGCAGCAACAGGTTTGAGAGCAGCGAGCGCCTCGTCGCTCTTCGCATCTGTAGGGTCCAAGAACAAGTATGCGAGGGGTTTACCGCTTTCAACGTACATGGCGTACGTCTCTCCGTTCACTTCGCCAAAGATAGGGATAGCCAGCTGTTGAACCCATGCTTCGAGCTCAGCGCTGGTAACTGCAGATGGCGGATTCGGGTACTCCGTGATGTGTTCGTCAAAGTTGCGGTAGACGACGATAGCGGGGGGAGTGACGCCTGCGGCTGCGATAGCTGCAGCGTCAGAGGTGATACCGAAGAGATACTCCTCGCGGAGCTTTTCTGCCGTTGCGCTGAATTCGGGTGCGGGGGCCTTTGTGGTGGAGGAGACGTAGGCAAGGACGACGAGCTTGTCGGCGTTTTGGAATTCATTGAGGTTGGAGGCGGTAACATCAGAAACGGCAGGGAGAGATTGTCTTTGGGATGATGTTAGTAGGGACAAATGGGTGATGGGAGAGTAAGGCGTACTTGAGCATGTAGCTGATGATGCCGTCTGCCTTTCGGGGACCGGAATAGTCGGTGGATTCACCGTTGCGGAAGACTTTCAGGGTGCTGTGGAGGGATGGTTAGCGCGCGAGACAAGATTTTGAACAATGGACGTACGGGTAACCCTGGACGCCATGGGTCTGGCAAAGGTCCGCCTGGTCGACACAGTCGACTTTGGCAAGCTTGATGTCCTTGTCTTTGAGCGCCGTGGCTGCTTCCTCGTAGTGGGGAGCAAGAGCTTTGCAGTGGCCACACCTATGGGAAAATTCAGCCAGAATTCACCAGAGGACGATGAAAGGCTACCATGGAGCAAAGAACTCGACCAGAATCAAGGGTTCTGCATTGACGGCAGAACTAAAGGTGTCCTTTGTGAGGCTAAGTACATCAGAAGACTCGGCAGCGTCCTCAGCTGAGGCCAAAGACGCAAGAGCGATGGCGGAGGCCACCGACACAAAAGAGGAGAAGCGCATTGGACGATGCGTTCGTGGATTTGAGAGAGTTAGGTGTCAATGAATTGTGACGAAGTAGGTTGTTTTTATAATGCAAGTAAGTGTATACGTGTCACCCGTGCGGATTAGTATTGCCGATTTGTCAATATGTCAGTGCCAAGTGGCGGTAATATCTAGTCTGAACGGTACTTCCGAAAATCTAGCGTGGATAATCTGGTTTGGAGCCATGTACTGCAGATATCATGTGAGCAACTCGCTAATACATGTATCAACGATGTCCGATGTATCATGATCTAATGCGACTACAGCAACGCTATGCACACCTCAATTGAAAAACAAGCTATAAAGTAGTCAAGTCGAAATCGCTGCCAGTAGATCGACCACCGGCATATCGCCTGGTGCCTGGGACAAAGGGACGTGGCTGAGGGAAGTCAGTCACGGGAAACGTATGTAGACCAGAGCTTGGAGGGGGCGAAGGTACTAGTGAACAATGATGAGCTATGTGCAGTAGTAGACGACAGATACAACTTACTTTTGCGAGATGGAGGTACCCTGGGACTGCCATTGATGGTAGGTGGTCCGACAGATAAAGCGGGAGGCTGAGGTTCAACAGTGACTGGTGTTGAAACGGCAGGGGGTCTGGGAGGAGGAGCAGATACAGGGGGTCTTGGAGGAGTAGATGCAGGGGGTCTTGGAGGAGCAGATGCTGGGGGTCTTGGAGGAGCAGATGCAGGGGGCCTTGGAGGAGCAGATGCAGGGGGTCTTGGAGGAGCAGACGCAGGGGGGACAGGACGAAAAGGTGGAAGGCGATTTACAGGTGGAGCTTGTGCAGGGGGGTCAGCTTCTGACAAAACTCGTACACGAGCTGGAGGAGCAGGTGGACCATCTAATGCAGGTGGCCCACGAGAGGGTAGATGGGGGACTGCTCGAGCAGGAGATCCGACGATCGACGAGGGTCTGGCTGGAGGGGGAGGAGGGGCTTTCCTTGCATGTGGAGCTGGAAGATGTAAACTGTTGCGAGCTGGAGGAAGGGGAGGAATAGAACGTGGTGGGGTATATGGTGCTGGTTTGGGTGGAGAGACAGGACGAGGATGGGGAGGGGCGGTACGAGGAGGTGAAGAGGCGGGACGAGCAGGGGGAGAAGCGGCGCGAGAAGGTAGTGATGGTGGACGTGCGGGGAAAGAAGGAGGAGTAGGTGAAGCTGTCCTTGCAGGGGGTGGTGGTCTCCGTGGCGGGGGAGGAGGTGTGGGAGTATTTCTAGAAGGTGCAGCCGGTGAAGATCTTGAAGGTAAAGAAGGAGCAGTTCGATTCGGTAGTGATGGTGCACGTCGATTAGGTAGAGCAGGTGCAGGCGGAGTTGGTCTAGGAGGTGGTCCCCTAGCAGGAGGAGGTGGTGCATTAGTACTTGTCTTGGGAACGGACGGCGGCTTTCCAAGCGTAGGAGGTTTGGCTAATCCAACAAGTTTCAATGTAAATATTATAGGATGAATGAAACTGACATACCCAAATTATTATTACTAGGCTTCAATTTAGGAACACCTCCAGCGAACAATCCACCAAGTTGAGGAGGTCCTCCCATCGATGCCCCTCCTCGTGAAGCAGCAGCAGCAGCAATACCGCCGCCGCCACCACCACCACTTGCCTTTGCATCAACCAAAGGTGCACTCCGGTCATTTGTTTCTGCTTTCTTCAGCCTCTTCCCCGCCTGAATCTGTTTCAACAGTTCAGAGGATGCCATCGTAGATCGTGGTCAGTGTGTGTTGTCACTGCGCAGCCACCTACAGTCACGCTCCAAGTACATGTCACAACTGAGTACTGATCTCTGTTCCTATCTACTACGTAGTACGTACTAACAATGGATCCCACTCAATCGATCTCTGAACATCGCCGGCTCAATGATTTTGAAATAAAACTCATCCAATACATTGAAACCCACCAAAGCAAAGGTCGTGGACTCGTGGATTTCGACAAATCCTTCTGGATCGACGCCGCCACAGAGATGGCCAAGCAGGGTACACCAACAACTGCTGATGCCTGCCAGTCCTCATGGACGGAGGTAATATCTGATCGGCTCGCCGCGCCTTACAGCGTTGATAGGTGACACCATCAGATCCACCATGTCGTCGAAAAGTGGGCAGATGGACTCCCTGGTCTACGTTACACTCCTGGATATAGAACTGGTGTTACAACTCAGTCAGAGGCCATCCGGGCCAAGTCTATGAAGGTAGTCATAACGTGATCCTCCCCTATTTCACTAATACGCTTGCAGAACCATCCCCAAGCCAAGCCATTAGGCCATGAAACAGTGCAGAACCTCATCTCAAGTAACAACTTGAAAAATGTTTCCCCCCCATCCACACGCCGCAAGAACGTTTTCGATGACATTCTCAATCCAACTACCATCGACTGCAGTAATAGCGGTAACAAACGATACTGGGAGTCGGTGACAAAAGCGCTTGATGCTGTAGAGTTTGGGCTCCCGATGGACCCCGCCATCGATCAACCAACACCCCTCGCGTCTATTGGGACCCAACCACCCTGCGCGTCGACCCTGCTTTGATCCTTCCGATTTCTCTTCATCGGAATCAGAATCAGACGATGAAGACATATACGTGCCATCAGTGTCAGTTTCCGCATCTCAACGCGCAGCCTCTCTCCACGCTTTTGAGCAGTTAGGCGAGAGTCTCAAACAACTTATCTCCGCCCTCGAGTACACTCCAGAAACGAGCTCTTTTGATTTAATCCCACTCCGTAAACAAAGAGCCATCGTACAGGTACAAAAGGAGGATCTACAGGATGATGAGATCCTCTCCTTGATCCATCTGTTCCAAGGTGATGTTAAGATTGCTGATTCTTACCTTGCAATCGAAAGAGATGGTGTTCGGAAGTTGTTTTTAGCGTCTTACTTGAAGAAGTAGCGCCTTACGACTTGCTATATGAACCCCAAATGAATGACGTCTGTATGTGTACTACCTCACGAATATCATAGACTTCGAATTATCACAAGGCTACGCGACCAGGTAAAAAATATTCATCTCATCAAAAGTAATTACAAGGATGCGCAGAGTAGACGGATCATTTCAGGGAAATATATAACTGTTTCCACCGGCGAGATCACCCGGTTTTCTCAAGTAGGCCGAACGTGAAATGCTAGCATCGTGGCGGCATGAAACGGTCGCGCCGTGACGTCCTGTCTCGAGCAAGTCTTGAAAGTCGTGGACGATTATCGCATTCCCCTTGGCCGTTAGTGTTGTCTGTCGCGAGTATTGCAAAAAAATTGCAGCGTCTTTCGTGGTCTTTCTTGAGTATCGTGAAGTAATAGCGTTGTGGAGACTGTCATTTATTGATGTATCGTATTTTTCTCGTCGGCTTCTGGCTCGTGACTATGGTGGGATATCGTAACAGCCGTAGTTTATGGCGCTGTAGTGAGTGGTAAAGCGCAAGATGTTTGAGGTGTCAGGACGTGCGCCGCTGGGGTAGGCGGTGGTAGCAGCTGGAATCGCGGACACAATGCGAGCCTTCATGCGTGAACCAGGCTTTGTCACTGAAACAGTACCGTGTCGCTGGAGGCGAGAACGTGTGATGCTGTTGCATGTAGTGTGTAACCGCAAAGCTCTAACAAACCGCGATGAGCAACATACTTGGTCCAGCGATGAATCGCTTCATACCTTCTGCTGCTTGAGTTTATGTGGACGGGACTTCTGAAGCTGATATTAAGGTGCTATAGGAGGGGAGAAGTACGAGCTAACCGGCGGCGTGTTTCGTGACCAGTATCAGGGGCTTTAGGAAGTGGCCTTGGTGTTTTGAGCTAAGATCTCAGTGAGGTGGGTGGCTTCAAGTTAGCATTTATAGTGGCGTCCGGAATCTGTCGTTCAAAACGAGCGGGCCCAAAAGGGAGCCTTGTCAACAATGAAAGCTTTGTCGATACTGAGGGTTGGAGTACTTGGGGGTACGGCATCAATGTGATATTTGTGTCTGTCCTTTCGTCGCCAGATAACTCGACAAGGTCCAAAGCCTCCTCAGTAAAGACATCCTCCAAGCGGACAAAGCGGACTAATGATGTCGATAGTTGTTATGCTTTTGGGTAGGGCGTTGACATGCGGTGATGATTTGTAGGTATAGCATAGTTTTGTCCTGCGGCGATGGAAATGTTGGGCGATAGCAAATTTAGATATGCCTCGTGGAAAGTCTGTTCGTCACGGTGAGGACGTCTTTGGTGTCTGAGGCTTCGCCGATGAAGATGTCATCGTCATCGTCAGTCTACCAGGGTAATGTCAGATATGATTGAAAGGCGGTTACAGTTGGCGCAAATCAAGGGTAGTGATGTCGCAAGGCGTTGGGTCCAGTACAGGTGACGATGAATAAGGCTGAAATGTTAGTGCCTGATGTGGTTGATACGCGGTTACAATTGGAATAAATTGAGGATAGTGATGTCGCAAGGCATTGTTGACCTGGCTGTTAGACTGGAACTGGTGATGCTAAAGTTGCGGGCGGGTGGCGACCTGCAGTACCTTGATGCAGTTTACATACAGTGATCCCACGGTCCTTTGTACACTACTACTCCACTGTACAATTTGATTTTCTCATTGCATTCTTTGTCGACTCCCTGCAAATCATATATCATCATGTTCAGAATACATCCTGCTATGCGATGGTACCAAAATTACAGTGCTCAAATTTATAAATCCATCCGAAGCTGCAAATTATACCTCTAGGGCAATATATTTGAATTTCTCGAGCATCAAAACCTCACCACTGCACTAAGTTTCACCCGTTCTACTTTATGTATGAACATTACAGATGGATTAGAAGCAGTGGAGATGATTTTAGTCAAAGTTTCATTGGTGAAACACGTTGTGATCCACGAGTAACTTCATTATACAGACTAAGCTTGGACACGAGGTGCCTTTTTGACTCAGTCTCGCTCAACATCTCCCTTTTGCTGCCAGTATTCAACATATATCTTCAAAACACGCATATATTCTCTTAATATGGTTGGGAGGCCAAAATCATTGACGAAGAAGGCACAGGTCTTGCGTGAGGAGAAAGAAAAAGTCATGGCTCGTGCTGTGGCTATGTACCAAGCTGAACTCGCAAAACCAAGCTCAGAGAAGAAGCAGGGCCTTCGAAAGGTGTGCAGGGATGTTCAGAAGGCATACCTCAAGGAAACGGGCCAAGTTGTCAGTTTAAATCATAATACTCTGGCAAATCTCGCCAAGGGAGGGGTTCGGCTTAGCGAATTCAATAGCTCCACGAAAAGCTGGCTCACACCCACAGAAACAGACAAAGTTATTGAATATGTTGTGGAAATGGCTCGACGTGGCTTTCCACTTAGCCACAAGCGTCTCAAGGAGCATGTTGATGAAATCTGTCGAGCCCGACTTGGAGATGCCTTCCCGCAGTCTGGAGTGGGAAAAAACTGGACTCAGCGCTTCGTCGAGAAGCACTCTGACCACCTACGAGCTTACCGAGCACATTCACTTGATACTGCTTGTGGCTGTGCCGTGAACCCGACAACTAACAAGGCATGGTTCGAAATGTTGAAGGATGTCATATACCATATATCCGGTTACAGATCCGATGATCTGGATCTCAGATCCGATCCAGATCCGATGAACATATCCATCGTCTGGTCCACAGATCCGCTTTGATTCTTATTTCATTTCCTGTTCATATAACTCTAACTATCGTTCATCTCCTTTCGGTATTCCTGTACACCGGTATACCGGTTATCCTTTACTTCCGCTTTGCTTACTGATCCGCTATGCTTACTGATCCGCTACACTTACGAATCCGCTTTTACTTGTACTTCATTCCCGGTTCATGATTCGTGATCCATCCAACTTACCAATACGCTCCACTTAGACTTTGCTTATACTTTCGTACATAGCCTCGCACCTTTGCTTATTGATCATTCCGTTAGCTATCCGTAGTATATAAACCTTTGTATATGCGCTGTAGTAGATCAGTTCGAATATCATCTTAGATTGCACTCATTCCGTCCGGACTCTAAGTCCCTCCGTTATCCATCCGGACTTGAGTACGCTACTCTTGTCTACTCCGAGACTTAGGATAGATTCCTATAGTCTACATATCCGCCTCTGTCTTCGGACAGTCCTCACCCGTTAGTTTCTAATCCGGATCCGATCCGGATTAGCCGTTACTCTATACGTTCGATATCCGGAAGTCTTAACGGATCCATTGCAATACTTATCCGTTGCAATACAAGACTTATCCGTTACGATACTTATCCGTCTCACTAGACGCGATACTTTAGCTCTCTGAAATAAGGGGCAAGACTCGGGAAAGGGGCACAGCGCACGAGCTGAGGCCGAAGCCCTTCGGATCCGATACTACTTGAGTACGATCTTAACAAAGGATGTCCTGGAGAGTGGTGACGACAACAAACCAATGGCACCAGAGTGTATTTGGGGTGTTGATGAGACTGGAATTCAACCAGGAGGAGGAAGCACCCAAGAACGAGCACTTGGTAGTGCTGGAACGCAGGTTCAGTATCAGCAGCGAAACGGCAATCGTGAAAACATTACTGTGTTAGTCACAATTTGCGCAGATGGAAGTACAATTGCACCTGCGGTGATTTTCAAGGGAAAGGCATATCAGTCCAAGTGGAACGAAAATAATCCACTCAAAGCATCGTGAGTTGGCATGCATTATGTTGTGCTCTTAATCACTCATATAACACTGTTCTTTATAGTATTGGTTATTCAAAGAAGGGTTGGACTGACGGCGAGATTGGTGCACTCTGGATCAAACAATTCGATGAGCAGACATGTGACAAAGCTAATGGTCGTACTCGCCTACTTCTTGTTGATGGGCACAATTCTCACTACACTCGCGCATTCCTGGAGTATGCTCGGCAGCACCGAATTCACGTCCTCTGCTATCCTGCACACAGTACCCACATCTACCAGGGCCTAGATGTGGCAGTATTTGGTGTCCTTAAGCAGTGTTGGTCAGAAGAACGAGACAAATGGGAGCGCGAGAAAGGAGAGAAAGTGACGAAAAGCAACTTCCTTGCAATCTATGGTGCTGCCCACATTCGTGCACTCACATCAGAAACCATTAAATCTGCATTCCGAAAAACCGGTGTATGGCCTTTCAATCCTAAAGTCGTCACAGATGAGATGTTAGCTCCTGCTCGCGAATCATCTAACCAGGGCCACCTTCCAATCACTCCTGAATCTCCTGTTCGAGCCATAATACAGCTGCTCAGAGACCTGCAACCAAGGGCGGAAACTCGTAATTGTGATATTCAACTTGGTACAATTGCTGAAGAAGATGGTAGTATTAACGACGAGACAACTCCAGGTAATCCTCACTGTTTGCATTTCAAAGATCAGATCAATAATTTATCAAACAGCAGACGAGAATACTTACGAGAACGATAGTCCTTTTCAGACTGGTGATAGAACCATTCCAAATGTCTTCACACAACTCGAGGAAACATCTGCACGATTCCTTATATCATCATCTCCCATCAAATCAAGTTCAAGGTTGCCTACCATGCCACTAGCAATAGTCTCACCCATTAAATGTGCGAGATTTCACTGTAACATATCTTCAAAGTCAACACGGGAGAAAAAACTCGAGGAGACAGTCAAAAAACTCACCAAGCAGGTCACAATGCTCAAAGAGCATGTAAGTGCCCTTCAAGCGACTGTAATTCTCCAGGGACGCTACTGTGATCGAGTTCGCCGTCATCTCGAGACACAAGAGAAGAAAGGCTGCCGAGAGGGTGACAATGTCAAGTTGAATGGAGATGGTATGCCAAGGCTACTTACCAGTGACGAGGTCTTCGAGCAAGTCCTGGTATACCAGGAGCGTCAACAGGCAAAAGTGGCCGAGAAGGAAACAAGGAAAGCAGCACGGATGGTATGAACTCGAGAGATGGAGTTGTGGATGCAAGAGGATGAGGCAAGAAAAAAACCGAAACAAAGCCAAAACAGAGCAGTGGAAGGTAGCTGTTAAAGAGTGGGAGGTAGAACAACGGCTAGCAAAGCAAGAGAAACGAAAACCACAGTGGAAGAAGCCTGTCCGAGGACCACTCGAGAAGCCTTGTCCTAAGCCAAAGAATCCAAGGAGAAATGGTGGAAATATTGATGAGGAGGATGGGCAAGATCAAGGAGAGTTCATTGACATTCATGAAGGGTCGATTTGCGATGACAGCGAGTATGAGGATGACGACAAGTACAACGAGCGGTGAAATGTGACATTTGTCACACGCTGTAACATGGTTGTCACACCAACTGTACAAACGAATCAGGAAGGCGAGAAAATGACTCGTTCAACCAAGTGAGGTGCTGCCAACTAAGCAGGGCCCCAGATGTTTTAAAAACTTGGTATATAGTAGATCAAACCCTGCTCTGTCAGATGTACCAGATCAATTTTTGTATATTAAAGATTTCATTTTTTTACACTCGTTTTTTTCATTTCACGGTCCAAAGGAGCGGTTGATCACTGTAGTATCAAAAATGTTCTTGCCAGTAGAAGGTCATGGTGCACTGGTATCGTTGCTGAGGCGACTTTGTCGGGGGCTAGGACAAGAATGATGGTCTACTTAAAAGCCAATATGATGAGGCCGGTGGGAACCTTCCTTAGTCCAGACTAAATTGGATGGAGAATAGTTCATCAAAGTACGATACCGAGACTAAGCCCATAACAAGACTAGGAGTGAAGCGACATATATAGCAAGTTGTAGGAATCATAATGGCGAATGTCGATGTATGATGCGCAGTTGATTAATTGGCGGTGTACTGGCAAGAAGGACGATTTCAGGATATCCCAAGGATGTCCGACCAATATTTATTTATAAGTACACCACATGATGATGTTTGTGTGTGCTTGCCAACGCAATCACGACGCGTCAGTCACGTACCCGCAATAAATATTGTCAATGCTGTCCTCCCCCGGAACTCCGCAGGAGAGATTTGTTGGGAAGAAAATGTACGCGTCTCCGTGAAAAGGGGTTCACTCTTCATCAAGGCATAAGCAGCCTAAATATCTTCATGCACTCTTCACACCACCATTTCATACGATTGTGATAAATGATACAAAAATATTATGTTAGTAGTTGAAGGTTTATAGAGAGCCTGGGACTGGCGCGACCGAGCGAATATTATTGGTGACATGCTATGGTATTTGGGCGACAATATCAAACAATTGCTGCTAGTAATCAAACCATTGCCGTGCCGCCAAAAACATGAAGAGAATAAGAAGCTCAATAGTGGTTCATAAAGGGTGCATGTTGGTGTCATTAAGATTCTACCTGGCTGTCACTAGCTAGTGCTGAGACCCTACGGCACAATTGCGGTCAGCTTCGCTGATCCTGAAAAGAGCCCAAACACTTACTTCAGTTATACCAACAGAATTTCTTGTCGATGTAGTGTTTGAGAGAATACCTTCGAAGGGGGACGGGGTCCATGAATGCGCATTCCACCAGCTGGAGGGGCACGACGGTACATTGCAAATGCCGGGATGAAAGGATCAACAGGGCTGTTGTCTTCTTCCACTTCCTCTTGCATAGGGAACTGCACAGGTATACCCCTGGGTATCAGAGGCCTTACCTGCACCCGCACCCAGCGAAAACCCGTACCCGCTCTGACGGGTGCGGGTTTTTGGCAGGTACGACGAGCTCATACCCTTCCTCGCACCCGTGCAGGGTTTACCCACAGGTAATACATATAAATATTAAGTTAGCAATTATAAAAATATGAAAAAACGATCGTGAAAAAGGACAAACTCGCCGACACCCTGCAGACGGCGGGCAACGACTTCGATCAGCATGGCTCGAGCTCGAAGGAGGATCGACACACTGCGAACAGCAGACAACGACTTCGATCAGCATGACTCGAGCTCGAAGGAGGATTGACACACTCACCTCCTGCGAACAGCGGGAAACGACTTCAATCAGCATGGCTCGAGCTCGAAGGAGAATCAACACACTCACCTCCTGCAAACAGCGGGAAACGACTTCGATCAACATGGCTCGAGCTCGAAGGAGGATTGACACACCCACGCTACGAACAGCAGGAAATGACTTCGATCAGCATGGCTTGAGCTCGAAGGAGGATCAACGCATCACTTCCCACGAATGGCGGACTTCAATCAGCGTGGCTTGAGCTCGAAGGAGGATCAACACATTCACCTCCTGCAAACAGCGGACTTCGATCAGCGTGGCTCGAGCTCAAAGGAGGACTGACACACTCACAGGTGTTGTGTTGAAGAAGATGGAGGGGCATAGCAGCAGGGTGTGGATGAGTGCAGAGGATGGAGAATGAGGTTGAGGTTGGATAGCGGCACTGTGCGCAGACAAGTGCCTGATATTGAAAAAAGGGTGTAAATACTTGTAAGTAATGTACTGTACATACATACATAGATTTTAAAAACATACCTTTAAGTTTTGAGAGCAGCATTACCTAGAGTCAGCAACAATAAGATCTAATAGTACGAGTATAAAGAGGAAGCGTTAGTGGTACTTTGAACACCCTTGGCACCACTTTTGTGGTCTTAGAGACCTGGTTTCTTTGTAGAGCGCAACTAGTCTGTGAGACGTACCCTCCCGTGTGAGTATGAGACCTCTCACCTCCTGTGGAGCTCTTGGTGCTCCTGTTACTCCTCTTGTCTCTGTGGTGCTCTTTTGCGCTCTACAAAGAAATGAGGTCTCTAAGACTGTGGGAATGGGAGAAAAGTGGTGCCTGCCTATGTACCTAGGACCTCTCCAGTGAAGGCACGGGTATCAAACATTCCGTCATTGATATTTGGATCAGGAAGCCTTCCTGATACAAACTATCATATAACACGTGGCGTACTACACTGTATCATACTAAAATGCATTGCAATGAAAAACATACACAGAAAAGACATGCAAGAAGAGGGTTGTCTCATTTGGATGTGGGAAGAACAAGGAGGGTTTGTGGGCTATGACACTCTCTGTTGGATGCGCATAGAACGACGAGCACCCGCGGATGATCGGACGTCGTCGTGTGGAGGATGTCCCAATCTTGATGATGATGCCATGGGCACCATAATTTCTGTGGGAGCATCCACGGGGAGCTTGTCATATACCATATATCCGGTTACAGATCCGATGATCTGGATCTCAGATCCGATCCAGATCCGATGAACATATCCATCGTCCGGTCCACAGATCCGCTTTGATTCTTATTTCATTTCCTGTTCATATAACTCTAACTATCGTTCATCTCCTTTCGGTATTCCTGTACACCGGTATACCGGTTATCCTTTACTTCCGCTTTGCTTACTGATCCGCTATGCTTACTGATCCGCTACACTTACGAATCCGCTTTTACTTGTACTTCATTCCCGGTGCATGATTCGTGATCCATCCAACTTACCAATACGCTCCACTTAGACTTTGCTTATACTTTCGTACATAGCCTCGCACCTTTGCTTATTGATCATTCCGTTAGCTATCCGTAGTATATAAACCTTTGTATATGCGCTGTAGTAGATCAGTTCGAATATCATCTTAGATTGCACTCATTCCGTCCGGACTCTAAGTCCCTCCGTTATCCATCCGGACTTGAGTACGCTACTCTTGTCTACTCCGAGACTTAGGATAGATTCCTATAGTCTACATATCCGCCTCTGTCTTCGGACAGTCCTCACCCGTTAGTTTCTAATCCGGATCCGATCCGGATTAGCCGTTACTCTATACGTTCGATATCCGGAAGTCTTAACGGATCCATTGCAATACTTATCCGTTGCAATACAAGACTTATCCGTTACAATACTTATCCGTCTCACTAGACGCGATACTTTAGCTCTCTGAAATAAGGGGCAAGACTCGGGAAAGGGGCACAGCGCACGAGCTGAGGCCGAAGCCCTTCGGATCCGATACTACTTGAGTACGGTCTTAACAGAGCTGAGAGATCCATTTGTTGAGGAGCGCCGTGAGCGCTGCATGAGTTACGCCAACGGGGGGGGTCGCTTGGGTTGCTGGCTGCTCCTAGAATTAGATGACGCCACTCCTGTATGATTTGACTGAATGGTGCAAAGAATGAAGTAGTTTTTTCCATCAATGACGAGTCATTGGGAGGTGCAAGCACATATGCCTGCTTTGCCAACCAGGGATCAGCGCCTGAGGTCTCAAATTTATCAACCCACAAGGGCCTCCTGCCCTCATCTTTCATGAAGCCGCGTGGCCCGTCGAAGGTGGTCGCAAACTCGACGAAGATAAAAAACAATGACTCCAGGTCATCACTTGCTGTGTGTTGGATCGTTGCACCCTTTGCAATACCCTCCCGGAGAAGACGAATTGACATATAGGGCCTAGTACCCTTCAGATAACACGCTCAGCCATGTGCCATGCCGTGAAAATTGTAAGTATCACTCACCGTGCCCTCTGAAGGAGCACTAACAGCGCCTTCCACAATAATGCGAGCATGATCAAAGTCAATAAAATAACCTTGTCCGTCATGGATGATAAAATTATTCGGACTCAAGTCTCCGTGGAGGACGTGACTTGCGAGCATTAAACTATGAGCTAAACACTGATGGGTCAGTCTCAGGATTCAATTTCAACACACTCGAGACTCACCTGAGACAAAGTCATGGAAGGCTCTCAACAGCTCAAGCTTCGAGGAGTACAACACAAGTGGTTCTCCGCAGGGGGTCAACAGAAGGCGCCGGTGGAATCTGCGAATAAACCCAGAGGTACAAACACCATGGGAAGCTCGAATACGATACGTGCAGTCCGGCTCCCCATCGTAGAGGACATCCCAATGGGCCACGAGCTTGACTACATTCGGGATTCCTTCAACCATCTTGAGAACGGTCACCTCGTGGTTTTTCTTATCCTCAGCGACCCAACAGTCTTTGAGTGCGAACTCCGTCCCATCCGAGGTCTGAACACGATAACGAATCGTGCCACGAGAAAAGAAACCTTGGCTTCACCAAAGCACGCTCATGATCGATAGATGGGATTTATCATGGTTTTCTATCCAGCCTATGGCGTTCTCCCGCAGATCGGCATGTGAGCCCTTGCAGGCAGGATCGCACATATGCATCGTGGGATCATACCCGAGGTTGTTGGTGTGCGCGAGCGTTAAGGTGTTTAAAACCTCGAGAAGACGCACAGGATTTTTGAGGATATCAACGGGGCGTGAAATGATCAGACCTGAGCGGTCAAAGTAGTGAAGGCGAAGCAGGTTATTGGCGATAGTAAAGATCAAGACGAATCGGCGCCAAGGTTGTTCTCGCATCAACAGGTACCCTTTAGTGCCGCTACCATAATACAAAGGTATGGAAGAGTTGAAGTCGCTCTCTGTGTGCTCCACGCATGTGATAATATTGGACCATCGCAATGAGAGATTGCGTAGATTGCAATCCACCAGAATAACATCTGGCTTCTGCGCGTTGGTGTCGTCCGGGACGGGAGTATTACAGAATTGGGAGGACCAAATATGCTTCGGCAGGCCACCGATAACGTTCATGGCACCAAAGGGGAATGCAGCGGAGGGATTGGGGAAAATTTTCTCGTACATCGCGTGCATGGCAGCTTGCACGACGTTGAAGAGGAGGGTCCACTTGCCCTCTGTCGTCGCTGATGCCCGAGGCTGCTTCTTGCTGGGGTGCTTGTCGTCGTATCCTTTGGCACCGAAGCTCTTGTCGGTTTCAGGCGTTGTGAAAGACGAATCCGATATCTCCACTTCTGTATCAGTCAACGCGGCCGACGCCATGCTCATCTGTGCGCGTGGTTGTGTCTTTTGTGCCCTCCCCGCCTTTCGTCCCTGTCCCTTCTGTACCTGCGCCTTCTTCTGTTTTCTTGAGTCTACTAACAACTTCGGCTGGACATTCCTGTTATCGAACAGCCATTCTGCATTCCCACCACAGTGCGCAGCAGGTTGAAAGATAGACCCACTCTTAACCTTCTTCCCTCCTGGCCCAGACTTGAAATAGTAAATTTTGTTGAGAGATGCTGGAGTGAAATTAGTCTGTAAGACAAGGATATCCATAACAGACTTGGCATCTTTGGGGAGTGATTTTTCTTCCCATAAGACGGTGCCGATGGATTCTTCCTCCAAGAGCTTATCCATAGCAATCTTGTTCCGAGGTTCAGGGAGTGCATTGCAGGTACTGACCGATCCATAGAGGCGTTTACGATAAGAAGTTGTGCTCACTGGTTGTGGCGGCGGCATCATGGGAATGGTTGGTAGTCAAGCGGAGTAGTTGAACGGTTGAGAACATCTCGCTAATTTTGGAAACACTTCTGTGTGCCATGTATGAAGAGCGTCATGTCATGAGCGACCTGGTTGAACACGTCAACTAACCATACGTCATCTTGTATTCATATGCCAAAATGTAATTTTGCACGATTTTTTTTGATGATTATCCCACACACCAAATTGGACATGAATCATGGTGTATTTTCTACACGCAGCAAGCGATCGGAACATGGTACAAAAGCATAGTATTGAGACAACAGACACCTTGAATTTACCGGAATGGCCCCTCCTTCAGATGATCCTGGCACTGCATTGGCAATGGGACTCCTGCTCCCACGATGCCCATCTGTCCAAGCCTCGCGCTGATATGCATGCTGGTAGCCAACTTGACCTTCGCGACCGGCTGGATGCATGTGTTCTCCACGGATGTCTGATGGGGGAGGTCCACGCGAACGGTCGTCCAGAAGTTCACGGTCTGTGTACCGTTGTGGGTAACACAACTAAGGTGAACGCAAGTCAGATGACAAGCAAACACTCTCTATGTTGGGTCTTGATATGCCGTGCGATATGTTTGACCCTTAAGGGAAGCAAAGAAAGCAAGGATCCACGAAATGATGCTGATCAACCCTGATCAAAGGCGACAAAAGGGCGATGTAAGCGCGAGAAACGCGCTCAAGGCGCGCGCGGGAAAGTGAAACGCGAAAAAATGCGTGAAGCGCGGGAAGGTGAAAGTGCGAAAGGCGAAAATGCGCAGAGAACTGGGATGGTAGTGCAAGCAGTGCACAAGTGTAGAGAGACAATAATATGGTGAAAAGCGCGGATATAGATGGATACTGATACTGCCACTAGCTTTAGACTGATGCTAGGGCCTTAAGACGACGACGGATGCATGCATTGCATGGAACTAACTGCCAAGTACATGGTGGTAGAAAGATGTGGTAGGAAGCTGTGGTAGGAAGCTGTAGTAGGAAGCTGTGGTGTAAAACGAACATGAAAGTATGTAAGTTCTACCTAAGCGCTCTCCCAGGGCTTGGAGCCGAATAGGGAGCGCTCTAAGTATGTAAGTGAGGTAAAGTGATGTAAAGTAAGGGTGCATAACGAAATACAAAGTGTAATAGGCTAAATATGGTCTGATAACGAAAAGGGACACACCTAGGAACTGGTTGGATGATGGATGGATGCTCCTGGATGATGCGCGATGGAGTGCGCTTAAGTGCGAGAAACGCGCTAAGCGCGCGCACGGGAACACGAAACGCGAAAGCGTGAGAAAGTGTTGCACCTATGGTGCGCTTTGCAGGAGAGCTGTGCATTGTATGCGCAAATGACTGGAGACATAGCAGAAGTTGCGTATGGAGTAGGGCGACAAGTGCGAGAGAAACGCGCTGAGCGCGCGCGGGAATGCTGCGCGTTGTGTGGGAAAGTAGCGCGCCTATGGCGCATTTCGCGGGAAAGCTGCGCGTTGTGTGTGGAATGACCAGAAACAAGATAGAAGTCGCATACGGATGATGGTGCGAGTCGTGCAGTAAAGGCCAGTTGCCAGAATTCATAAAATGAGCCCATATGAGCCCACAGAAACGCGAGTCTCTACACCGTGTGTCACGATAATATGACTGCCTATTCCCACTGGCATCACGATGTAGAGACTTGCGTTTCTGCAGGCACATATGGGCTCATTTTACGAATTCTGACAACTGGCCTTCATGGCACAACTCGCACCATCATCCACTATGACTTCCCTATAGAGCGCACCACTTTCCCGTGGAACGCGCCATAGGCGCGACACTTTCCCGCACAACGCGCAGTATTCCTGCATGCGCGCCTTGCGCGCTTTCTCGTGCTTAAGCGCACTATGTCGCACAGCATCCAGGAGCATCCATCCATCATCCAACCAGTCCCTCGGTATGTCCCTTTTCGTTATCTGACCATATTTAGCATATTACACTTCCCATTTCGTTATGCACCCTTACTTTACATCACCTTACCTCATTTACATACTTAGAGCGCTCCCTATTCGGCTCCGAGCCCTGGGAGAGCGCTTAGGTAGAACTTACATACTCTGATGTTCGTTTTACACCCAACAATTCCACCTTACCTTCCTACCACTCAGTATCTATCATCAGTTAGTTCCATGCAATGCATGTGTCCATCATCATCTTGAGGCCCTAGCATCAGTCTATAGCTAGTGGCACTGTCAGTATCCGTCTAGATCCGCGCTTTTCCTCTTATCAGTCTCAGTATCCATCTTCTACACTTGTGCACCGCTTGCACTACCTTCCCACGCTCCGCGCACCTTCGCACTTCGCTTTCCCGCGCGCGCCTTCAGTGCATTTCACCGCCATTCACCAGGGTTGTTCAGCATCATTCCGTGGATCCTTGCTTTCCTTGCTTCCCCTTTAGGGTCGAACGTTCTTGCATCCTGCGAGTATAGCAGCTAGGCAGAGCTGAGACTCACTTATACTGGCTGAGCACTTTTCTTATATGTGCCTGCCAGGTTGTGATACCCACAACGATAACCTGAGTTCTCATGGTGAGGAGCATAAGCATATCCTGGGTAAGTTTCACCACGGTCACCATGATACAAATATTCCCTCTGATAAGGGTACTCTCCTCCAGGTCATGGTCGCCTGGCATATGCATGCCGGCCCAAGTCTTCATGGTACATGTATGCACCATGTGGTGCATCACTGGAGTGATAATCATCATCGGGGAGTGCGGGAGAGCTGTCTCAATGAGTGCGCAGGTCACCATGAAGGTATCGAGTGTCGTGAGGCTCACGGGAGTGATTGTTGTGTGCCCCACGAGGATCAACACGGCGAGGTTCTGGTGCATCAAGGTTAGAAATGATGGGGCTAGGACGAATATCCTCAGATGGGGCACGTGGTAGATTTTGCGGTAGTGGGGGAGGCACATCTTGGACATGGCCAGACTGTCCGTTACCACCTGTGTGCTCGGCAGGAAGTTCGTAATACGTGGGGAAGACGGCACTGCTGGAAGAATGGGTGCTTTGGTGACTTGCACAGAGGTCGAACGATCAACTGATGTCTCAGGCTGCACAGCTCTGCTATTACTCTGCGAGTCTTCATCTTCTTGCAAGAGACGCATGGTCTTGGTGAGAGCAGATTGGCCTCCTTTAGTCACCGGGCGTGCATGTCGCACTGGGCTTATCTTAGTAAATCTTCGGACATTTATGTAGAGCAAATACCTTTCGCAATGTCAGGACGTCCATCACGCAGGCACATTGCTGCATTGTCTGTTTAATTATCAGTCAGGATCACTACTGAACTGAGATAACCGTCAAGACTTAGCTATAGCAGGTTGTGGTTGCTGTTCTTTGTCTCCTGAGAACCCTACTGTGAGAGGAGACGAGCGCCCTCCTTTGGCACGAGCCTTGCCTGCGGCTTTTGCACCTGGCTTGTTCTCAATGGCCGTCTCCTCCTCTAACCCAATTGGTCGTACACGCTTCTTCATAGCTCGTACAACTCCGGTATCAAGCTTCCGTTTCCGTGAACGTGAAAAATCACCATAGTCAGCATTATCCTCACTATGGATTTCACCATTGGACGAGTCGAGAGGCTCCTCATCAGGCTTCTCGACACCATCTGTACTGGACAGAATTTCTATGGGAGCTGGCACTGGTTTAGTAGGGAGTCGCTTTGCAAGCTTAAATGGACGTGATGGAGGAGGTATGAGTACCTCGGGACGCAAGTTGGTTTTCCGAATGGTTGTCATGGTGTCTTTGGCCGCAATACCCATAACATCATCCTGAGTGTGCGCTGACACGGGGGCCTTTGGCTTCTTCTTCCTGGTAATGGCAGAGCTGGCTTGAAGGCGTGGAGGGCCACCATAATCAAATGTTCCGTTAACAAACATCTGCCTCGCATTTGGGAAAATAGAGTCTGCTGGAGGGGCCTCGCCAATGATGACAGGCTCCTTGGAGGCTATCACTGCGCCTGTCAAATTATTATGAGCTAAAGCGGTGTAGAGACTCGCGTTTCTGCAGGCACATATGGGCACATTTCGCACCTTTTCACAACTCATGACAATTGGCCTGCAATGCACGACTTGCACCATCAGCTATATTCGACTTCTATCATGTCCCTAGTCGTTTTACACATAACGCGCAGCTTTCCCACGAAACGCGCCATAGGCGCGGTACTTTCCCACACAACGCGCAGCATTCCCACACGCGCACCTTGCGCGCTTTCTCGCGCTTAAGCGCCCTGCATCGCCTATCATCCAGGAACGTCCCTCTATGTCCACCCACCTCATTGGTACGTCATATGCCTTGCCTCGTGGTTTGTAACAAGCATTGCAGCGTTATTACATGTCATTACGTATTCATAGTGCTTATTGCTCCTATCCCTTCCGCTTCCGATGCAATTTCCATAGTATAAAGTTGCTGACTTACTACACCATCATTATTACTCCCCTTTGCTGTACTTCCCTCACTATTGGGTTTTACTTTAAAGTAGTAGTCACCACTTGGGCGCACTTTGTGTTTCCAATGGTTATCGTTATCCGCCTATACTAGACCTTTATCCGCGCTCGTTATAACACTCGCTCTGCGTTTGCACTCGCTTTGCACATCCGCTTCCTTATCCGTTTCCTTATCCGGTATTCTCCGCACAACGCGCGCCTTAGCGCTCACGTTCCCACGCTCGCGCTTACCTTAGTGCGCTCTCTCGCACTTCGCGCTCACTTCGCTTTTCTTCTTGCGCTTTCGCGCATCCATCGCACTTCAAGGGTCTTTCTTTCATCTGGTTCTGTGTTCAGTAGCAGTCCCCTTTAGGGTCGAACGTTCTTGCATTCTGCGAGTATAGCAGCTAGGCAGAGCCAAGACTCACTTATACTGGTTGAGCATTTTTAGATATTTCATATCAGCCCAGCCAGGTTGAGATCGCCTCAGCGGTCTAATAAGTGTATCGGCACATACCTCCTATGGTTTTGGTTACCTTAACAACACGCATCGTCTTTGCCTTCAACAAATGAGCAAGCACATTGACTTCACGTTGTGTCAGTCCCACGACACCTTTACTCCGTGAATTGATGTTATGAGATTCTCCTGGCATCAAACTCAAGTGCACAGGATACCCCTCGATGCATAGATGGTCGTTAGCGAGGGAACTAGGCATCAGGATCCACGGGAAAGGTCTGTCGGCAAACTTCCCACCAAGGTCCGCTGAGGAAAAAATGTCAGGACCTCATAAAACCACGGGACATGATGTGCTACGTACCAACTTGCTTGATGAGACCAGCCTTCAGCGATTTCAACGCATCCTTCTCCTTCTCTGACTCAGATGAGCTCACATCCAGGATCTCTATCGGCACCTGCTCTTGATCTCCTTCCGTGCCCTTGAAAGACTGCTCCACAGCAGACAGCGAGATGGTGTTGTACACATGCGCTTTGATATGCCCAATGATGGCGTCATCACTAGCTCGGCAGCACTTTTCGAAAAACTACAGAGGTGTTAATACATAAAATACTTTCAAAAGGAGGGTAACACTTACACCGCCAGCGCCGGGCGTCGTGTGAACATGGCCTAGTGATGCATCTTCATTGACAATGTTACCACACATGACGATGGTGGCCTCGAACCCTTGCCTAGTAGCAGCTCCATCAAGCTACAGGTAAGGTACTCAACTTATCAGAAAATATTACAGAATCGGAATGAGATCACTCACAATACTTCCTACCCTCTTATAAAGTTTCTGGAATGATTGAGTGCATTGCGCAATGGTTTGATTATCTGTCAGCATGTCGAGTTCTCCGTAGGTATCGAGGATGTCCTGATAAGTGTCTGGGTAGCTTTTCTTGAAGAGCTCATAGCACTGACGGTGAACACCAGTGCCTGTAAGATCAATATGTGGCACTGAGCAAAAAGCACACAGTATAAACGAATCACTTACTTGGTGTCATCGAACCATCCTGAGGAGGAGCGCCATCACCAAGCCTTACAAGTTCCTGGCGCATACGGTCCTTGAAGTACCCTGCATAAAGATTCCAGTAGTTGGTGCTATTGATTACTTGACCTCGGCTCTTCATCCACAGGTTGATTACCTGGTAGGACAGCATATTCGTATTCTTTGCGGTATCATTGACAACGGCATCCAAAGCAGCGCACCCTTCTTCGAGTGCAGAGTTCATCTCTGATGAACGTCGACCAGCAATGGGAGCATTATTGTCATCCATCATAACATCAGACCCGACTTGAGATATTCCAGTGGCTGATGGACTGAATGTGACTGCACGGTGACGTGGCACACCAGCAGAAGGCGGAGCCAAAAGCTCGAAAGGCTTGAGGGGAGTTGGTGGGATGATATGCATTGTCGGAACAGCTCCTTGAGGTGGCAAAGAGTTTGCCGACACTACGGATGAAAAATTCCAGGGCCCGTCTGACCCATGCATATGGGGCTGCGAACCTCCCTGAGAGCTTGGGCCTGCAACTGTAGGCATGAGAAGTGGTGAGGTCGGTAACTGCGAATATGAAGCAAGTGGGCTAGGGGAGAGTCTGGGAGCCTCGTGTTCCATCAGAGGTGATGGCATGGGCCACAATGGCCGAACTCCAGACGGTATGGTGAGAAGGTTATAAGGAACCATGGAGTTTTGATCGAGAGCGCTGTACTGGGGCTGCTGGGTGAATACGTCCAAATCTTGAGGCATGACCGGCTGCGGCTGCTGGCTAGTGGGTGCCAATGTGCTGGAAAATAGATCTTGAGTCTGCACAGGGCGTTGAGCAGGTACGGCCTCAACGAAAGGAGAGTTGTGACGGCTGGGGTGCATCGACTCTAGCAGCAAGGACAAAGTCAGAAATCTGGAGAAAAGATCTTTGATAGAATTACCAGATGCGAAGGTATTAGTGGTATAGTCGCTGGGAGCGCAGGCTGCTTGATGTCGGATAGCAGCATCCCTTGCGATACCAATGTCGCGTGATGTGGGCTTGATTTTGCTCCGTAGTCTTGATGGAGTGAGTTCTGTTGGCGGATCCTTGTATCGACCACCTCCGAACTGTTCCTGCGCATATCCTCCCTGCGTGTATTCGGAATCCATAGCAGCAGGTGATAACGCAGGAAGGTATGCAGGAGGCGAGGACGCCTGGTCATCGGTAGGGTCAGAATAGTAGTCCGATAGATTGAGCTTCATGCCCTTTGCGCAAAATCAGAAAAAATGGCACGTAGCAATGAAAATACTCACTGGAATTGCAGATCCAAAAGGTGGGTAAAAAAAGGAGGGCACAACACCTCATACTTATATCAAAATTTAAGTGTGTGTGAAGGAAGTCCTTAATTTCGAGACTAAACAAGTTAGAAAAACGGAGGTCTAGAAGCAAACAATGTACCAGACATCATGGAGGTCCACTGAGGAGGGTGTAGACGGTGAATTGGTGAACCTCTGGAGGCTCCAGAGGCTCCAAAGGGGGCTCGGTATCAAATGGCTTCATGACTAAAGATTTCATTAATCCATGGCTGAAAATCTCCTTCGTGCCCAAGACAACGCAATGTCAGAATTAGGTTAGTCCCAAAGTATGACCTACGTACATCTGCTATCTACGTTTGATGATAGGACGGACTTTGATCAACGTCTAAGGCGCTTCGCAGGGCGACTTTCACTGTCACTAAATTGCAACTCTGACTCATCCTCATCATTTGCACTGCCAGTCGTGTCATTGTCCTCGGAATTGGATGGTCTCCCCTTGACAGAAGCGATGTGTGGGATAAGATTGCTGATATGCACAGCAGATGGTTTTGGAACTGCTCGAGAAGCTGGACGAGGAGGTGGTCATGTGATTTCCACAATAACTTGGGTGTGACGATGAGAAGTAGGTGAAGAAGAAGGTAAACTGAGATGAGGAAGACCCTTTCTGTCGATTCGACCATCAGCAAATGCACGCCGCCCATGGGAGTGCGAAGAGCAAGCTAAGGGGGCTTCTCCGATTATAACGGGGTCCTTTGAGGTAGTGAGACGTGTACGAGCAGCATTGCTCTTCACTGCTCGGATGGTGAGGGTGCCTGCCTTGAGGTGGTTGATGAGATTGACGCGATGGTGGTGGCTCAGATCGTGGATGCCTTTGGTGCGAGAGAGAGAGGGGCGCAGCTCGCCTGGTATCAAGGTATCGTCGGGGTAATTGGTGAGGACATACCCGAGGCAAGCTAGTTCCTTTGGAAGAGTTTTCCAAGGGAAGTCAGCACTTGTGCGCCCACGGAGCATCCCACCAAGTGATGCTGAAATGATTTTTAGATAGGATGAATGTGTCATGATTAATCTTACCAGTAAGTGCCCTCATCCCACCCATAATACAAGGTATCCCATCGAGGTTCTTCCATTCTTCACTGAGGCAGGAGCCTCCAGAGACTTCAGTGGGTAGGGTGTCCTCTGTTGACACGGCTACATCGACAAGCTAGAAGCAGGTCAGTAATGTTTGAACATCCAATTAGACAACTACTCACAATCCGAGAAATAGAAAAAGATTGTGAATCCGTGAGCGTGGCAGAATCAATGAGGCCGCGGGGTGAATTTGATGTGCTGTTGGTCATGGCCATCTTGCAGGAGGTAGTGCTTAGACAGGATTTGAAAGTAGCACCAGCTCTAGATAACAATCAATTGATAATGTGCAGACCATGTGCGAGAGAAACCTTTGGAATGAGGAAAATTCTAGTGAGTTCAAGGAAGCTCGAAAATTTGAACTTCGAAGTTCGAAGGTGTGCCACCGCACTGGCAGCGGAGCTTTCCAGAAATGGTAACATGTAGCGCCTCCCGACTTAATGAAAAGGTGGGCGCCCTCTACATTCAGACATTTTCACTTCAGTTTGATGTGCATCAAGTCTCCGGGACACGTGCCTACAGTAGTAACGAGTCAACATTTCTGTTTAAAACGTGCAGTTTTTTTGAGAGGCTCATTTTCTCGGTTATCAGAGCCTCCAGAGGCTGTCAGACTACAAGGGTGACATTAATATAAAAATTACCCAGAACAAAGTCATTGCTTAACTACTACATTCATTAAATAATTCCCATCTCCAGTGTGTCGAGATTAAGAATGAGGCGATATAATGAATGTCGGAAGCTCTCCATATCATCCTCTTGCAATCCTGTAAGATGAAAACCTCGTAAGACTGCCATAATCTCAGCTAGCACCCAAACTCCACAGTCATAACCGTTTGTCTGCCGAGGTTCAAGCTGGAAAAATGTAATTAGTAAGGACTGAGACTTCACAACAAATAAATTTACAATAAGTGGATGAGCTACCCATTCTCCAAGATCAAGTGATACCGCAGGGTGGTGTCGACGAGCAATAGATAGTAGACGAGACACAAGTGTCATAATAGCCTATGTGGATAACGTCAGTATTCCTGCATATACTATAATAATGCACTCGCCTTGATGTCATGTTGCCAAGGGCTCTCCTCAGCTAAACTGTCAAAAAGATAGAATTTCCTGGAGGAACGATGGATAACACAGAGTACCCAATGACCGACAGGAACTGGCCGATGAATGGGCAATATCCATACTTCCTTCTCCCAATAACGCGTCCACGAAGTTTGACGCCAGAGGATCTCATCAGGTGCGTTGTATCGAATACGTGGGAGGTCGTGAGTAGAGAGAATGGCAGTGCGCTGCGCAGCATGTGTGGACATGTAGGCGTCATGCAGCAGGATTGTACATCCGTTGAGACATACATCATTGAGGCGTGCAGTAGGGGAACCGAGGAAGGAGATATCCCTTGGATCGAATACTTGTTCCGGGAAGCCATGCCGAGAGGGCCATATCTTAGCTGTACCTGACCCTTGCGCAGCAAAACTCAGATCCTTGTAGGGCACAGGTGATTCATCAACTTGAAGTATCTATCCATGGTTTCAAAAGAGCAAAGAAGATGGAAGATGGCGGCGTACCTCCGGAATTGCCCAACAAATGGTAATGCTGGCTTTTCCCACATCGCTGATATCTTCTGTATCTTCGTTAGCAGTGGCGTCCTCTTCAAGGAAATCAGCAAATGCAATTTGATGTGTGTTGACATCTGATGGCCCTGCTTCGAAGTCTGGGATGTCATCGTCTTGGTGATCAATTTCCAGTGTTAATGCATCATTAATCAAACTGAGGTTGGCTTCGCTGGTTGCACCTCCCGTAAGTGTCTTCACGACATCTGAAGCTTCTCTAGCACGACTAGAAAAGCGAGCTACAGAAGCAAATGGATTTACCCAGTGTGATTGTAGCTGAAGAAAGTGGTTTTGGCGGGTTTGGAGCAAGAATATCAATGGTTGGTCTATTGAGATTGTCAGAAAATGGCAGAATGAAGAACTGGAATCACTTACTTGCATCAGAAGAAAGCGCGAGCTCTAAAGCAGAGAGCTCATCTCCAAAATAAGAGCACAGGTTGTCAGCTTCAATACTGAGACGCTGCTGTTCCTCTTGATATCGATCGTGTTTGAGGAGGGCGCGGATTCCATCTCTCACGTCCGAATCATTCAACCAGCGTGGTATGTCTCCTGCAGAGGGCATAATCCAGACGTCCTCCATTAGGGTCTGGTCATTGCGCAAATCCACAAGTTTGGTCAGAAGTGCCGTTGGAAGTGGTATCCCCCACGAAGGGTCGTAGAGGCTGTCTAGGCGCTCACAATAAGAGTTGAACTTACGAATAGCAGTCATCAGTGCTGGTTGTCTCTTTGCTATTGCTTTACGAGTTTGCTGGTGAAGTTTCGTGCCTTGTATGTTGGAATTAGTTTGAAAGTAAAATGATTGATTTGATTAGGTCTTACCCAAAGCTTGCTGAGCCCCACCAACCGCCCTGTCCAGTTTATCCCACTCGAAAAAACTACCAATTGCACATTTGCATATATTGATCTTGAGGTTGCGTGCCATCAGAAGGGTACGGACGAAATCCAGATTGACACCTTGAAGCTCTGGGAACCTGTCCTGAATGTTGAGTGAAGCATAGAGCGCTTCGACCTTCTCCATTAAACGTTGGTGGCCCCTCTCTAAACCATCAAGAGCGACCATGGTGTTATCTGATGCTGCCTCCCTTTCGAGCATGGTGCGGGTGGTCTGCAAGGCCTGATCTGAAGTGGCCATATCAGCCTGTAAAGCAAGAACTGTATCCAGTTCTTTTTTGAGACGTGCAGGAGCATCTGATAAGAAGCCAGTCAGCAAATAACGAAAGCGCAAATATGTATGACTTACGAGCACGAATAGATAATTGCAAACATCGTTGGTCAGCCCACAACGACCGTAGATCTTTGATAGAGACACCACAGGTAGCAAGGACGTCCTGTGTGGCATTTGTTTGAGTCTTAATACCACGAATTCGTCGCTTGACCCAATCACTGAGGTCTGCGCGCATTTCAGCTCCAATGGCGGCTGCCTGGCGGTCTATAAGCCATAGACGTCGCTGACGCTAAAGCATGCCAGAATGAATACGTGAAGTTGTCTGAAAAGGAGATGTACTGACTGATGATGAACGCTGAATACCAATCAGACGCACAAGTCGTGACCAAAGTCGCTCGGTGCCTTCTCCATCCGATAAACCAAGTCCACTGCACATACGGGGATTGTAGATAAGCTGGCATCCCCACTCGTGTCCATAGGCATGCATAGCTGTTGTTGCGAAGCAGAGGCGTGAAGTAATAGAAGTGTCTAGAATGTCATACTGCAAGTTGTTACTAGGCGAATACACAATGAATGATTGAAAAGCATACCTGTGAAAGCGAACGAGATAGTACACAGCCAACATCATACAAAGTAACGACTGTTGCATTGGTAGGAAGAAGCGAGAACAGATGTTCTAATAAGGCGACAGCATATTTCTGCTGCTCACCGGGTGTATCAATGTTTGCAAAGAATAGGGGGATATCATGGCGGCAAATGAGCGCCATCAAACCAGTGTCGTCGAAACTATCCATAGCAGCCTTCTGCTTTTTGCCATCGGCAGCTTCATATGAGTTCTCGCACTGGTCGATGACCTCATTAGGTATGAGATTTGGTGCCCGTGTCATAGCAGGGCGCTTCCGTTTCTTGACTATTCGAGAGCCAACTAAATCGACATACATCTTTGGTAAGAAGTATGATGGTTCGTAGAAGCGAGGGCAGTCACCAGCTGAGCGCCGATGACGATGATGAAAGTTTCCGTCTGTAGCGACGTGAATATCGCCTCCTCGATCAAGTGCTCGGCCATACATCACTCCTGCAAAACAAGCAGGACAGCGCTCAACAAGAATCGACACACAACACTCCCTGTGTAAGAGAGATGCTTGAGGGTTGTGAGAGGTCATTGGAGGGTTGTGAGAGGTCGTTGGAGGGACACGAGAGGTCGTTGGAGGGACACGAGAGGTCATCGGAGGGTCGTGAGAGGTCGTTGGAGGGTCGTGAGAGGTCGTTGGAGGGACACGAGAGGTCGTTGGAGGGACACGAGAGGTCGTTGGAGGACTATGAGAGGTCGTTGACAGATAGGGAGGTGAGGGCTCATAAGCAGCATGGATCTTGTCACGAGCTTGCTGAATTGCGCCTTCGATCTTTCGCTCCACCTCGATCTGGAGGATATCATACCACTGAACTGCACTTCCAAGACTCTTTCTGAAGGGTTCCTGGATGGCGTATCCCTGTAACTCACGGTGAGCATTATCACAAGCATCAGAAGCATATGCTTACATGCGAGTCTGTTAATTGGAACCCTCGGCGAGCGTAATGAGTTTTCAACGCAGCTGCGAGTGCATTTACTGCATCACATGAACGTTCAAACAGTGCTCGATAAAAGGAAAGCAATTCTATAGACACTGCCATCCTTGGCTGCATGGGTGCAGTGGGGAATAAACCATGGTGAATAAGGACTTGTGGGAGTGTGGAGCAATTGCAGCTCAGGACGTCGGTCGAGACAAATCCTAAAGTTAAGTCAAGCTAGGCCCTCAATGACAAGAAGCTTGGATACACTTACGGTCAAAGAAGAGGCAAACGATGGTTGTGCGCTTTTGAGCGCATGAACTAGTAACGCATGCGGATATGATAGGATGCGACTTCTCAAGTGGTTGTCCGAAAGTTCTTGCAAGATAAGTTAAGAGAGGATCAATTAAGGTGGGGATAACTCCTGTCCAATTTCCATAGAGCTTGTGTGATGTCTTGTCAGGAAGCATACGGCGTTGGGACTCAATTGGTCGTGTCTTGTCGCACTGATTCGGAAAGGGTAGATGTTGAAGTTCTGGTTTAGCATGATCCGATTCATACACCCATTCGTCACCATCGTTTTATTGGTCTATAGTCATGTCAATGTTAGAACTAGTCGAATTGAGTGCAGGGGTAGTGGTTGGCTCTGTTGAACTTGCATTGACGAGTGCTTCCATGCGTAGGGCAAGTTCACGACGTTTGATATCTGCGCCAGGGATAATGACGAAGGTTTGAGTTTTTCTCTTGTCTCGAGACTTGTGGGGACTGACAGAATGCCTCCCAAGCCCCCGGCTGGAGGCTAGCGCTGACACTTGGCCTGCACGATGCATTATTGCTGGGGAGTGGTGAATGGGCGAATGTCAGAATGCTGGTACATAGACTCAAACTGTATTTAAATGATTATGCGCATACTGAGACCACGTGGAATCGTCGTGGATGCAGCATGGTGCCTCATGGTACTTAGCCTATCACAACACGAAGTGGGTGGGTAGGGAGGTGCCCAGAAATGTGAGAGCATTAAATGGTGGATTGAGTAGTACTAGGATATTGAGAGGGCTACGGTAGAGGGGCGCAGGGAGGTGCTGGAGGCCCGCGAAGGAATACAAGAGCATGAACTCTAATTAGATGGCGGGAGGGTGGGTCTCGGAGACTAGTTTCCCACAACATAGAAACCAGGTCTCTTAGACCCTTTATAGGTCCCGAAAAGTACTGCCTGAGGTGACTTTGAACAACTGAACGCCAAACAATTACCACATTAGGAAGGCACGGGTATGCCAGGGGTACGGGTTAGCCTGCGGGTTTTTGAATCCCGACCCCCACCCGTACCCCAGTGGTACCCGTACCCATGCATATGCCTACTCTTGCACCTTCAGTGATGGAAGTCTACGAATAGATCGCTGGGATGCAGCAAGACTACGAATGTTGAAAGACTGCTCTCCAAAGGGGCTCGGAGTGAGCAGCTTTGAAGAACGTGGGATATTGGTGACCGATTGTTCAGTAGGGGATGTCTGCGGAATAAATGATTGAATAGATTGATCATCAAAGGTCCTTCGCCTGGTAGGTGACAAACTGCTCTGCCCAAACGCCAACCACCGATCATGTTGATCCTCTGAGCCCCAAGACTTTTCATCAGATGGCACAGAAGCATCTATACTGTTACAATGGAAGTGGACAACTGAAGCTGTTGCACTCTCCAAAGGCAACAAGAGGCTGAGGTTAGATGGCAGTGTGCTGCGACGGGAATGTCGAGACCGTCTCTTGGTGACATCCACCTTGTCACGAGAGCCGGACGCTCCGATGGCATCGGACCTGTAAGCCCCAGATTCGGTTGATATTGGTGGAGACATCAGTGCCACAGGGGGCTGCCTCGGTTGTGAAGTGATGATCTTCATGAGAGGTCTGATTGGGAGACCCCCACGGGTAGGTGGATCTTGATGGTGCTCTAAGCTATTTGCGTAATCATCCTGATCAGGTAGAATCTGACCAGCACTAGCAGCATCAGAGGGTGGTCTGGAACGGGTCTTGGTATACTCTTCCGCAGCTCTGTCGCGACCATGACTTGAAATGTAGGTCTCAGCCGGATCGAGTAAATGGGGCCGAGATTGGGTATACTTTAATCTCGAGGCAACCCTGACCACACTAGCACCAGTACCAGTCTGGCAACTACGAGCGGCAGTATTGTAACTGTAAAGACTGGACGATATCGACGACGCAATAGAAGTACGGTAGTTCTGAGTAGTTGCAAAGTCCGTTGAGGCAGTGAACAGATGGCCAGGAACATAATTTTGTCCACTGTGCATGGGAGGCATAGAAACATGAATGGTACGGGTTGTCGAACCTCGAAGGCTCATAGGTACTGGTATCGGTTCACCAAGGATCAGCCTCCTTCGATGTTTTTGGAACATCGCTAGAGTTATTCATAGTTAACATTTCAAACGGTGTCTTGCTACTTAAGGGTCTTATATGGGACGCGTATATAGTGACAACACAACTATACAGGGATAAGACTACTTGCCAGTCCTTAAGTACACGGTCTACGACTTTTCTAGTTTTCGTGGTAGATAACATGTGAGTTCTTGGGAGGATTTACTGATGTGTCCTCTTCTTGTCTTTCTCGTGATTTCAGTGATACGAAGTTTCTCAGTGTTATATAGTCAACCTCTAGTTTAGGTAGTATATAACTAGTAGTAGAAATGTCTTATATATTACTTCAAGGCAACCTATTTGGCCTGCACTTTCAGAATCTTACTGGGTCTCACACGGTTTGAGAGAAGAGTGGAAAGTGGGAAGTTATATTTAGTAGGTGCAAGATGGGCTCCTTTTATACCTTTTTGGGGCCCCCCTTACTAAGCATGACTCATCACAGCATTAGTAAGTCACTGGCTTACTAACCATGCCATTTGGCAGTGCTGAATCAGCTGCTTATCAATCTAATATACATAAATAGTAAATACTATTACAAAGCATGATAAATCATGACAAAGCATGACAAAGCCTGACAAATCATGACAAATCCTTACAAATCAGCCTATTGCCAGTCACATGACATGCTTACAAACATGTCTGATGGCTCACTGAAGGATCTGTGTCTGAAAGAAATGGAAACAGACAGAAACAAATGGAACCTGCATGACAAATCATGAAGGATCCTTACAAATTAGCATATTGCCAGTCACATGACACACTAAGTAACATATTTGTGGCTCACTGAGTAAATTGATGGCTGAATAAGCCTTAGAAAAAGAAAGAGAAGGAAACTAACAATCTGAAAATATAAGTACAAGTAAATCTGTCATAAATGAAACCAAGCCTGTAATACAATGAAGTATACCTTAGTATACTCTTCCTGTGATTACTTCTTGTCTACGTATGTCATGGTATGGTACCCATACCATGCATGACAACGGGCAACAGCTCATCTCGGAAACACATACCTAGCACAATGAGAGCCCCTATACTGAATGGAACGAATTCACCAATGATACCTATCGCCTTCACTCCGGGTACCAGATTCAAAATGTCAAAGAGCAAGAGCGATAGTGCATGAAGCACCCTTGTATCCGTCACCGCTCCAATCCTATGCTTGAACTCGAGGAATGGCGGAGCAATAAAGGACAATAGTCTCCCAATGATATAGAGTTCTAGGGTCACGAACATCACGGACATGGTCAAAGCTGTAGGAAGGTAGCTTCATCATAACATTAGACAGAGATGTCATGAGCAGCACCTATCACTGACCTTGTCCTGTAGCACAAGTACATGTCGAGCTGTGGTACATATCTGCAGCTATGATGAGTCCAAAGAAATCTTTGCAAACAAGAGCGAGACCATGCACGCGACTGTTCCTGCACTCATAACGCATGTTGCAACCACGAAACCTTACATGTGCCAGTCAGGCCTACGTGTTGGACCGGGATGCACTCACCTCCAGCAATGAAAAGCCAAGACCAAGCCAGATATATTTCCCACCGCCATAGCTCCAATTTTCGTAGATCAAAATGTAAGATGATCAAACCCATAAAACGAGCACAAGCGGTAGAAATGCCTCCCAATGCAACAAGAAATGCTGCAGAATGAGATATGTGTTACTATGATGATGGCCCTGTGACTCACTGCAAGCAGAAGCTCCACTATTGGAATTGAATGACAGCAAGGACGAAAAGTGGGCCGCACTCGCAAAAGCGAAACAGAAAGAAAGCAGCAAGACAAGAGCAGAGTTTTCTTCTTCCAATGATTTTATGCTGGAATTTCAATCACCCCAGAAAAGCGCACCCATGGGAGGCTTTTCCGAATTGCTCCAAAGAGTGCCATATTCATTGCAAAAGTTGATGTCTAGCCACAGACCCCTTCGCTCATCAAAGGCATTGTAACACATTTGATACAGGTGACACATCACTGGTGAGGTGACGATGCATAGTAGACTGCAAATAAAAACCCAACCTAGAAAGAAAGACGCGATCTGATGACTGAGATGCATTATGTAGTTGATACACATTGAAGACATGAATTGACTTACTAGTCAGGGTGTTCCAAAAATTCGCTGATGGATAGTGTTTTTGTGTCACGTACCACGAAGGTGCTCCGAAATATGTCGTAGGCCAGCATCCTGGATGGTGGTGGCGCTTGCTAAAAGAAATGGACGAGACCAGCTCAGAAGACAGGGAGAAGAACATTTTGAGGGCCAGCCTCTAGTACAAGTATACACTGCACAGTGAGGGAAAGCTACAGAGTGACGAACAAGCTTATCACATTTCTAAAAACTGTTCGAATGATTTCGATTTATATTTAACTTACAACCTGCACAGCCCAGTTGAGATATATGAGACCATCGGATCATGATGTATGCTGGTGAGTGCCTACATCAGTAAAATCATGAAGTCCTTATTTGGCTTTCAGCTGATTAATCAGCTTTGGACTTCGAACCAAAGTTGCATTTTGCCGCAAAGGTGGGATAAGGTGCACAAAGTCAAAGTTCTTTCAAGGTGCGAAAAGAGCAAAAACACGATACATAGATTTAAGGAGAATAATCAGATTCAAGCTGTTACAACTGCTACCAAGGTAAAATTACTAGTTGTATAATGAGAGTTCAAACATGAAAATTAAAAGATTATGATGCAATTTCAAATGTGTGATGATCAACATACTTGTTAACATAATAAGCTCGAAAAGCATCATAGGACACGTGCAACGTGATGTCGAGAGGAAGGAATTGGTTGCTGTAGATAGGGATGAGGTGAGCGGCACAGTAGATGGTGTCTGCTGAGGCGATCTCAACCTGGCTGGGCTGATATGAAATATCTAAAATGCTCAACCAGTATAAGTGAGTCTTGGCTCTGCCTAGCTGCTATACTCGCAGAATGCAAGAACGTTCGACCCTAAAGGGGACTGCTACTGAACACAGAACCAGATGAAAGAAAGACCCTTGAAGTGCGATAGATGCGCAAAAGCGCAAGAAGAAAAGCGAAGTGAGCGCGAAGCGCGAGAGAGCGCACTAAGGTAAGCGCGAGCGTGGGAACGTGAGCGCTAAGGCGCGCATTGTGCGGAAAATACCAGATAAGGAAACGGATAAGGAAGCGGATGTGCAAAGCGAGTGCAAACGCAGAGTGAGTGTTATAACGAGCGCGGATAAAGGTCTAGTATAGGCGGATAACGATAACCATTGGAAACACAAAGTGCGCCCAAGTGGTGACTACTACTTTAAAGTAAAACCCAATAGCGAGGGAAGTACAGCAAAGAGGAGTAATAATGATGGAGTAGTAAGTCAGCAACTTTATACTATGGAAATCACATCGGAAGCGGAAGGGATAGGAGCAATAAGCGCTATGAATATGTAATGACATGTAATAACGCTGCAATGCTTGTTACAAACCACGAGGCAAGGCATATGACGTACCAATGAGGTGGGTGGACATAGAGGGACGTTCCTGGATGATAGGTGATGCAGGGCGCTTAAGCGCGAGAAAGCGCGCAAGGTGCATGTGTGGGAATGCTGCGCGTTGTGCAGGAAAGTGCCGCGCCTATGGCGCATTTTGCGGGAAAGCTGCGCGTTATGTGTAAAACGACTAGGGACATGATAGAAGTCAAATATAGCTGATGGTGCGAGTCGTGCATTGAAGGCCAATTGTCATGAGTTGTGAAAAGGCGCAAAATGTGCCCATATGTATGTGCCTGCAGAAATGCGAGTCTCTACACCGCATGTATGATAGTGTGTGTAGGCGCATGGTTGGCATAGTAGGCTGGGCGAACCACCCACATTCCCGTCTCTGGGTCAGGCGAGCCCCCAATGACATCGAACCAGCACACAATGGCACATGGGTACACTGTTCCTGCATAATTGAATGAAAAAAATGCCCGAACCCTTGCAACATCGAGCCCTCGGATTCCTTCAGTGTCTGATCCTGTATTAACAAAAACGCAATCATGACAAGAAAACTCGTTCCGCCACATAGGGCAGGAACGGATATGTTCTACTCGCATGCCACCGATCCCGGAAAGGTCACTTGGTGCGTGGAATCTTGAGCACGCGGAGTTGAAGACTGATACCTTTCCTTCATACCTGGGGCAGGCAGCAAGAGGGACGTCATACGCTGTCATGCATGGTATGCAACTCATACCATGACAGATACACAAGAGGTGTGATAAGGAAGGTATAATAGACCCTACTGTATCCTATCACCAAGTTACCCCATCATTTTCCCCTTAGTTATTAGCTAGTATTTTCACTTTCAATCTTCACTTCCATTTTTCCATGTATTTCTATTTTGTTCTATGACATTCCATCTCTTTCTATTTTCCTCAGGCATATTCAGCCAACAGACTTTCTTTTCAGCCACCAAGCATGTTTGTAAGCATGTCATGTGACTGGTAGATATCATGATTTGTAAAGATTGAGCTTGACTCAGCATGTTTTGTCATGATTTGTCATGCTTTGTAAGATTTCTAACTGTATTTATAAGCTACTTAGTAAGAAGGCTGATTCAGCACACCAAATGGCATTGTTAGTAAGCACATCCTTACCAATCCATGCGATGACTCATGCCATGATTCGTCATGCTTTGTAAACTACACTGTATTTATAATGTAAATTAGTAAACAAGCTGACTCAACACACCAAATGGCATTGTTAGTAAGCACATTCTTACCAATCCATGTGATGATTCATGCTTTGTAATCAGGGCCTCCAAAAGGTATATAAGGAGCCCAATTTTGCCATGTAATAAATGGAGCACTTCCCACCTTCACTCATCTCAAACAGTGTGAGATTAAGTAAGAACCTAAGTACAGGCAATTCATTAGCCTCAAGGTAAGACTAAGAAACATTTATTCAATTATATACTACCTTACAGGGGTTGATTATATAATCTATCAGCTATTCTAACTAAGTTTAACCCATACTATTTTCCTCTCTCTTTTACAGGAAGGGAGACACGATTCACACTACACATTTCACGCTACACGCTACACAAGCACGCTAACTCTCAGACACAAATCATACCGTAGACTCAGTATACAGAATCAAATTGTTTTAAACTAACCAGGAACAAGGAAAGAAGGTATATTGAAATAAATCCTCCCAAGAACTCACACGTTATCTACCACAAAAACTAGAAAAGTCGTAGACCGTGTACTTAAGGACTGGCAATAAGTCTTATCCTATATAGTTGTGTTGTCACTATATAAGCGGCGTACATAAGACCCTTAAGTAAGAGGACAATGCGTCGAGTGTGTTGTCTGGGCGTGTTTGCTCATAAAGAAAGCGGCGGATTAAGGCAGGGAGAGATGGAAGGTGCAATTCATCAGCGAGAGCCAATACACTGCGGGCACGCTTCGTTTCTGTGCATGATGCTGCATTAAACTTGTAGTCCATAAATATAGCTACAAATGACACTTACGAACTGTTCGAGCAAGTCGAGTGTGTGCTTGTAGAACAGTTGGGCCATGGTCAATCATTAAGTCATCGCCGTCCTCAAGATTACTTGCTTGGTTTGGTGGGGGGTCATTGGGGTCTTCATCATTAGGGACATCAGGATTGTCTAACATACCTAAGCATGCATTAGTACTAGATAAATTTGAGAGAAAATAGTAACTACGCACCGAGAGCCTCGAGTTCGGCTGAAAGGCAGGTACCCTTCAACATTCCATGGCTTTCAAAATCAACACGCGCAGCGGCAAGTTGACTAAGATACTGGTTTGTGACCAGCATCTGACCAAGTGCTTTGTATTTACTTGACCGCCTCCATGGTTCCTTCACAGCCTTGATGTGTTTGCTCTCAGTGATTGATGAGCAAAGTCCATTGGGGGCGCCAAAGAGCCGGATAACATGTGCGTAGTGCATAAGAGAGTGTTGTCGTGGCAGTGAAAACATTGGAATGACACCGGAAGTCTTGAAAACCTCACGATATTGATGGAAACGAGAGACGGCATCTTGAATTTCATCCAGGGTGCGCTCTGTGATGGTGTTTTGACGTACAAGGTAGCAGAACTCTAGCAATGCACGGAATGTGCGAACAACCTCTGTCGGTACGTGACCCTCGATTGCGGGAATGTACACCTAAGTTTATCAGTAAAAGTCGTTGGTAAGAGGAACGAATTCACCTTCATGAGGGCTTTGGAGTCATCCCCCATCCATTGCTTGAAGCCGCGTCCTTGCAGAAAGCGGCGCAGACCAGAAAATGAGGCAACGGCCACAATCCTGAGTGAGAATTTAGTCAATAAGTTAGTAAAAGGATGTTAGATTCATACCTGTGATCAATATCATCTAAGATACGGTCCGCTTCAGTCCTCCCATGAGTAAGCACAAGGTATTTCTCCACCCAATCCACGAGATGGTCCTTAAACGCGCCTTTGATAACTTGATGTAGGATGTCTGGGGCCATTGTTTCGTGAATGTCGGCGCGTGGGAAGTTGTTTGTGAAAGGCTGAATGATGGAAATATCAACCTGACTCTAGGTCTCAGGGCGAACATGTAGACTTACAATTAAATCAGCGACTATCCCAAACTCTGTCCACAGTTCTCCATAAGTACCCACTTCAAACAAGGCTTCATGGTATTCACGGCACCGAAGGACTGAGGTAGCATCGAGATTATCACGATGAGAGCAGCATCTAAAAGAGAATTAGTCTTAATGCTAATGAGATAATACAAATATTTTGTCACCTTGGACACCAGAAGCGGACTATGCATGCAAGGAGAACTTGCTCCTCATAATCGGCAATGTATGGCCCCAGTCCATAAATTACGCGCCAAAAATGACCATCTCTAAACTTCGCGATATCAGGTTTTGACATCCCAGGCTGAAGTGATGCGAGTATCCTAGACAGCGATGAATGGAATAATTGGCGACAGAATTTGCGAAACTTTGGGTCATCTGCGTGTTTCTTTGTAGCTATACAGTTGAAATTAATACTCAAGTGTCGGATTGCTCAAAAGATATGGACGTACTTTTGGGCATTGCAAGGAAGCCGATTACCACAAGCGCATCTCGATGTGCGCGGCGGACGTTGTTATGAACATTTCCGATCAAAAGATAAAGTGGGTAGTACTCATTGTTCCCCGTTGCAACAGAAACCGTCGTCTTGTCACTTCTGAGGATGATGGGCACGAAGGTGGAGCCAATTGTTTCTGGGTCTCCAGCAATGATATCCTGTAATGAGTATAGTTAGTTATGTTTAAGAATGCCGAATTTAAATAACTTAGAGTGAAGGAGATGAAGAACGGTGAGTCTCGCGCTAAGAAAAGGGAGGAGAAGAAAAATGGGGAATTTTGGTAATCCAGGGCTGAGAAAAGGGAGGGTAAGAAATGGTGAATTTTGGTAATCCAGGGCCGAGAAAAGGGAGGGTATGAAGAACAGTGAGTCTCGCGCTAAGAAAAGGGAGGAGATGAAAAATGGGGAGTTTTGGTAATCCAGGGCCGAGAGAAGGGAGGGTATGAAACAGGGAGTTTTGGTAATCCAGGACTGAGAAAAGGGAGGGTAAGAAATGGTGAATTTGGTAATCCAGGGCCAAGAAAAGGGAGGGTGTGAAGAATGGCGAGTTCTGGTGATCCAGGGCCGAGAAAAGGGAGGGTATGAAATGGGGAGTTTTGGTAATCCAGGGCCGAGAAGGGAGGGTATGAAAAATGGGGAGTCTTGCACTAAGAAAAGGGAGAGGATGAAAAATGGGGAGTTCTGGTAATCCAGGGCCGAGAGAAGGGTGAACCCACAGGTCGAGAAGATGGTAAATTTGTCCTGCTGGCATCTGATTTTTTATGTAGAAAAACTCCGCGGTTTTGAATTCTGCGCGGTTTTGAAACAGTGTCCAATCATTTAGTGATTTGGGCTCAGGAGGTAGAGGTGGTGTACCCTCGGGGAGAAAAATGGCCATGTTTATCACAAGGCCGACCTTAAAACTCGTAATTAGAGTCTGAACAGAAGGACAAATGCAAAAACGAACCATCCAACGATGTATGGTAGTTGCGATAGAGTGAGGTTCCAGGTCCAAAGAATTCTGTGTGTACGTTAGGAGGAGGAGAAGCTCGTGATGCCTCATCACCATCACCATTTGGCTGACCTAGAAGCTCGCTGTCCTGAAAAGGATTGTCGGCGATGTCGTTGGGGTGGCTTATGTGTGGTTCTGGAGAGGCTGGAGGAGATACAATAGGGTGGGCAGAAAGAATATGCTTCATGCAACCGGCAGTAGTCTTAAAGAAACGTTTGCAGCCCACATTGCCGCAAGGGACTTGGAATGCGCTGAAGTCTCGCTGAGTAACCTGAGTGCGAGGGACAATTTCTGGCATGCTGAGGAAGATAAAGGCAAGCAGAAGTGCCAAGGGCCAAAGCAAGGCCCTCTGCATTGTGGATACTAGTAAGTGTAGTGCAAGCCTAAATTCAATAGTGTTTGTTTGGCATGTTGGGAGAGGACATACAAATTCATTTCGGATCATTTGAAAAACCTTGCTCTCAACCAACTCAAATTTCCATCCCTCCGAGTCTTGGATTTGCTGGTACTAATGTCTCAAATGATTGAGCCAATCCGCCGCACCCGCGCCAAAAATGCAACTGCTCACCCTGGTCAAATTGTGCTAGATGCCCAACAGAAGCGCCAGATGCCCAAAGCAAAGGCAGCTGATGAGAAGCGCCTCAAAGCCGCTCAAGAAGCCAAGGAAGCACTGGCTGTGGCGGGGCTTAACCGGCTTGCAGAACTGCAGGCCAGCATGGAAGAAGCCCAGGCAACAACGACAAAGCCCAAGGCTGTCAGGCCACGTCCTTTACCTAAGAAGCAGCGAGGGTACTGCCAGTGCAAGCAATGACGACGAACCTACCATTGTTGGCGGCATCACTACGAGGGCACAACCGGCAAGGGAGGATGCTGACAAAGATTTCCTGGCAGGGGACAATGATTCAGGTGACGATGGGAGGAAAAAGAAAGGAGGGAAGAACGCACAGTCGCTAAGCACTGCCATAGTCAAAGCTCGCAAGAACTTATCCGCTGCAAAGGCTGATAGTCGTGATCAGCCACGTGTGAATGAGAAAGGCAACTCCTTACCGTGAGTTGCGCATTCCTCAACCACCATGTTCATTCTCTCTGAATCTACACTATTCTTTGGCAATCTGACTTTGAAATCAAGGGCCAAGTCAACTTTGGGTGGCCGCGTTCAGAACTGGAGAAAGGATGTCTACTATGAGCCAAAAACCACAAGCAATTCACTCACTAGCGCAAGTCAAGTTCCTCCATCTACCATATTTTCAAAGTCTCAGATATTGCATGACTCAACTGGTGTCATGCATGGTATGTGACTCATACCATGACATATAAATAGCAGGAGTAATAAGGGAGGTATAATACACCAGAATGTATCCTATCACCAAGTTACCCCATCATTTTTCCCTTAGTTATTAGCTAGTATTTTCACTTTCAAAACTTCACTTCCATTTTTTCCATGTATTTCTATTTTGTTCCATGAGATTCTATCTGTTTCCATTTTTCTAGGCATATTTATCCATCAAACTTCCTCTCCAGCCACAAAGCATGTTTGTAAGCTTGTCATGTGACTGGTTAATAATCTGATTTGTAAGGATTCAACTTGACTCATCATGTTTTTGTCATGATTTGTCATGCTTTGTAAGACTTGCAAGTGTATTTATAAGCTACTTAGTAAGAAGGCTGATTCAGCTCACTCAAAAGATTGGTTTGTAAGCATGTTCTTACCAATCCTTGGGATGACTCATGTCTTTTATTCATCTTTCTTTGTAATATTACATTGTATTAATAAGCTAGTTAGTAAACAAGCTGACTCAACACACTAAAAGGATTGATTTGTAAGAATGTTCTTACCAATCCATGTGCTGAATCATGCTTAGTAAGATGGCCTCCAAAAAGGTATAAAAGGAGCCCATTTTGCCACTGTCAATCTAAGCTTCCCACTTTAAAACCCTGTTCTCAAATCAAGTGAGATTACCTAAGAAATAAAGTGCAGGCAAATCTAGTGCCTTGAAGTAAGACTAAGAAACATCTATCTGAGTTATATACTACCTTACAGGGGTTGACTATATAACAAACTAACCTACTAAACTTAGACTAAACTTCACACATACAAATAACCTCTCTCTTTCATAGGAAGGGAGAATCAAACTAAGAGAACTACTTCACATTGAGGCAAACTTTCATAGGGTGAAATAAACCTATTTTATTGACAAAAGACCTCAAAGCAAACCTACAGAGAGAAAGCAAGAAGGGGACATTTTTAAGTAAACCCTCCCAAGAACTCACACGTTATCTACCATGAAAACTAGAAAAGTCGTAGACCATGTACTTAAGGACTGGCAAGAAGTCTTATCCTATATAGTTGTGCTGTCACTATATACGTGTTGTATATAAGACCCTTAAGTAAGAGGACACCGGTACTTCTCTAAGCTCACATTCTTGTGAGCCTCAACTGCCTAGCTCCAAAGATTTGCCCAAGATGCCTGAAGTCACACTTGGATGAGCTTGTTGGAGGATTTGGAGACGAGGATCTTGATGATTCATTTGAGCGTGCTGTTGCATTGCATAATTGTGGCAAAGTAGCAAGCGCTGGCAGAACGGTGACCATCAGTTGATTTTATTCATTTGTTTGTACTGATTTTTTGCCCAAGTCCACCGTTGAAATTACTTCCCATGACACTGATCCAGACCTCATGCCGCCACCTCTTGCTCAATGACAATCTCAAGTTAATTCTGCAAGGAAGAGAAAACAATTCGTGGACATAACTCAAGGCATTTCCGAAGAGGACGATCTCTTGAGTCCGCAAGAGGAGATTGATGATATCGTGTATGAACCAGCTTCTGATGATGAGGAAGCCATGCAGGTTGATGAAATAGAGGATGTGGTGAAGAAGCCTATTGCAGTCAAGATGCAGCAAGCTAACACCGTGAAAGTTTCACGTACTACAGCTGCGGTATTTTTTTCCCTGTCTTGCACCTTCACTACTAATTTCACTCCAGACATCCGTTGGTACTGTGTCTCGCTGTGACAACAAAGTTCCCCCCTCAAAGAAAGCAAAGACAATACACATGAAGTCTGAACACCCAGCATCCACCGCCAGTGCTGGGCCTAAGGGGGATGGCAATTGGGTGGAACTAGTGTCAAAGGTGTGTTCAACATACCTGAACACCGATCTTCCTCCAGGTTGCCACGAAGATGGAAAATGGGCCAGGCAGTTTTTACCAACGGTCTTTCTCTGGCTCGGTGCTCAGGATGAACTTTGGACAATTACTGATGTGAAACTTCTTCATGCATGTCAGGAAATTTTCAAGGTTGTCTTCCCAAACATTCAATACAAGGTTGTAACATCTGGTTCAGTTTTCGGTGTAGTAAGTTCATCTTCCATTTAATTGATGGTGTTCTAATCATTTTATTTTCAGGTCACTCAGCGTGTTAGTGAATGGCGCAGCAACTTTGGATCGACTGCGCTTGCTATGGTGGTTGATTTTCTAAACTCAAACAGAGACACCTCTCCACAAACACTCGCAAAACTCTTCCTCGCTGAATTTGCGTTTCTGTACCCTGATCCTGAGAATATCGACAAGGCTGAAACCTTCCGCTCTGCTTTTGTGCAAGAGCTGCTCACTACTGCACATCTTGCCCGGATTATTGGGCATGCTGATGTTCCCGCACTTGATACCAATACTCTAGCAGACAGTGGCATCACCGGCGCCCTTGGATTGTGTGCAGTCTGTCATATCCCGTATTCCAGACCTTCGTCCGATGATGTTCCCACGCCTTCCGGATGCACATCCGGACCTCCATACCCTTATCCATGCCTTCAGTCCTCCAGTCCACTATCGGTTTGGATCCGTACACCTTCGTACATCCATATATTAATACCTTCAGACCTCCGCAGTTAAGCCTGCTTCATCCACCCTTAGTCCTATCGGATCCGAGCTCATTCCATCTCGGACTCTACCTTCCCTAGACTATTGGTCTATATCCATGATCCATATCCTAGTCTCGTATTCACCTAGATCTCCGGATCCGCTCATCCGATATCCAGACGCTTCATCCGATATCTCTAGACCTCCGGATCCAACCTGTACTCATATCCGAGGCCCAAACCTTAAATCAGCGTCTATCTCCTTATGGTAATCCCCTTGACTCCGGACTTCAGTTATCTCTGTTTCCGTCTTGCTTATTGATCCTTGTACTCTGTTCATATCCGGGTTCATTTACTTATGTTCCATTCATACTTACTAATATGTTTCCACATGCTTGTACATAGCATTTGTGTTCAGCTTACCGATCCTCTCGGATCCCGTCCAGTATATAAACCTCTGTACAACTCCTGTAAAGTTTCCTTAGTTGGAATATCATCTTAGACTTTGCTCTGTCTTGACATAGACTTGCTCTCTCGCATCTTAGATGTCACTCATTCTTGTCTCAGACTTCAGTCCATCTGAGTTCTGCCTTTCCATCAAGGCCTAGGGATGGATTCCCTAGGCCGGAAATCTGGACCTTCGGATTTGTCCCCTATGTCTCTGTTCTGAAGTCTAGGGATTGATTCCCTAGACCGAAGTTTTGCCTTTCCAGCACTTCCTGTCTTTCTGAGACTTCTGTCTAAATCCCGTCTATCCGACTCTACCATAGTGTAGTCTACCTCTGTTTGTTTCTACTCCGGACCTTGTCCGTAGTAGCCTTTCCCCTCCTGTCCTAATCCTGTCCGCTCCTCTGGTCCTCATAAACCTTCAGACCTTCGGATGTCGTAACCTTCGGACGTCGTAACCTTCGGATGTCGTAACCTTCGGACAACGTACCCTTCAGACGCCGTTACCTTTGGACCTCTGGACGTCCTGTCCTTCGGACCACTCCTCCTATCCTATCCTGCTTTGGACTCTGTCCCTTGCAGCCTATCCTCTATGTGTTTCTATCTAGGGAACTTACTTTGGAAGTCTTACCTTCGGATCTGATACAGTGGATGAAACTCCTCCAGAGTTTCCTATACTCCTCCAGAAGTTTCTCGCACTCATCCAGAAGTCCTCTAGCACTCTACTAGAGTAGCCAGCCTCCGGAAGTCCTTCGGACTTTGTCGGGTTCCATCTGGACTTCATTCTGAAATTAAGGGCACGTACTCGGGTAAGGGGCACAGCGCACGAGCTGAGGCCAAGCCCTTCGGATCCGTCTACCCTTGAGCTACAGTCTTAACACAGTCTCAGTGTGTTAATTTATTGGTGTGGTTTGTTGCACTGATTTATCTAATTCTAGCTCGAACGCGCCTTCACCCTTGTCGCCGACAACACCATTGTTGTTGATGATCCCAAGGCACCTGTTACCAGACGAAAGGCTCGTTTAAAGACACCAAAGTTTTTCAACAAGGTAACCGGAAAGGAAATGGCCACTGAGCATGCATTCTCGATTGCCAAGTGGGGCCCGAAAACTGCTTCATTCATTCAAGGGGCGAATAAGAAGGGTGTGGAATCAAACCGGCTGACAATGTCCATGGCCTACAAGTACTTGAAGAAACCTGGCTTCAACAATCACAACAGCCTTGACTCAGCGGATAAGATGGATGACCGTGCGGACATCTGGTGAGCAGCGCTCCACTTGTGCCAGTTATCCTTTTAATTGCCTTTTTTCAGATTGAATCACCTTAATATCCATTTTTCACGCGCCGTTTGCAGCCATTCTTGGCTCTCTTTAGATCTTGTTTTAATCATTTTCTCCCGAGTTTATACAGTCTTTTTCCCGCTTAATGCGTCTTGGTACACCTTGCAACGCTTTAGAGTTACTATTTGGTTGAAAATTGGGATAATTTGAATCCGATGGTATTTGCCTTTTAGCGAGTTTTTTTTTGTCTTGAGCAATGCGAGTTAAGGCGAAGTCAGACGATTTTAAGAATACGCGTGGCCTTTTGGTGTCTTGTGCACTCAAGATCTTTTCGCGACTTTTATGACCCTGCAAGTCAAAAAAAGATGCCTCAAGTCATCTTGGATTTTCCTGATGTACCTGTCCAGTTTCCCTTTTAACGTTGCCATATCGAAGCTACCTGCCCTCAACATGACAGAAAGGGCCCTGACAACCACAAACTAAAAAAGACTGCATTTAGTGGTAAGTACTACTACTAGTAGCAGTAGTGGTAGTGGCCACTGTCATTGCCAAAACAGTTGGCAGGCAGTTCTTGGGTACTGATGCGGTGACTTGGCTTTGAGCGATGATTTCATTTCAGTGCCGCAATCAAGATCAAGCTGTGTTTGAAGTATATTGGTCATTTAAGTGGCAATTGATTGATATGAGTGGTCTCCAATCGCCAATCATTGCAGAATGTGGAGTAGGGTATGGACGATAAGTCAACCCGCTGTTATTAACCTGTGTTAAAAAGCAAGCAGCTGCATAGGGTTATTTACAAGCATGTTATTAACATGTTATTAACAGTCACATGACCAAAAAATGACGATTTTCACTGTAGCTACTACCAAAATTTTCCGCCCCACTCAGTGTCCTAGTCCTCTAGGTCAGCATCATCCTCAGTAGCATCACCACCCAGGCCGTTGATAGGACTTTCCTTGCATTCATCAGACAATGCTTTGGTGACAATTGGTGCACAAATGTTTGCATCTACTTCGATGTCGAAGGCTGAATCCTGCGCTGGTTCGGCTGCTAGCTTCTCATCGAGCCATGTGTCCTTTTTGTCTTTGAGAATTTCTTCCTCCTCATCTATGCCCACAGATAGATAGCTGCCAGTGGGCTCGTGGCTTTGATGAGCAGCTGGTTCTTTGGGCCCTGTTGAAATGATGGAGTCGAGATTGCTGAATGAAATGTCTGGGTGCCGTCTTTTGACCATTTTCTAAGAGACGTGAGTTGTCAATACAGGCCACTGAATAAGACACTGACCTTTGGATCATACATATGCCATTGTCGAATCTGAGTCATGTCCACCAGTGTCCGGACATGTTGACGGTTCCTGGCCGCTGTATTCATCCTCGTGAATACTGACATTGTTTGTTCCTCGGGTATAGATGAGGGCTTGATTGAATAAAGTTTTTCTGCGATACACTGGAGATAAAGCCTGAGTTACGAGTAGTCAGGATGGGCTGAAACTCACCACGAGTATGTAACCTTCAGGTATCTTCATTAAGTGAGTCCAGTATGAGAGGATGCCCTGACCAGCATCCACCATCACATCGAAAGGGTACTGTCCTTTTACATAGCGCTCAAACTGGCGCACAAAAGCTTCACGAACATCAGCAGCCATTTTTCCTTTGAGAGTGGGGTTGTGCTGGGATTTGAACTCGGCTTCAACGACAATTTTGAGGGTACTTGAAAACTCAGATGTAAGTTGGTGATGTGAGGATATCTGGCACAACTGTTGAAGGAATGCGAGGGACCTTGATTTTGAGAGAGAGCGGGTTATATAGGATTGCACTGCGAACATAACCTGTCTCATGTGAGATAAGGATCAAAGGTGAAGAATGAGTGAAACATATGTGGATCTAAGCACAAAGCCGCAAGATAGCAGTCAGCTGGTCCATCTTTGAGCTGCTCACGAAAGCGGGAATTGACGATAGCATAAATTTGACCCATCTCTTCAACATTAAAACCACTCGACAAATCCTCAAATATCTGTTTGATGCATCCGCAAATGGCCAACCAATATTTGTACACATCGGCCAGATTTGTCTGCGTCAACTCAAGACACACAATAGCCTTTGAAATTGGGCCCTGAACATCAATGAAATGGGCAAGGCCTAGTTCGAAGTTCAATCCACGATGGCTTCCAGACTTGATTATGCTTGCTAAGTCTGCTTTCTGTAGTAACCAATGAGTTGATAATAGATGGGGTGCGAAAACCACGTACCTTGCCTGGAAATTTGATTGATCCAGTGTCAACAAGTTCTCACAATGCTGGGAGGCAGCGCTGAACAGAGATAGCGGCAGCGCAGATAGTGGCAAAGCATGTTTTGCCAATTCCTTTGATTCCTTGAGTTATCCCCTTTTGTAGCCTTACACATTCGAGTGCATCATATGCTCGGGTCGACTTGCGGAAGTATGTCACGAGGGAACGAAGTTGAGAGATCATCTAAAAAGACACAGTTAAAACAGTTATCGGACTAAATATAAAAGATCACAAACATCTTTGAACATTGGAAGCTTCGCGATGTCCTTGCAAACAAGGTTGAGGTGATGACATGCATCCGACATAGGAATCAGTGTCTTGACAGCTTGACAAACAATCTGTCAAGCAACATGAGTATTACCAGTGTTGTCAGAAGCTATCCTGGAAAAGCGGAAGCGGCCGACCAGGTCCATTGCATTGAGCAGCATGTGTGCAATGTGCTCACCCATGTGTGAGGTGTCCAATGATTCTTCGCCCTCGATGAGAAAGCTACGGCCGTCTGGAGCAGTAAAATGGACCGTGTATGCAGATTGTGGTCGCTTTGTTGTACTGCCATCATATGAAATGGTGAGGTTGAATCGTGTCTTGAGGAACTTGATGCTCAGTATCCGAACACGAGCAGCTTCGCCAGGGATATGTTTGTCAGCAATTAGGGTGCCACTGGATGGATGGTATGCTTTGTTTGCAATCAGGAAGATCTCTTTCCATTCAACATAGTTGACAAGTGTTGGGGGAATTGCAGCTGCGCATATGAGCTTGACAATCGCAAGGTCTAGCTGTGCTTTGAGGTATTCACGTCCCATCTTGCTACACTCCACTTCGAGCCTTGACTTCAAGTGTTCAACAACACCAACAACACTGGCCGTAGTCATCTCTGCATCCTGATAAGCCTCCAGCAATGGATTCGTGCTTTGCAAGTCCTCCCCTCTAGCCACTTCCAGCTTCTCTATTTGTGCTCCTAAGCTCTTGCTGGCTAGGAGCTCAGTGACTTCACGACGGAGGGTAACAGGTAGCCGGTGGCATGAAGCTGCGTGTTTCAACAGACATTTCCGGTTGGCAGGGGCAGCTAAACTGTATCTGCAGTTCTCCCCGAGACATCGATACCGTTGCTTTTTTGGCTTGCCGAGCTTGTGACACTGCCTTGTCACCTTTTCAAGCACATTAGTACGTGGTCGGCCAACTGTTTTACCATTGGTATTTTTCCACTTCTTCAGCTCAATATCTACTAATTGCCCCCTGAACTGAGGTTCTGCGGTGTCGGAATCATCATCAAGCATGTCCACCTTTATTTTTGGGTAAGTAAACTCGACCGAAGATCAAGTTGATTGGCAACTCACATGACTTCGCTTCTTCTTGAGCTTGAATATCAGTGCAATGGACTCGTGGGGTAGTATAGTAGGCAGAACAGACACCACAGATGCAGACACTGGTGGTGATGGTATAGTAGATGAAAGTGGTGTAATGGATGTGGACGCAGATGTTGGTGGTAGTGATGGCAATTGTGATGACATGACATGATGCTCGATGATGGCATTTCCGTAATGCAAACGCGCAATATCTGTGTCAGAAGATGATAATAGAGGGAACTTCGTTGGTTGGACGAAATGAGCGAGGGCATTGACAGCTAAGACACCACAGGAGTGCGTATCCTCCTGGCAGGAAATCTGTAGATCATCCCATGTCAAGGGAGTTGGTGAATGGTGCGAGAGCCACCAATCAATGGCTGCCTTCAGGTTATTTGGAATAGCTGCGCCAAATGAGTCTCCATAGAGGACTTTCTGGTCCTCCGCATTGATCAGAACTGCAGTCCAATGGTTCTCGTGGATATGGCAAGGGATACCAAGGCTTTTGTAGTGTCCCTTGAACAACTGCTCGGTGGCACTGCGAAAAGGTTTTGCCTCCTGCAAGGTCAAATAATCTTTCTCGGCACGCTCATCATGTGCGAGTAATAGTAACGGCACAAAATATGCAGTTTTGAAGGTATGCTTCGATGCTACATCCTTATCTCCATATACAATGTCCAACATCATATTCAGATTTGTATCGGTCAGCCATTTCTGCGATGCGAAATCTGCAAGGTCATGAATGGGTGACCAGTCACAGAAACCTTTCGTGGAGCCTGACCAAGATAACCTGCTCAAGGCAAGATGGAAGATAGAGGCCACTGGATTGGATTGGCGTTTGGTAAGGAAGGCTTCTGCCTGTCGCCATTTGTTTTGGATGTCAAGGAGAGTATACGCTTGGCGCCAAAACGTCAGAATCCAGAATGGAAAAGATTGATTGATGTCGGCATGAGCATATACAATAGACCGGCTACCATCTAATCTTGCACGTTGCACCCCTTCTAGGAGCTGGTGCAGAACTGCAAGCCGGGGAAGCGGCTGCGTGCAGAGATAATCGAGATATGAGGTGTCCTCAGGCGGGGGGGTCAGTGTCAAAGTATTCACACAATGTTGGAGCAGTCGTAATCGAAGCTGACGGGAGTGGGAATTCAAGGAATGATGAGACAGACAGATTCTGATCTGGGAGAATAATTTATTGCACTGATACAGGAATAATAAGAATAGCATCATCTAAGGCTTTCATGTCAACCATTTTGAGTGCTCAACTGGTGCAAGACTCGGAGGGAGGGGAAACCAGTTGAAAGTTTCGTTGCAAGACACTCGAGTCCCATGCCAGACCATAGCTTGCTTCTCTGCAAGATTTGCATTGTAAACGTCGAAGTCAATGATCTGCAAGGAACGACAGAAGGTCAGAGGGCGACTCACCAAGACTACGGGGGTCAATAGACTTATTAACACTGTGTCAACCCCCCATGGTCGTGTGCCTGTTATTAATATGTTAGTAACATGTTATTAACACGCCTTTATTAGCAGTGTTATTAACAACTGACTTTTCGTCCGTACCCTAATGCGGAGGCTTCACTGCAGAAGGTTGCAACAGTTCAACTTAGTGCCTCGATATTAATCCAGGAACCAAGTATTACTAAGACCACCCCCCGAATGACGGGTTGCTTAAGTAAGCGAGGCTACATCACGTGAAACTCACGTGAGTTTTGACCAAACATCGAGCCAAACACATTTTCCGGGTCAAGATTACCAGTTAGCTTGATGTAAGGCAAGGCCTCTTTCTGCTGTTCCACCATGGACAACACACCACAGCTAGGTACAGCTGCAGACCTTGAGATGCGGGCTGCTCGAATTGCAGACCCTGGCATAGGTACGTGTCCTGCAATAAAACTCAGCTTGTTGTTGAACATACTGGTCATAGATCTCAAAACGAAGCACAATGTTGCATGCGAGCTACGAGAAATGATAGACACTGTCCGAGATGCTGAATCTGCGCGAGTATTCCCTCAAATGATTCCGGTTCTCTTGGAAATTTTGAACACTGGGGAAGCTGCATATCATAAGGACACCATGGAGTACCAATTCAGGCGCGTGCTGCTTGAAATTATACATCGCATACCCTACGGGGAAACTATACGACCTCTGGCTCTACCATTGCTTAGTGGTATGCTTCATGCCTTGCGCCATGATAACGAGGAAAATGGCGTCACTGCATGCAAGATCATTATTGACCTTCTACGGTCATTTCGATCGCTGACAGAAGAACTGGTCGCCGAATACATGGGAATTCTCCAAGACGTTTTTCGCAACATGAGGGGACTTGTACTTGAAACACTCTGCGAGGACTCTCCTGTTCTTGATCCCAATATCGTCCTTCCCAGCATTCGCAGTTTCAAAGTCCTCGCCGAGATGGGAATGGTAGTTGTCACCTTTTCTCAGAGCCACCGCCCCCTTGTGCTTCACGTCATCCAAGCGACACTCTGCCTCAACTTCGAGGTTCTGGGTCTCGAATCTCCCGCCCAGAAAAAAGCTAGAGAAGATTATGAAGCCATGGGATCTTACTGGTCCGGCATGGCACCCACCATGAAGAATCCTCAAGCCTATATGGATTTCATCACTGGGCAAATCAAGGTATGCATCCCTGGAACAATTTCGACATTCGAGGGTCCTCATTGCGCAGATGGTGTCTTATGTTGCATATGTCATGCGAGGCTTTGGAGAACAGTTTGATTCCTTCGGAGAAAGGCTTATTCTTGCTGCTCTTCGACTAATGCAAGACTTGCCTTCTAACGGTATTCAGGCACGAAAGGTGAGTTGTCTGTATCAAAAACGTAACTAGACCTAATACATCCTCTAGGATCTGATAGTGGTGCTACGGCATCTGATTGGAACGCAGCATCGGAAGGCTCTTTTACCCCAAATCGACAAACTATTTGATGAACGTATTCTTCTTGGAGATGGAGTGGGTAGTAAAGAGACTTTGCGGTGAGTTCAGTCGATCGGCCAATGAGGAGCTATAGTTGATCATCACAAATCAGTCCGTCGGTTTACGCCTCTGTCGCAGACCTTGTGCACCACGTCCGGGGCGACCTCTCGGCGAATCAGCTCGCGCGTGTGTCGAAGCTATATTCCGCGTTGATTCATAATCCGTACCTCAATCATAACTTGCATACGCTGTTCTCCAAGATGATGTTCGGTCTAATCGAGAATATTACAACGAAGGACACCGCTCAAGGTGCCACACGGGTACTGACTGCCATGTTCGAGACTTGTGTCGACAAGGTTGAGGCGATGACACTGGTCTTGGACAACGCACTTGAGAGGTTAGAGAAAGCTAAAAATGGCGAAGAGGAAGGCGTCGACTTTCTGCTGATAGAGAAGACCCGACCTGTTGCAGGTGCCGCCTATGCAACTGAGAAGCCAGAAGAGGTTATTCATGGTAAGAAGACTTTCGATGTGCACGAATTACCCTTTGATGCCCCTGGTCTTAGAATGTCGTTTTCTCTTCCGAACCCTCCTTCATGGGTTTCGTGTCTGCCTCGTGGGATTGAAGAAATGTGATGCCCCGGTTCCCGAAGGCACACTAATCCTCCGTCTCTTCGAAAGTTGCATGAAATGTATGGCCCTGTTTGATACCGAGCCACGCGACGCTACCGAAGCCATGGACTGGTTCAGTGCAGTTCTGCTGGAGGTCAATCTGCATGTGTTCCAGGAGGTTTGGACCCACAAGATTGAGTTCTTTTTCGAAGCAGCTCGCAAGAGACCTGCACTCTTACAAATTTGCCAAATTTTGTTCAGTCGTGAAAACGTCTCGCCTACTTTGGTAGCGATCGTCCTTCGTTTCCTCATTGACCGTCTGTCACTTCTTGGGGAATACGATGATCAAACAGCGGTTATCACCATTCGGCTGTTCAAAATGGCATTTGGTGCAGTCACGTCTTTTCCTGTGCCCAATGAGCCCATCCTGGCTGCGCACTTAGCTAAACTCATTATGGATTGTTTCCCTCTCGCTGCCAAAGCCTCCAAGTCAACCAACTACTACCATCTTTTGAGAGGCTTGTTTCGCGCAATTGGCGGAGGAGGGGGTCGCTACGAGCTTCTCTACAAAGAGGTTCTACCACTCCTTCCCGATATGTTAGAAAGCTTAAACCGCCAGTTGCATGCCTCCGAAGGGTATGCGAGGGACATGATCGTTGAGCTTTGCCTTACGGTACCGCTGCGTCTCACACATCTCCTACCCCATCTCACATATCTTATGCGTCCCCTCGCACTTGCGTTGCGTGGGACTCCTGAGCTCGTGTCTCAAGGTCTTCGTACCCTCGAGCTTTGTATCGACAACCTGACACCGGATTTCCTTGATCCGACTCTTAACACCGTTCTTCGAGAACTCATGGAAGCGCTTCATAGTCACCTAAAGCCACTACCTGCCAGTCATCATCATGCCCACACGACCATCCGTATTCTTGGCAAGCTTGGTGGACGCAATCGCCGTTTGTTGTATAAAGAGCCTGCCCTCGAATACAACCCATTCTCGAAGGCCGCAAGCATTCCTCTTTCTTTCGGCGGCTCGATGGAAAACGTGAAGCTGGCTCCGATGATCAACTTAGCAGTCCGAACCCTGCGCAAGGCTGCACCTGCCTATCGTACCCAAACATACTCGTTATTGGAGACGTGTACTATCACTCTTCTGCATGATGTAAGTAAGCTTGGATAGCGTCGTACTTGACTAACTTTCAATGATGTACCACAGAACAACCATGGACCAGACGAATCTGCGGTGTTCGTAAAATCGCTGGAAGCGATATTTGACGCGATACATATGCCCGAAGTGAAAGACGACGCAGACAAGTTCATTCGTGAGCTATCTCGAACTGTATTTTCAATGGAGCTTCGCAAGAACGCTACCAAGGAAGCTGGCCTCAAGCGATATCCTAGTCCTCTACTTTCGTCGTATTTGGAAGCCTTACCTTCCGCTCTTTCACGTGATAACATCGAAGAACTACACAAGGGTGAAGAACTTGTCACGTCAATCTTGAATGACCTGGTGGTCATGTGCGCGCAGAATGGTGCTACTGCACAGGACGTTGTTCCTACACTGGTCCAAATCTCTGCGCGCTTTTGTGCGGTCTGCCTTGACGATTCATGGGTACGGAAGAGCGCAGGTTGCATTGGAATCAGGATTTTAACGTTCCTGCCTAATATCGGTATCAAATGGATGAGTGAAGTTGAACTTGTGCGAACCTTGCTCCACATTCTGAAGGATCTCCCTTTTGATCTTCCCCGTGATGTCACCGACGTGATCGAGGTCCTTAAACGTGTATTGCGCGTCACCTACACGAATTTGGATGCCACGGCAGACGTCCCCATCATCGCTCGTGCCAAGCTAGTCCACATCATCGGTATCTTTTTCTCGGAGCTCTCAAATTCCAACCCAGTGGTTCGCCAAGCAGCGCAAATCTGCGTCGACGTCTTCGTCGAGCTCACTGGCAAGTCGGCTCACGAGCTCCTCTTACCGCATCGGGATCGCATGTTGACAGCAATATACACCAAACCATTGAGGGCGTTATCGTTTCCCATTCAGGTGGGCATGATTGATGCAGTACGCTATTGTGTCAGTCTCGATCCACCTCTTCCGGAGCTGAATGACGAATTGCTCCGATTGTTGCATGAAACTCTCGGACTCGCCGATGCCGACGACGTCCAGCTCGCTCGTGGGAATCTTCGCCAAGGATCTCTCGAGATTATCAAGCTTAGGGTAGCTTGCATCAAGCTCCTTACTGCATCTATGCCTATGACGGATTTCTTTTCAAAGCAGCATCAAACTAGACAGAGGTCAATCATAGTTCCCAATTTCTCTGGCGTCATTGACATCGTATGATGCAGGGTCACTGGCGTCTATTTCAAGTCTTTGTATTCCCCTTCACAGGAGGTAAAAGAAGTTGCGCACGAAGGACTTCGTATGGTTCTAACACATCAAAGCCGACTCCCCAAAGAGCTTTTGCAGACGGGCCTGCGCCCTATCTTGATGAACCTTGCGGATCCCAAGCGTCTGTCGGTCTCTGGCCTGGAGGGGCTTGCGAGATTACTAGAGCTCTTGATCAACTACTTCAAAGTTGAGATCGGGCATAAGCTCTTGGATCATTTCCGCATCGTCGCAGATCCCCAAATGTTACAGGCATCTTCAAAGCTTCCCTTAGCTGAGAATGAAGGCGTTACGAAGCTCGTCCGATTGGCCAACATCTTCCATCTTCTCCCTTCCGCAGCGAACATCTTTTTGGAACACCTCGTCAATGCCATAGTCCAGACGGAAGCTCAAATGCACTTTTCCGGCCGTAGTCCTTTCTCCGAGCCCCTTGGCAAATACCTAGATCGTTACCCAGGAGAGGCGATGGACTTCTTTATGCGCCATCTCCAGCTCCCTCGTCATGTCAGAACCCTGAGAAGCATCCTTCAAGCAAGGCTTGCTCCCAATCTCGAGCGTGAGATTGCGTCTCGCACGCAGGCGTTAGTCGAGCACTGTTTGAAAAGCGGCGATCGGAGTCTCCTACTTCCTGGCCTCCTACTCTTTGATGACCTGGCAGACCTTCAGCCAACTTGGCTTGCAGACAACGAATACATCATAGATGTGCTCCTCGGGATATGGCGCTCAGAGCCTCTGCAGCCTGAACAAGATGAAGTTATGGTCCCTGACGCGATTCACCGGCAATCTTCAATCATGTCAATCTTTATGAAAGCGCTGGAGCGAACCCCTCGCGTCGACTTGCTTTTCGACATTGTTGCGATCTACACTCGCGATATCGCAATGGATTTAACACGACTCACACAATTCCTCTATCGGCACGTTGCGCTGAATGAGGACCTCTTCTATCGCCGCAATGTCTTGTCACGCTTCGTGGTTTGGTTCGAAGACACGTCGTATCCGTGGGCTCAGAAGACCTTTTTCCTGCGTTTTGTTCTGACGCCGACTATCTTGATTCAAGCAAATAGCCCCAACAAGGAGGGCCTGCTTGACATGGACTTCATAACATCTCTTCATCGAGTGATCTGGCAACCCATGACTGACACGACTTCTTTCCCGGATGCCGATGATATGTTCATGATTGAGTTGCTGCACTTGACCACGGTGCTGATACATCGCTTCCCAGAGCTCGTTGAAGATGTGAAAAAGGATATCATCCGTTGCGCATGGCACTATATCACTAGTGAAGATGCAGTGGTGAAGCAGACGGCGTACCTACTAGCTGCGCGTTTCTTCGAAGCCTTTGATACCCCGCAGAAATTTATCCTCCGGGCTTGGACGGGCCTTCTTCGTCCTCCTCATACAGATGGCAAACTTCTTATCAAACAGGCGCTGGATATTCTTGCACCAGCTCTTCCTCGCTCAGGTGGCAATGATGCAGGATATCCTCAGTGGGCTAGGACGACTCGGCGTTTACTCGCAGAAGAGGGCAATGGGTTTCAACAAATCATCATGATTTACCAACTGCTCGTCCGCCAGCCACACTTATTCTATCCCGTTCGTGCATTGTTCATCCCACACATGGTCAACTCGCTGTCCAAACTCGGTCTCTCTGGCACGGCGTCCGGTGAATCTCGTATACTCTCCATAGATATCTCCCAGGTTATCTTTGATTGGGAACAGAAGTCGCCGGATTCTGGCACCCATGCTGAGCTGTCCCGAGCTTCCACTACATGGGTCACCCCCCTTCCCTTCAGAGAGAGTATTGTCAGTTTCCTCGTTCGCCTTGCAACCTCTCCTCTAGAGCCAACATCCAGGACCATTTTGTTGCCTCGTGCACTATCGCTGTTGCAGAAGATGGTTGCGCCTTCAGGTTGGAGTGACGTGACCGTCAAGTTGAACTTTTTTTCGCGTGCTCTGGAACAGGTACATACATTACGCACTTCATACCTGTGGAATGCTAACGCCACCGTACAGACAGAACTTGATTCAGAACCCCACCTTAATCAAGCCCTCAGCGCTGCAAAAGTGCTGCAAGTTGTCGCTGCAGATAAGGATGATGCCTGGTATCTGGCCAATGCCACAATCCTCCAATCCTTGGTTCGCAAAGGCCTGACGACAGACGATCCCGGTTTGCATGACGCCCTTCATCCCATCTTTGAACATCTCTTGCAACTTTTCCCTTTGCCTGATCGAGACGAGAAACAGGGTGATATGTCAGACTTCCATACCTGGGTCTACACAGCAGTCGAGGATGGTTTGGCGAACACAACCGCCCTTCGTGGAATACTTCTCATGCTCAAATCCGTCGTACAAGTAACAGCGGAGCGCGTTCAGCCATTCAGTGCATCCCTTCTACGCCTCTTCAGCAAACTAGCCAAAGACCACGTCAGTTCGACCCCGACTACCAACGGATTTGAAAACGGTGTCCGGCTCATCATCTCTATCATTGAGATTTGCAAAGCTACCATTCTACACCTCGGCGACCATCGGAAGTCATTTTTTGCTGCATTCACTGCGCTCACAGAGAAATCCAAGAGTCCTACTCTGTGTCACTTTTCACTTGATGTCATGCGTGACTGGGCCCTTCATACGAACGAAGCATATCCAACAATGAAGGACAAAGTCAGCGTGCTGCAGAAAATGGCAGGCTTTGAGACCCGCAGCGATGCTCTATTCCACAGCTACCTGGAGCTCATCTACGACATCTACACAGAACCATCATTGCGCAGGAGTGATTTGACGTCTCGACTGGAACAATGTTTCCTCCTTGGGTGTCGTGCTCGAGATCCTGTGCTCAGAGAACGATTTATGGACCTTCTAGACAGTAGCATTCCTCGTTCTCTTCAGGGTCGTCTAGCATATATCTTGGGAGTCCAGAGTTGGGAACCTCTCGCGGACCATAACTGGATCTATCTTGCTCTCCATCTCCTTCTCGGGGCTGTTGACGGCGAAGTGCCATTGATTTCGGAGCGGAGGATCAACATGGTACCCTTAAATGGCCACTTCGTTGCTCGACAGAATGCAGCGTCCGTCGTCCGCGCTATGCAGAGATTGGCATTCCTTGACCCTCAAGTTGCGCATGACACTTGGGTATCAGTCTTTCCCGCGGCGTGGGCGTGTCTTTCCCGTCGAGAACAGGCGGACATGACACTCCACATGATCAACCTGCTGAGCAAGGACTTCCATGCCAAGCAGCTCGAGCTGCGCCCCAACGTTATCCAGACTCTATTGGGCGGTATTCACGCCTGCTCACCTCCTATGACTCTGCCACCCTACCTAGTGAAATACCTCGCAAAATCATACGGCGCATGGCACGTTGGGATGGAGATTTTGGAGACTTCTCTGGACTCCGTCAAAGACGATGATCCCACTGTGAAAGAGACGGTTTCCGATTCGCTCGCAGACGTTTATGCTGAATTAACGGAGGAGGATGTGTTCTATGGTCTTTGGCGCCGGCGAAGCCTCCAACTTGAGACGAACATGGCGCTTTCGTTTGAACAGAATGGCATGTGGGAGTTTGCCTCCAACTGTTATGAAGGGGCGATGACGAAGGCGAAGAGTAGCCAAATCCCATTCTTAGAAGTGGAGTATTGCCTTTGGGAAGACCACTGGATGCTCGCAGCAGAAAAACTCCAGCAGTGGGACACATTGCATGATTTGGCGAAGAGCGAAGGAAATCAAGAACTCCTACTTGAGAGTGCGTGGCGCACGAAGGATTGGGCCGATCAGAAGGAATCCCTGGAGGAGCAGATCAACCAGCTACCCGACATCGCGACTCCGCGAAAGCGAGTCTTCGAGGCATTCATCGCTCTTCTGAAAGTGCCTGGTGCGCTGGAAAAGAACACCGAATTCACGAAGATCCTCGAAGATGCAATGCAGCTGTCGCTGCGTAAATGGGTTGCTCTTCCGTTCCACATGTCGGCTGCTCACGTTCCGCTGTTACAACACTTCCAGCAGTTTGTTGAGCTCCAAGAGGCCGTCCAGATTTTTGGTTCTCTCTCTACAACTACCGCTCAGAATCTGGAGAAGAAGTCCTCGGATCTCAAGATGGTTCTACAAGCTTGGCGAGAGCGCCTTCCTAACCTGCAAGACGACATTAGCATATGGAGCGACTTGGTTGCTTGGAGGCAGAATGTTTTCAACGCAATCAACAAGGCGTATATCCCTCTTATCTCTAATACCAACCAGAGCAATAATTCCGCGACAAGCAACTTCAATACCTCGGGTTATCGCGGGTACCATGAAACGGCTTGGATCATCAATCGCTTTGCCCATGTTGCGAGGAAGCACGATCTTCTTGACGTCTGCTTCAGTTCATTGAACAAGATTTATACACTGCCGAATATCGAGATATCGGAAGCTTTTCTCAAACTACGAGAACAAGCGCGCTGCCACTACCAGAAACCCAATGATCTGCAAGCAGGACTGGAAGTCATCAACAACACAAACCTGATGTACTTCTCTAACCCCCAGAAGGCTGAGTTTTTCACTCTGAAGGGCATGTTTCATGCGAGAAGTGGGAGGAACGATGACGCCAATCACTCCTTCGGCCAAGCAGTTCAGATGGACATGTCTCAAGCCAAAGCATGGGCGGAATGGGGACGGTATAGCGATCGCATGTTTAAGGAGTTCCCCAGCGAGATGTCGCACGCTGCCAATGCTGTTAGCTGCTACCTCCAGGCAGCTGGACAGTACAAGAATGGAAAGAGTCGGCCCCTGCTGACTCGGGTGCTCTGGTTGTTGAGTGTAGATGACGCGCAATTTACGATCTCCCGAGCGTTCGACACTTACAAGGGCGAGGCAGCGTTTTGGTACTGGATATCGCTCATCCCACAGCTTTGTCTTTCTATCAGTCAACGCGAAGTCAAACAAGCGCGTTATATCCTGCTGAACCTTGCCAAGTTATTCCCCCAGGTATTCAGCTACTCGATTCTAACTTCTTGTCATGAGCTAATCCTGGTTGCAGGCATTATTTTTCCCATTGCGCACGACGAAGGAGGACATGCAATTCATCAAGAAGCAAGCTTTGGTTACGGCAGCAGCTCGCGCTCAAAGTGCAATGACTGCCAATGCAAACAGGCGTTCTGACGGCGACCAAGTGATGCAAGACGCCACGGCTGAAGTCCAAGCAGATATAATCAAGAAGGAGAATTCGTCGAGCGACGCTATCGAGTCTCAGCTTTCTCAAGCCCAGTCCCAAACCCAACAAGCCCAGTCCAACACAGAGATAACTCCTGCTACTGCACAAAACGCGGGCGCCACTGCTTCCGCTCAAAATGCTCCGGGTGCTTCTGACACTCAGCCGACTTATGTCGTCCGTCAATCTTGGGAACATGTCGATGAGGTCGTTCAGATTCTTAAAACGGCCTTCCCGCTACTTATTCTGAGCATGGAGACTATGGTGGATCAGATACTACAGAGGTTCAAGGCTACCCCTGAAGAAGAGATTTATCGGTTGATCTGTATGCTTTTGCTGGACGCTGTGCAGGTAGGTAATTCATGCGCTACCCGCAGACAGACGTGAACTGTGCACTTCCAGAATTACGTGATGCGGACGAATACGACGGAGGATGACGGGCAGCTTCAGCAACATACCGTACAAAACATTTCCAAGATGGCTGCGAACTTGACTGGATCGGCTAGGGTATGCTCTTGCTACTCGAACAAGGACAAGACTGACCTTGCTGTAGCGAGAATATGAAGAAGACTTTGTCAAGAGTAAACTCACGCATTACGAGTACATCCGAAAGCTTCAGCAATGGAGGGACCGCCAAGAGAAGTATCTCGACTCTCGACCACGCATCCAGTCTCTCGACCTCCTCAGCCACTATCTCACTGAGTTCCAATACGGCAAATTCGACGATATTGAGGTTCCAGGTCAGTACACCGAGGTGAGTTGCGTGCTTGATTTTGTCGACTCGACCTTACATTTTGCTATAGGATAAGGATAGCAATCAGAACTTCATTCGGATCCAGCAATTTGGATCCAAGTTCGAGAACTGTCGATCATATGGTTATTGCTGGCGCAGATTCACGGTGCATGGCAACGACAACTCACGGACATCGTTCTCAGTTCAGCTTCCTTCTGGCCGACACTGGCGCAGGGAGGAGCGGCTGACGCAAGTGTTCCGGACTTTCAACTGGTGAGGCCGTTTCTAGCTCACATACTCTCCTTATTGACCTTGCCTACTAGTGCCTTGGTCCGCAGGAAGGAATCTCGCAAGCGAAATCTGCTGTTCCATATTCCAGCTGCTATCTCTTGTAGCCCTAGTCTTCGCCTCCTGCAGACAGATTCGTCGTACATCACGCTCGGAGACATATACGACCATCACTGCGAGGAAGCTGGTCTATCTCGTGAAGACCCTATACTCGTCTCTGGTGAGAAAGTCAAGAGTGTGTTGCTAGAATTCAAGCAAAAGAGTGGCAGGGCGGTAAGTACATTCGCAATACGTCCTGGACTCATTCTTATAACTTTCACGACAGCCGAGCAAAGCGGAATACTTCACCCTCCGAAAAGACATCATGGATGAAATTGGCACCAAACTCGTTCCAGATGATGTTCTGTCCAAAGTAAGCCATTCGGTCTCTTTATGTAGTCAGTACCTCATGTTCTCGCGCCCAGTATATGACAAGTGCCATGGCCACGCCCGCAGACCTTTGGCGGATGCGCAAGCAGTTTGCCCTTCAAGTTGCTGCGACAAGCTTCATGACCTTCGTCTTCTGCCTCACGAGCCGCGCGCCCTCACGTTTCCATCTTTCTCGGTCGACAGGGCTCATGACGATGAGTGAAATGTTGCCTGGTATGCCTGTTACCCCCAACTATTGAATCAGTTACTAATTGGGAATGCAGGCCTAGCAGGTCAGGCGCCTGTGTTCGCGTCTAATGATGCGGTGCCCTTCCGCTTTACCCCGAATATGCAGAGGTTTTTAGGCCCTGTGTTTACCGAGGGGTTATTGACGACAGGCATCATGGTTATCGGAAGGTGTCTTACCGAGCCCGATGTACGTTTTTTCCCCATTTAACTTGGTCTTCATCCACTGAGATAGACAATACAGTTTGGTCTTGAACAACAACTTTGTCTCTTCGCTCGGGACGAGGTGATGACATGGATGCACGGAAAAGGACATCCGTGGACGTTCGATTTATCGTTCAGGACAAGCTGTGCGGCGAACATTGAGGGTGTGGTGAAGCGTGCTGAAATCATGGCATGTAAAATCGAGAGAGAGACGGTGGGTATACGTTATGAATCATATGCAAGTTCTTGTTCTGACCGGTTTGTCGTCGTACAGGCCCAATCGACCACAAATATGGGTGGTATGCCAGTCGTACAGACTGTTACCAACTTGATCTCGACGGCTACGAATCCTGTGCAATTGATGAGGATGAGCGAGGTATATCATCCATGGTTCTAGGTTATCGAATGTTATCGAATGTTGTCTTAATGATCTTTTATCTGTCTTTGTTTGACTGCTGTGCTGGACGTTGATTGCTTTGTATACATGCACGTTGTACACTAGACATAACATACTTAGAGCTTGTAGCAATGGTTATTTCTGACATCCGAGCAACGCGTGAGAGGCGTTGCCATCTCCAGTGCAAAGCATATATTCATGCGAACTCCCCCTAACATTGGTTCACGCGCGGGTATTGCGCAAGTAACCTTCTGTTTGCCGGAAGGAATTGATATGATTCTCGCTCTCAAGCATCATCTACCAACAACAGTTTCAGGTTCAAAAAGACAAGTTTCGTCAAAGAAAAATACCTACCTCTTCCGCCATCAACGCGATATCACTCCCTGGCCTATTATACATTATCGCATTAGCAAACATTAGATACACATCCCTCTGAAAATCTCTTGAGGTCCTGATAACTCCATCTTTGATCCTTGCTTTGATAGTCTTCAAGTCCATGGGGCGCTTGATGATATCGTGGTAATCGGGCGCTTCGGTCGGTTTGATAGGATTGTGAAAGATATTACCGTTACGGTGTTGTGAGATTTGAGAATGTAGGAGGTTGATGACAGCCTGGAAGCGCTTGTTAGCAATGGGTTGAGTTTGAGTTGTGGATTGGGCGGTGGAGCCGGATGGACCAGATTGGAGGGGTGTGGAAGGGCGTTGCTCGCTGCTTGTTGTGTCGCCCCGGGGACGTGTGGTGACTGTGTACACCTTGGTTAGCGGATGCTCAGTCATTTTGGGGGCACAAACCTTGTTCCTCCTCTCCTGGTGTAGGAGGCGAGCTCTCCTCACGTAAACGTTTCTTGTTGGGCTCTTCAGTGCCTTCACTATCGTCAACTTCCACTTCGTCCACCTTGCGTTTGGCTACGCAATATGAATTACCGATTTGGTTTTGTGAAGCCCAACGTAAACGTACCTTGTGAACTTGTCTCTGTATCAACAGATAAGTTCTGCTCCGCATCGACTTCTATAGATGTCTCTTGCTCTGGTTCAGTATGGGAGTGTTCGGTGTCATGTACGTGGCACGCCTCCTCCTCGTCACGTTCGAGTGTCTCTTCCTCATGGACAGGTGACTCCTCATCGTGTTCGGGTGACTGTTGGCTAGCTTCTTCCTCAACAGACCCCTCTGGGGCGCCAGGTGTCAATATTGCCTCTATCTCAGTTGCTTCATCGTCTGGGGACGTGGGTTGTTGCTCCCATTCAGACTGTTCTGTTTCGTCCTCGTGGGTTGAGGCTACGGGTTCGTCGAGTTCGATTGGCTGCTCATCATTTTCATTCTCAGGCTCGTGTTCCTCGGTTTGTGGCGGGTGAGAGGATTCTGTTTCCACAGGGACTGGTTCGGGGGTTTGATCAGGTTCAGTGTTCTCGGGTTCCTGCACAGGGACTGGTTCTTCTTCCACTTCTTCTGGGTGGGGGGTAGGTTCACGTTCTTGCTCCTGGATGACCTCGAATTCCTGCACAATTGAGTTAGACTGAAAACAAAGCAACCAAAAACACGCACGACGACTGTTTCACTCTGTGTAGGTGCAGTATTGTGTTCTGCCTCGTGCTCGAATTCTGTCCCAGAGAGCTTGGCACGAATCTTATCGTCCCATTTTCCAGCCCGAATATCTTGAATTTCTGCAACGATAGATCTAGGCAGGGTTAGTATGACGCAAACTATACGTTTCAGGTACTCACTTGAACTTGACTTCCTCTGCTGCAATCAAGTCACGCAACTCCAGGAGACGTGCAGTATAGAACTTCTGGGCAAGCTTGAGATTCACAAGAGCTATGTGACTTTAAGTAATATTTTGGAGTGGCATTCGATTAGGGCTTACCATGTGGAGCATTCGGGTCAGACTCGGTGCTACATGGACATTTATGAGGACATATACAACTTGGGTTAGCGCAAGCATCTCACCACTCAAGCTGAGCATCATTCATCAGGCGAGCATATATATCGCGACAAGACTACAACATGGTCTGAGTACGCCATACATAGTAAAAAGTCGAAATGGGCTGACATTAGCGGAAAAGAAAGTTTTTGGACGAGAAGTTATGGGATGCTTTGAGAGTAGCTTTGAGACTTGCTGCCAAGCATTTGCGCCGTACTCGTACACTGCTTGTGCGAGTAAAAGACATTCTACGTTGGTTAATGGACTCATGACTACCCGAGACTCTCCTCACAAGTCCTGTCGATCCTTCAGTCTCCGTGAGAATTATTATCGGCGAACCCGCTCCGGCAATGTCCAAATTAGGATTATGCAGCGGAAGACGTCAGCCCCCATTTAAGACCGTTAACAGCTGCGAACTTGCCCGTCCCTCTTTCTCTTTACACAATGTTACTCTCCGCGTTCGCTACAACGCTCTGCCTCCTTCCTTTCGCTTCAGCTGGTGTACACAAACTAAAGCTTAACAAGCTACCACAAGTATCACCAGGTCATTCACTAGAGACTGCCTACCTCGCGGAGAAGTATGGCGCAGCACCTTCCCAACAACTACCTTTGATGGGTGCTGGCGGTGCTGGCCGTCACATTCGCCCATCAACTGGTGAGGATGATCTCTTCTGGACTCAGGGAGTCATCAACGGTGGACATGACGTCCCCCTCACCAGTATGTGACTGCCATCTCCTCTCTTGCTGGCATATTCACATTTCTCAGACTTCATGAATGCTCAGTATTACACTGAGATTCTCATTGGTACGCCCCCTCAGTCATTCAAGGTTATCCTTGATACTGGGTAAGGAGTTTTCCTTTTATTTTTTGTCGTATGCTTAACATTCGCTCTCTTCTAGGTCGAGTAACCTCTGGGTCCCCAGCTCCAAGTGCACATCCATCGCGTGCTTCCTTCATGCTAAATACGAGTCTACCTCTTCCTCTACGTACAAGGCCAATGGATCCGAGTTCTCCATTCAGTACGGCACTGGCTCCATGGAGGGCTACGTCTCCTCAGACGTTCTCACCATCGGTGACCTCACTATCCGTAGCCAGGACTTCGCAGAGGCCACCAAAGAGCCTGGTCTCACTTTTGCCTTCGGCAAGTATGTCCATTTCCCTTGAAAGTTTTGATGAATTGCGGTTGACCCGTGAATTAGGTTCGACGGTATTCTCGGCCTTGCCTACGATACCATCTCTGTTAACCATATCACTCCCCCATTCTACAGCATGATTAACCAAGGTCTCATCGACGAGCCTGTCTTCGCCTTCCGCCTTGGTGAATCAGAAGCTGATGGTGGTGAGGCCACGTTTGGTGGTATCGACAGCGCCGCGTACACTGGTACCATCGACTACGTCCCCCTCCGCCGCAAGGCATACTGGGAAGTCGAGCTTGAGAAAGTCGCATTTGGAAGCGATGTACTGGAACTTGACATGACAGGCGCTGCTATTGACACCGGCAAGTCCCCTCTTTATCTGATCAATTTCAATTTCTCACTAGATTGCATATAGGCACCTCCCTCATCGCCCTTCCCACTGACATTGCCGAAATGCTCAATACCCAAATTGGCGCCACCAAGTCCTGGAACGGCCAATACCAAGTGGACTGTGCTAAAGTCCCATCCCTTCCCGAGATGACCTTCTATTTCGGCGGCAAACCCTACCCACTCAAGGGGAGCGACTATGTATTGGAAGTTCAGGGCACGTGCATTTCTTCGTTCACCGGTATGGATATCAACCTTCCTGGAGGTTCATTGTGGATTATTGGTACGCGATCCATATACTTTTTACCACGGACATCCTGATAAGTGCCTTCAGGTGATGTGTTCCTCCGCCGTTACTACACAGTTTACGACCTCGGCCGGGACGCTGTTGGGTTCGCCAAGGCTACATGAGGGGTTCCTAGGCGATCTTGTACCATGACGAAGCTGGTATCTATACCACAAAGTGGTACATGCGTCTTCTGCACAGTTTGAAAAACTTCAATTATGAGTGCCTGGGTTATCCACATGCGTCATTACCTGCTATTGCGATGCTCTGCTGTACAGTTATAATATGTTGATCCGATACATCGCATGGCGTATAAACTCTGTCCAAAAATCGTGCAACACACTATAAATTATATTTGACATGAGTCACATGACAGAACAGGAGTATGCGCTACTAACAACGCAGTGCGTGCACTATCGTCTTTGCCAGTAAATTCTCATCTAAAGATCCATTTCTATCGAACATGGATGACGCGGATGATCTTGACGACCTACACCTACGTTCTCCTTCGTCGCTTCGTGCACCCTCCACATTGAAATGTGCACCAGTGAACCGTCTAAAGCGCGCGCGAGTGGCACGCGCACTAAGCGAAAGGCTAGATAGGGTGGGCGTGCTTGGAGGAGAAGACTGGGGACATACTGGGTGCGTCATCTTATTTGACAGGTCTTGTTCATCGTCCAACCCGATGGCTGGCGACTGGATGGTGAATTGCTTTTGGCCTTGTCTCGGAGGTCATACCTGTTCTTATGTTCGCTCTTACATTATGTAGCTGCGTCAATGCGGTTAGCTGGGCGCAGGATGGAGAACTGTTAATTACCAGTGGGGACGATGCCAAGTGCGTGTGGTCAGCAAGTTCTCAACCCGGATGGTTGACTTGGATACGTCCTTTGTAATATCATTATAGTATTCGAATCTGGCGGATGGACCCGTCAGGTTCTACTGGTGCGGACACATCTAGTAGCTCTGATCCAAGCCGCTCGTCGAGTGTCACCGCAAGTTCGGCTGAGAAATCGTCGAATGCTGAAAGTCAGGAAGAGTATCCATTTGCGTGCCAGAGTGTAATCAGCACAGGTCATACACAGAATATCTTTAACGCGCAGATGCTTCCGTTTTCTACAAGGATGTAAGTCTCAACTACGCTCACTTTCGATATGACGATAATTATGTCGGTAGTGCGACCGTCTCCGGAGACCGGCAAGTTCGTGTGTTCGACGTGGGCGAGGCGGTGGGACAATCGCCTACGGGAAGTGAAATGGAGTATACCACGCGGGAGTCGTGTATTCGCGTACTGCGCTGTCACACTGGCCGCGCGAAGCGCATCATCACTGAGGATAGCCCCGATCTGTTCCTTACCGTGGCCGAGGTAGCGTGTGTTCTAGTTGGTTTCTAAATTTTATTGACTAGATACTCAGGATGGCCAAGTGCGTCAACACGATTTGCGTACATCACATTCATGCACGTCAGGCGCGTGCCCTGCACCGCTGGTGACGCTTCCACACGAGCTTTCAACAATTGCACTTTCACCGCTCACACCGTATCAGTTTGTCGTGGGTGGTGAATCGCCATATGTGCGTGTTTGTCATTTGATATTTTTTCTCGGCGTCCCTCTTGATGTTTGAAGTTGATGTGCCTGGGAAACATCATTGGCTTAGTGGTGGTACTCTCTCTCGTCTGTAGTTTCCCTTGCTCTACCTTGTGGGATTCACTATTCTTGGATTTTTCTCACAATTGCGATCCTTAGGCGCACTTGTTCGACCGCAGGCATGCGGGGCGTTACTTGCATGCAGAGTGGGGCGTACCTCCTGATGCAGACAGTGCAACGACATGCGTCAGGAGGTTTGGACGCCGCTCACGTGCAAAGGGAGAAAGAAAGGGATATGAACATATTACTGGCGCGCGGATGTCCGCTTGGAATGGGCATGAGGTGAGTTGTTTTAATCTCGTATTATGAAGGTTTGCTGAACGATAGGGACAGGTGTTGTTATGTATGTCCATTTACTTGACGATATGTCATGAGGATTGATGCAGTCAACGCTTTGTAGCATATCACTCGGACGGAGTGTTTCTTTATTCGACGCGAGACGAGCCTGAAATTTTCGAGGACATGCGAGGTCCACACTCGATCCTCACGCCTAACGCGAAGCAGAGACAGCTCTGCACGAGGAAGTCGCCGTCTTCATACGGTGAACCTTTAACTGGTCCGGACGTCGAGATGATTGTCGAGGATCGACTAGAATCAATGCTTGCAGACAATTTAATGGACGACATTGATGATCCATCGCAAGAAGATGACGAAGATGGCGATGATGAGTATCATGAGGATGACGAGGATGACGAGGATGATGAGGATGACGAGGATGATGAGGATGAGAGTGACCGCCTGTTCACCCCCCAAGACACGGATTCACATCAGGCTGTGCCCGTGGTATATCCGCGTACGCGGTTTACTGGGCATTGCAATATCGAAACAATCAAAGACGGTGCGATCTGGTTGATGTAGATGTATTGATTGATGTTGAATATCATCTGCAGTGAACTTTTTAGGGCCCCATGACGAGTTCGTAACTTCAGGGTCAGATGATGGCAACTTCTTCATCTGGCGAAAGTCGACTGGGGAACTTGTTGACATTCTCGAAGGCGACCAACAGGTAGTCAATGTGATTGAAAGTCACCCGCACTTGCCTCTGGTTGCTGTCAGTGGGATCGATACAACAGTCAAGGTGCGCATCCTGAATACTTTCTATTACATATTATCTTATTTCTCGCAGTTATTTGCCCCGGCTCGCGGAGTGCCATCATTCTCGAGATGGAACGATGCTGAAACGATTAAAAAGAGCAATGCGCGTCGTACACTAAGGACGGGTTTGAGTGGCAGCGCGGAGCTGCAATTCTCACGTCTCCTCCTAAACTACGAACAGGCGCTACGGAGCATTCGGGATGGTGGAGGGGAGCAGTCGGAGGCGCAGCTCACGCAGTGCATAAATCAATGAAAGATTTATCTGTTGTATGTGCAGTATATATACAGTACTTACGAGTAATTTTGGTTTCGGAGGTGGTGGGTATATCACACACATGAGGCCAAACTTGAAGTCGTGGCTCGTTGACAATAAGTTCTGCAACATACAACCTTGAACTAGGAATACGTGGTAGCCTTGCTACATCTCAAGATACGACCATATCATTTGGCGTCTCTATCAAGTGAAAGTATTCATTTCCTAGCTTTTCGTCGCTCTGGCGTTTCAGATGTCACTTTGAATTGATGTTTGAGTCGTGTATTGCTCGGGAGTGGATCATTAGACCACTCTTGTTTGACTCACTGCCGCCGTGGCACCACACAAATCGGACGGAGCACTGGGAGCATACTTCATCACTTCAGGACTTCCACAGGACCTTTCAAAACTGAACCTATGGTCAATGGTATAACTGCAAACCTCTGCTGAATTGTTTTTCTCGTTGTTATGTAAGTTCAATTATCTTGCGCCCTGCACCCGAAAGGCTCCTGCTGACCTTTTGCTCTGTGTCCAATCACGCTGCCTACTGCTTTGTGGACGTTAATCTCGTCTTTTTGCTTTCAGTGTTGCTCTGGTATCCTTCTGTGTGATTTGAGCGTTCGTTTTGCATTCATTTTTGCCGAGCTGTTCAGTCTATCTTCTACCAACTGCAACGGGACGTCCTTTTTTGCCCGTTCAAAACAACACGTCACGTCTTTGCTTCTACCACTCGTCTCACCCACCTCTCAAGCGCTTCAACGCCGACATTTGAAAACTAACCATGCACACTTCTCACACCAGATCGAGGCGCAAGCGTGGCAAAATCGACGATGTCGAGGACGACGGACCACCTCTGCATGTCTCACGGGTTGAAGACACCCAGTCTGAAGCTTATTCTCGCTCTCGTCATCAACAAAGAGACTCTTATGTCCCTTTCGCAACCCGAAATTTCTCTGACATGAGTTGGGAACCTCCTCCAGTTTTTGACTCACTGGCAGCACCTGACCGTTTTCACTCCCGTCCGTCCGATGTTCATCATCGTGGTAGCAGAGATGGTTACGACCTCCACGATGATGATCCACCGTGGTCCGTGCGTCCTAAACATGATTGGAGCCAGCAGGGTAGGGATTGGGCAGCCAACCAAGGTTCTTCGGAGCAACAAAATTGGGGAGCGTCTACTTCATATACGGATAGAGGTCGCAGCCATGGCTGGCAACCGGACGACAGATGGGGGAAGGATGATCGGGGAGATAATCATCATCCTAATAATGACAACAACCACAACCACAACCGCCGTCGCAATAATCGAAAGTTTCAACAGCGAGACAATGGTTGGGACACTCGCAGAGACAGGCAACCTCGGACGCAGGATGTGCAAGAGGAACCACCCAAGGATGAACGGTCTTGGGAGCCTGGTCCCGGATGGCAAGCGCGTGGCGCCGACCAAGGGGGCAAGCACAATCGCAATCGCAATAACGGAAACAAGAATAAAAACAAGAAAAATCAGAATAAAAATCGTATTCGGATGGAGAAGGAGAGAGATAAAGAGCGAGAGAGAGAGCAGCGCCGAAATGACGATGACGATGACCTGAACAAGTGCTTTGTGTTTCATATTGTGCTATCTCGCATTCTCATATTGTTTTTGTCTACAGCTGGCAGAGACGGGAGTTCCATCCCTTGCCTGCCAAACCCGTTCGCATCTCCCCTGTTAAACCGAAACCGGTACCCTCCAGATCACCATCACCTGCGGGGACACGATCGCGCTCACGTTCTCCTGATTCTTACTACTCTCGTATGTCTTCACGAGGTCGTTCGCACTCAAGGTCCTTGTCTCCAAGATCGCAGCAACATAGCTACAGTCCAGTTCGGCGGCGTAGTCGGACGCCCACTGACAGGGGACGAACTGGCAGGGAAGCCCAAAGTTGGAAGTCATATTCCCCTGGATCGTCCGATCGTAGTTGGACCATGCGTAGAGGGCGTCGACGCAGCCTTTCATCGACCTCGTCGGTAAGCCGGAGTAGAAGCAGAAGTTCAAGCCAGAGTATGGATGACCGGCCCAAACCTAAACACCGTTTACCACCTGCAACTTCTATCAACGATATATCACTGTCTATATCACAAACCACCATCCAACAACCACATGGTGGTCCTCTCCCCATCTCAAGGGACTCTGAATCGCGGCCCAATGGAAAGACGAGAACGAATGGAAAGCAGGGCAATGTAAGCACACTCGATGCGACCCCAGATAGGTGCTGATTATTTTGCAGCGACGTCGACATTTCTCGCCTGCTGCTGAGCAAATGCCTCCTCCAGCCAAGGTTCCACGAACGTCTACGAAACATCATCTAGGCGATTCTCCCATCAGCTATCATCCATCATCCGCATCCGGCTTGGCTGATCATGACTCTCCTAAGATTCGGAAGACCTCGAAGGCAGGATTTAGGCCCATTGGGGAACCTAGTTCAGCGGTTAAATTGTTTTTCCCACGTGACGAAGACGACGATGAAGCTGGTCCCGCCCCTCAACATAAATCCCCCACCTCCCCTAAGATTCATTCAGAAGTCCCTGCGAAGCGTACTCGCGATGAAGGTGCAACCAATAGAGATGAAGATATGCACGGAAGTATCCTCCCACGGTCCTTGCCGTTCCAACAAGTCCCTGGTCCACGCGAACCTGTTACAAGGACACCTCTGGTTCCCCAGCCTATACAGGTCCTACCTTCAGCTGTCAGCGACTCGCTGAAGGCTTCCATTGTACCGAAGCCAGCAGGCAGTGGTGATGTTTCTGTCAGTCCTGCCCAGCAGTCGCATACAGTGGAGCCAGACGCGGAAGGCACGCCACGGCCGTCCTCTCCATCGGGGACGACCTGCAAGGACCTCTATGCCATTGTCTCCCAGGTTGGCGAAGGCACATTCGGCAAGGTTTATAAGGCTCGCAATGTCATCACCAATGTCCACGTGGCGCTCAAGCGAATCCGCATGGAAGCAGAAAAGGATGGCTTTCCAGTTACTGCCATGCGGGAAATCAAACTACTGCAGTCCTTACGACATCAGAATGTCGTCCGCCTTTACGAGATGATGGTATCAAATGGTAATTTTTTTGGGATCTATTGCCCCCTCAACATACTGATTCCTTTCTTCAAGGATCTGTGTACATGGTGTTCGAGTACATGGATCATGACCTTACAGGGGTTTTGTCTCAGACGCAGTTCTCATTTTCGCAGGCCAATCTGAAGTCACTGTGCAGCCAGATGCTTGCTGGGCTAGCATATCTGCACCGCAAAGGCGTCATCCACCGTGATATCAAGGGTTCTAACATTCTTATCAATAACCGAGGGGAGCTAAAACTCGCCGACTTTGGTCTGGCACGCTTTTACCAGAAACGCCGGCGAAGTGATTATACCAATCGTGTCATCACTCTATGGTATCGACCGCCAGAGTTGCTCTTCGGTGCTACGGTATATGGGCCGGAAGTTGATATGTGGAGTGCAGGGTATGTTTCGCTCGTGCCTTCTTGCACCGCCCTTTGCTGATGGTGTTGTCCAGCTGCATCATGCTAGAACTTTTCACCAAAAAACCAGTGTTCCAGGGCAATGATGAAATCCATCAGTTGGACGTGATCTACCGTATTCTTGGAACTCCGTCTACTGAGCGATGGCAAGGGCTCACCGCACTGCCATGGTATGAGCTGGTGAAGCCGAAAGATGTGATTCATGGTCATTTCCGCGAGTTATTCTCTCGGTGCGTCCATATGCAGATACAATCATGTGTCATTTGATGAGCTCACTTTGATCTTAGATGGTTATCGCCCGCAGCCCTTGACCTAGCTGAGCGCCTTCTTGCTTATGATCCGACGCAGAGAGTTACTGCCCTTGAAGCTCTTGAAGCTCCCTACTTCAAAGAAGAGCAACCTCCACCTGAGCTGCCTGTTGAGTACGTTATGATTCATTTTTCGTGTCTTGCAAGTTGTTCAACGCTTCTTTCTTTCTGAACAGCCTGTCCACTTTAGAAGGTGAATGGCATGAGCTAGAGACCAAACGGGAGCGAGCCAAGAAGCGTCGCAAACTGGAAAACGGGCTCGTATAATATATCTCATCGGTATGGTTGATTATAATGTACTGGACATTGTATGCATGGCACCAGCTACACATCGTAGTTTACAAGAATTGCAACCCGTTTCATGCTGTAACCGCTGGTTGTTGGACAAGACCCTTCTCAGCCAGGTGTTGCACGATAGTCTCCACCTGCAAATCAAATCAGCTTGAGGATTATCTGAGGGGACTCCCGGAACGTACATTTGCCGCCGTCATGCGAATTTGCAAGTCCCACCGCTTAGTGAACGGAGCGCCAGTGTCCTCATTTATCTGCTCTACGTCACCAAGACCACCTGCTTTGCCTTGAGCGTCATCTTCCTCTCTTGCCGCATCGAACCAGATGAGCTTATCGACTTGATCAATCGACCCTTTCAGACGACCTTGCTCTATCATTTTTCGTGCCATTGTCTCTGCTGCTCCAGGTGCTAGATCTAGGAGAGCACCGAGACCTCTAAAAGTGATATTGTTATAGATTTTTGAGCTCGCCAATAGATTGTGCTCCATAACCGCTCGATCAAGAACGGTTGATGGCCCCCTGCGAGTACTTGTCGACGGTTCGGCAGAGTCATCATCGTCAATAGTCGAGGCAAGCTGATCATTGGAAGAAATAGCAATCTTTGCTAATTGATGAGGCCGAAGGCGCTCCTCAAAGGTTCTGATTTCAGCTGGGCGGAGGATGTGATCGAGGAACATTTTAGACAGGATGTTGTATGAGGGTAGGTCAGCCGAACGCTCGTCTCTATACAGTGAAGCAAGCACGCGCGACCTGTTTGGACCAGCTGGGGCCAAGACCGCGCAGGTCACTGCAGCCGACCTAATCTTGTCAGTAGGATGCAAATATCGCTAGATGCGACCTACAACATCTCCTTTCTTTCTTCTTCGTCGATCTCAGCAAGCCAACTCAGCTCGTGATAACGCATTGCAGCCTCAAGGAACTTGCGTGCATAGTCACTGATTCTGGCTTGGCAGAGCTTGAACTGAAGTTGTGTCTCTCGGTCTGATGTCGAATTGGAAAGGGAGGCGGCGCGATTATAGTAAGTCTCCGCCTGAACAGAATCCTCGTCCTCTAGAAGCAGTCTGACTATCCGGATATTCACACGGAACTTTTCCTCGTCTGGTAGAGACCTGCCACAGGCTCAGATGAGTGGGGCACATAGGGACTATACTTAGATGAGCGAGGCTCACCGAGAAGATATTCCCATGAGGACACGGGCGGCTTCGCTCCATTCCTCTTCTGTTTCTAGTAAATCTGCGAGTTGAAAGCGTAAAGAGTTGACCTGTAAAATATGTTATCGGACTGCATCTTCAGGGGCAATCACGCAAACGCACCTGCTCTTCATAGCTTACGATTCGTGGCTGAAGCGTGTTGAGAGTTTCCTCCACGACGCGTTTCCGCAGGTTGTGATCTGATATGCTTCCGGTACCAAGGTTTCTGACTAGTTCAGAGAGGACTTGTCTTCCGACGACGATGCCTACATCCTGGACGACTGTTTCCACTAACGTATGAAGATCAGGAGCTATGAGAGACTGATCTTGACGAGCGAGGATCTCTGACACCAGAGATAGATAGGCTGGAGCTTTGTCCTTCTGGTTGAGAGCTGCGAATTGTGCTAGTCTAGAGTCCATTATAGTTCCGTGTCAAAGACGTGTTATCACTCGAAATCATAAAAGGAAATAATCCTGGGCGTGTATGTAAGTGGCGGTGTCGCGGGTAGTTGAACTTCAAGAACTTCAATCAGTGGGTGGGACTTGCATCGCAACCGGGGTCTACGGCTATTGGCATTGATCATCATTTGGAACAGCCATGTCAGATTCAGCACAGAATTCCCTGGTAGGATTCGCTTCGGGAGTTCTTACTCGGCTCATGCTTTACCACCGTGGACAGACCGGAGGGAAGCCGTTTGAAGGAATGGTATGAATTCATCCAAAAGACATGTTAATCTTGGAGCTACTCCGTGAACATACTCTCACCATGGCATGGCTCAATTAGAAATTTAGAATCATTGACACGGTCGCCCTGACAATTTACACAGTCTTTCGTGTGATCCAATCCCGGGCTGTTCACTCAGGTCCCGCTGAGAACCGTTACTCTCCTGTTCCTCCCATAGCCTCGTGCTACTTCCTGCATCATCATACTTATACCCGTTTTATCTATCGTACTCGCTCACGTTTCTCCCGCAGGTTCCTTCGCTGCTAGCCAGCGACTCGAACTCCAGCCGCCTGGACTGACCTCGGTTTTCAGAGAGCCGACAGTCACCTGCTTGTGCTCAGTGTCGCTAATTTTCTGGACATCAGAACAATGTCTCACTTTACTAGCCATCCGTACTACCATACCATGCCAGCTATTCATTCCTCCCGAAATAATCATCCACTTCCTCTCAGCCCACCGGAGACCGATCAAGAATCCTTACCTGTTCAACTACCGCCGGCTTCTCTCGTCGCTGGCGCAGAGCTGGAACAGCTGGCGCATTCTGCTTTGAGTTTTCCAGAGCGTTCTAAATTCCAATCTCGCAGGACGTCCACTTTGTCGTACCAGAACTCGGGAGTGCGAGATAATCGCGACCGAACCCCTTCACGGGCCTCGAAGTCTTTGATCGTTGTTCTTCCTCCACCAGACTTTCCCGTGGATCATGGTCAACTGGGTAACGTGCTGTCCATGGGACCTCGTCACCGTTTATCTCAAGGGATCCTCATGCCCCTATTCCCTACGGTTCGTAGTCCCAACTACCGAGCAATGAGTGTTCTAACTTTGGGATTAGATGTACGGGCAACTCACTGCAATCGCACGGGAGTTCAATTTCCCGAGCACAGTGGGCTTGTGTCTCTACCACCATATCACTGAAAATGGTATCACCATGACGCCGCGCATATCTGACGATGCCTGGCAGTATCTATTGACACATCTCACGGAGTCACGTAATGGCTCCCAACAACTACCTATCGGTGGTCGCATAGAATTCGACATTGACCTCAACAAAGCTCGCTGGTTCGATGCCTGGCTTGCCGGTACACTGCGTGACGACACCATTGTTCCTGCTCCGCAGTCCCATGCATCTATACTGCACTTGCATGGTGACAGTAAGACTACGTTTGCAGAGGAGCACGTTGTGAATGAAGACCGCTGGGATAATCAGACCATTCAGTTGAACTCAAGGCCTACAACTATCCGTCACGCACCCAAGAAACTTTCCCTCCTTGACCGGCTAGATTCCACTGCGCTCCAGGATTCGTACAAAGCATCGCAAGCAACTTCTCCGCCTTCAAACCATGTTGCGCATCAACTGTCTCCTATCCCACAATCTGCTGCCGTTCCGCAGACGTCGAAAGCCGAGCTCCATCGGCGCGTCAATTCATGGAGAGCGAGCGCACTCTTGGATCCTGCGTCAATGACGGAGTCATACCAGCCCATCCCTAATGCTACATTGGGTCTTGCGGCGATTGAGGCTACGGATGAGTACCCCTTAGAGGTAGAGGCGGGAGTCCAAGAGCCTCTGAATTTAGCAGACTTTGCCTGGTCCGTCACATCCGCTGGGCCACTTAGTCCGCCTCTGCATTCTCCATTGTCTTCTTGCCGCCTTCCTTCTGTCCATCTTGATCGTCGCATGCAGGAATCTGTGCTGTTGACACCGATTACAGCAACTAGCTGGGGACCTCCGGATGATGATTGGCTTTCGGACGTATCAAGCATCGATCGTTTACCTTCGCCTGACATTGGTAGACGTATGCTTGAGAGCGCACCCCTGACCCCCGCTACGGCCACTAGCTGGGGGCCTGCTGACGATTGGCGGTCAGATGTGGCCAGCATTGATCGCTTGCCGTCCCCAGACATTGCTCACCGAATGCTGGAAGACACTTTAGCGAGTCCAGCCTCTGGAGCTCCCTGGCACAAGGTCTGGCCATGGTTCAAGGTTGGAAACGTATCACCAGCAGTGGAGTCATACAGCCCATGGGTGGGCATGTCTGCTTCATCGTCTTCATGGTTCGATGTTACAAAAGTGGCGACACTTCCATCAACTACTTCTTCTTATAATCCTTGGGCTGGAATGCCACAGGTTCAGGTTTGGCCTTGGTCCGAACTTGACAATGCAAAGTCTGGGGTTTCATATAGCCCCTGGGCCATCGTGCCTGCCATCCGGGCATGGCCTTGGTTTGATATTCACGCTTCCCAAGACAAGGGTGACCTGGAGTTGCAGCGCAGCACCTCTTCGAATCCTTGGGTTGGCATGCCCTGGTTTGACGTTGGACCATGGCATGAAGTTAACGGTGCACAGCCTAGCAATTCCATGCTCATTTCACTCAGTCGACAAGGAGGGCTGAAATCAGAATATCCCAGTCTAGACATCTGTGAGCCTTCATTGCTTGTGATAAATGAAGGATTGCTAACTTTTCCACAGACCCAGCTTCCTATCCTTATTTCAATATTTATCCTGCGTGCGCAGAGGTGAACAGCGGCCTCAGCAGCGCTAGAGGTTATCCTATACTTGAAATTTGTGAGTTGTCGCATTGATTGGATTTTAGGGTGATGCTCAGCTCGACCATTAGATCCTGCAGTTTACCCTCATTTTAACTTATATCCTTCAATTGCATGCTCAGCTATTTCTTCTCCTAAAAAAACGGCCGCCTTTCAGCCACAAAAGTCTATTGTTGTAGAACTTGCTCCAGCTTACCCCCTGTTTAATCTTTGTGAGTAGTCGTTGGCGTCGCGCTTTTTTCTTGGGCTGATTGTTTTCAGACTCGCCTCTTTACCCGTATAATCTCAATTCGATTTATCCGGCACCGGCTGTCGAATCATCTTCATCTGTGGTGCTCCCGAGTAGCTATCCGTGGTTGCTTATTTGTAAGTTGTCTTGCGCCCTTTCTTGAACGAGGTCTGACGTGCACTAGATCCTTCTGTTTACCCCCATGTGAACCCATATCCACAAGTCAGTGCCGAGGTGGCCGGACCCCGGAAAGCAGAAGACGAGATCGCGCAGCCTCTTCAAGTGAAACTTCGGCCACAATATCCTGTTCTTGATATCTGTATGTGGAGCATGCAAGTGTTGATTACTGGCTTGGAGCTCATTCCCCCCAGACCCTGCAGGCTACCCATGGAGCCTGAAAACAGTATATCCCCCAACCGAAGTCGAAAATGCCTCTGAAATCACTGTCCGCTTATCATCGCATTATCCATGGCTAGACATCTGTGAGTCGCCCAGTATTTTTCAGTACGAGTCACACTAACTAGCGCCTTAGATCCCTCCGCTTATCCTTTTGTGGAGCCATATCCGACGCTGAACAAGACATGCGAAAGCCCTATGAGCAGATCTCAGACTCACTACAAGTCGGAATGTATGAAAGTTACGTTGGCTAGATATTTCCCGTCATTCGATTTATGTGAGACCCCACCTTCACCCTCGAGTCTGTATACTGAACCTTTTATTCTAGATCCCGCGGTGTATCCACACTTTGACCTGTATCCTGCCTTGCCAAACATGGGGTCCGGAGGTTCGCAACAAGAGGAGCCCGCCAAGGTAAAGCAGGAGACCTAATTTGGTGAATAATGATTAAGAATTTTTGCTCCTTTCAGGACAATGTCGATAGTGTATCAGTTGACCTTGCGGGGACTTACCCATACATTTGTCCTTGTGAGTTGGCTCAAGTGGAAGTGAGCGATTGCCCGATACTTAATTTGCTTCATGTAGACCCTCCCGCTTATCCTCACTTCGACTTGTATCCACGTGTTCAGATACATGCGTCCCGTGATGGTAAGGATTTGACGACCAGCAATTTCTTTGCCTCGAGTAGCACGTACCCCTTCTTGGTCATCTGTGGGTTCTACAGTCTAGTTCTCTCACACGCTTTCTCACCGAGTACATAGATCCTGCTGTGTATCCGCACTTCGATCTGTATCCCGCACGTGCCGCAGAACCAGCGAGTCGGGGAGAGGCCACGGCCAATGATAGGTTCTCCGTTTCAGCATACCCCTTCCTTGTCATTTGTGAGTCCTACATTCCGCTTGTCTCGATTGTCTTCTCACAGAGCACGTAGATCCTCATGTGTACCCTCACTTTAATCTATATCCCGCCCGTGCGGCAGAATTAGCGAGTCGGGAGGAGGACATGGCCACCGGCAAGTTCTCCGCTCCAGCGTATCCCTTCGTTGTCGTTTGTGAGTCCTACATTCCGTTTTTCTTAGTCATCTTCTCACAGCGCATGTAGATCCTCATGTGTACCCTCACTTCAATCTGTATCCCGCCCGCGCGGCAGAGCTAGCGAATCGGGAGGAGGACATAACTAACAGCAAGCTTGTCGTTTCGAGTAGCACGTACCCCTTCCTGGTCATCTGTGAGTTCTACATTACGTTTTTCTTACTCCTCTTCTCATAGAGCACATAGATCCTCATGCGTACCCTCACTTCAATCTGTATCCCGCCCGCGCGGCAGAACTAGTGACCCGGGAAGAATCAAAGATTTTTAATGTAACTGCTAGTTCATATCCATATCTTGCGATCTGTACGTGTTTCAAGTATACTGCAAATACTACCCATACTGAATCAGCAGCAGATCCACCTGTGTATCCCTACTTTGATCTATATCCCAGTATCCCCCCGAGAGTTGATGCCCCTGCTGCAAGCGGAACATCAAGTGTAAGAATGGACCACGGGTACCCAGTCTTAAACATCTGTGAGTACGCGTGCCCATTTGATTTCCGGTTTACCTCAATTATGGTTTTAGACCTTGCTGCCTACCCGCACTTTGATATTTACCCTGCGCTTGGAAACGTAACGCAGCCATCTCAGAAGGCGACCGATATACCAGTGCGCCCATTATCTGCGAAAAGGCATAGGAAAACACACGCTGAAGTACATGTCGAGGTGGCACCATCACCTAGGCTCCTCGTGGCTAGGAGAAAGTCTGCGAAAACACACCGTCAGCTACATGCTGAGGTTTTTGTCAATGGAGTCACTTGGACACCTAGCGGATACGTGCAAGACCTAGCACTTCCTGACAAGCCACACGAAGAGGCCAATCGCGGCCCGCGACGCCGAATGCCCTCTGTACATGAAGTAATGCCTCGACTGGCGCATTCCCGCTCGCTAACCCTCTCTAACCAGCAACCGCCGACTAGTCCATCGCTGCGAGAGAGACAACAGCACGTGTTGCATAATGCTCCACCCATTCCCCCTCTCCGCATCAGCAGTCCAGGGGTGCCAGCTGTCTCGGAGTTCCCGATTCCTATACTACCACCTGCATCACCTACTAAGTCACGGTTGTCGCAAGTCGTGAGATCCTTTGGATCGTCAATAATGCAGGGGCGCAATTTGACATCGACCTCAGATGACCACAACGAGAGGGCGAAATCTCCCACAAGGTCTATGTTCCCTTCCTTTGATCGACGCAGCTCTATGATTCCATCACTGCCTCCCCATAATCCGTCAGACCTCTTGGGACGCAGTCGGTCGCCTGTCCGACAGGGCGCTCAGAACCTTGTTTTGCAAAGGGCAAGGGCTTATGAACAATCGACTTGTATGTCTTTTTTTCCTGCGTTTGCTTGGAATCAAATAAATCTGACCATCGGATCCAAAGCTGCATCCCAGCATCATTCTCACAGCGTGAGAGGCACGCAATTATCATCGCCCTCACTGCTTCCCATTCCTGATTTCCCCCATGCAATAGATCTGGGTTTGAAGATTGATGAGTCAAGTCTCTTAAAGAACACCACTCCTTAGACTTCGTCTTGAGTTGTATATATATTGTGTTGCTACAAATTAATCGATTCATACAATAATACTTGATCGTTGGTCAGCGTAAATGCGAGCATGTTAGATCGGCAGGGGTTGAAAACTGTCAGTCGCGGTACGGGGGAGGTTCGTCTACTACTACAGGGTCAGGTGATGACAATACATGACCACCGCCTGGCATTCCTATATTGGAGAGCGGCGAGGAAGGGGATGTAGTTCCTTCGTGATCTACACTCGAAGAGTGAAGGGCCCGAACTTCGCGATTGTCGCGATCGCGTTGGTCACGAAGCATCTTGGTTTTGCGATCATCCATGAAAGCCAGTAGAGCCTGTGATTTGATTATGTCTGGATAACTGAATACTCAATTGTTGCAGTGACGTACCTTTTGTGTGGCAGCCTCAGCAGCAGCCTTCGCTTCAGCCGCATTTTTCTGAGACCTGGCTAATTTTTGCTCAGCCAGTTCTATAGTCTCTTGTAATATTTGAGCGCCAAGGCGCAATTCTTCGCTTTTGCGCTCATTCCAGACGTAGAGGGGCTGAAACTCCTTTACCTACAAGGAACTCGTGATAAAGCGGTGTTAGCGCAGTACTGATAGGGGAGACATACCTCCGGACGAAACCCTATCTACCCTCTTGAGATCAGATAGGTACGTACATAAGTTCAGTCAAACGCACCTCGATTGCATACTCGAGCGCACCCTTAGTTTCAATCAGGTGCCGTCTGATCGTATCATTTGTCGGTTTAAACTGCCGGAATTTGGGGTTTTCGGGCTCTCGTATCAGGTTCTCAGAGATCTTTGATAATATCTTGCGAGAAGCCCATCATCGATAGGTTGTTCATATATGATAATTAATTCATCCACTGCACACCTTCAAGGAAGCCATCGCTGCTTCTTGGGAGTTAGGTCGAGTGATCCCAGGGTTTATCAAACGTCGAAACTTCTGCTGCTGCTCGTGCCGTCGAAGAAGTTCAGCACTAATAGGAATTACTTGTCCCGTTGTGACATTGCGGCGTTGAGCTGCTGCGGCAAGAAACTCTGAATGAGGTGGTGAGCTAGGTTCTGAAGACATGATTGATGTGGTTGGTTAGAAGCCCGAGAGTTCGACTTGAATCTTCCCGTGACCTCTACTTGTATTTACACACACTGCCAGTATTCGCCTCAGATCTTGGTCGGTGCATAATGTTAATGTAAAAAAAGCATTGAAGCATTCATTGTTACAGGTAATCTATGGTACAGGGGTCAATCTAAGTTGTTCCATGATTCTCGTCGCGCACACAGAACCGAATACCTCTCGCCCACATATGCCAAGCCACAAGGTATCTTCTTGTTGAGTCATAAGTCCAGCTCCGCCTACGCCGCGGCGTCATCGGCACCGATAATCTCGTTATCCTTGAGCTTCAATATTTCAATGTTCGCACTGATGCTGCCAATGATCAGCGCTCAGCTTTCTCTGATTTATGTGAGCTGCTGATGCCTCTGAAACATACCACCGTTTTTTGCGCAGACGCAAGGATGAGCGTCTCCGAATCAGCTGATGCTGCGGGTACTATCATCATAAATAGGGGTGGATACCGTGACGGTAGCTGACAGTCGAGTTTCGGCAAGCGCCGGAAGGCCAACCAACTCCGAAGTTGCTTGAGACAAGCTTGAGAGCACGCTACATACTAAGTTACAAACAGAAGAAGCGTTTCGGATATCATTGAGGGTGTTGAGATGCGAGGCATATATCTAATCAGTGGACATGGCCCGTGTAGTGACTAGCGGAGAATATAACTAGCGGAATATATGACATGCTCGCCTCCTCAGAGTGAGTTTATCTGAGTCTGTGCAAAGAGTACGAGAACTTGAAATTCTCAACAGAGGGGGAGTGCAGAAATACATGGTTGAAGTCATGGCTACAGTCAGTATACAGTATACAAGTAATAGGGACACTGCATCAGTTTGAATCTACTCCTTCTCCATCTGAAACTGCATCTTCATTGAATTCATTATTCAAGTGAAGAGCGGACTGTGGTTGGAGATGATCTAATTCATCCTCCGATGAACTTTCACTACCCCAGGGAAATTCTGATGCATCTACACTCAAACCCCTCCCGTTGGATCTAGCAGGTCTGTGAGACGAGAATGACATCGACAATGATCCTGGCCTAAGATTTCTGAAGAATGTTGATGAATTAGAAGCGTTTTGCCTTGTATCATCAGCAGACGGTTCTGGCGTGGCTGCACGCGGGCTTGCAGATGAGTTTCCAGCTGCGCTATCGCCGTTGCGATCGAGGAGATCAGATGCCCACTTACGACGCAGAACAGGAGAACGCAAAGGGTCGGTAGTATTGTTATAGTTGTTTTCATACGGTGTGCTCGTCTCAGATTCCCTTGGGGCACCAGATGTAGGGCGACCACGGCGAAAGTACCAAGCCGTGCCATTGTCTTCAAATGCGCGTTCGGTATCCGAGTCCAATGGTATTGGCGACTCGGATCTGACACGAAGTCGTGAGCCGGTAACGGGCTCAGGGACGGCTTGACCGTTAACAATAATATTCCGGGTGTCACCGGGATTTGTACGAGACCGAACCCGGTCAATTGCCATGCGGACTGCCTGTCGACCCATGAGAATCTCATTTTCTATGCGAAACCGATTTTCGATCATATGCAACTTAAGTCAACAATGAGCAAAAGAACAAAGACATGGAGCGCCAGTAGTTCTGACCTTAGGCCACGTTACAATTTGCCCAACTTTCATCATTCGTTCGAGCTCGGCTGAGTCTGGGTCGCTCAAGATATGTAACCAATCCTATCATTCAATTAACCATCAGCATTGTATTTAGAAAATGCTGTGCGGACTACGCACCAAGATTCGCGTTCTCGGCCAGATTCTGAAGCCGAGTGAGTGTCGTCAGATGGTCGGATGATTGGTACATACGTGACAGCCCCATCAAAACGTTGCAGAAAGACGCTAGACCAGTCCTGTCCGAGTAACTGCGGAAGAAGTTCGAGATCACGAATCACCTGGTGAGAATGGTTTATTTAGAATCTACCCGCACAATTAAATAAGCAATTACCTTGAAATTCTTTGTGAGCTCTAGTTTGAGCCACTGTTCCGCTGCAGACAGAATAAAATTGCCTCGCCACCCTGTAAACGCATGAAGCATTGACTAGAAAAAAAATAAGATGTTCATCCCATACCCTTTCCTTTCCTGTGAGCTACCGGTTTTCCTGCCGAGCCACGAGGTGCAAAGAAGAACAGATGGACGTGAGGGTTCACTTGGGACACAACCGGATGGGTAACTCGAACCATAATCAGCCGGTCATAATCGTCCAACAACAACAATCTCAATCTCACCATTGAAGTACATTTTAAGAGCTTGAAGAGGAATATCAACCCTGGTTGATGTCAGAGGCGCATGAAGATATCTTGGCAAATTATGCCTGCTTACCTCAAAGACCCGTCCTTAAACTTACTACCCCCAATTCCATGGCACTACGCGGCCATCGTGGAGCTTCTGCATGAGTACAACCGGGTTGAGAATCCCGGGTACAGCTGCTGAAGCGAGTAGGGCCGTCCAAATTATCGTGTCCGGCGCAGTCATGTAATTCAGGAGCTTCGTGGGACTGAAATGAATGTCAGCTGTTTTAGACTCACGGCCCAGATAACGAGCTTACGCGTGGCGATCAGCAGGGACAACAGAAATGTTGAGGATTCGCCCGGTCCGTTGATAGGCTTCTCGAAAGGTCATAGAACCTCTTGTGAAGAATGTGCACTGTAAAAAACAGGTTAAAAAAGAAACGTTAGTTGAGTATACCTGCCAACCTTACGAGCCCACGCAACACTATCAAATCTTGCGCCGGTGGCCCAAAAATGCTTTATCCATACAGTGAAGGTGTCTTCACATGCCGTCAGTTTTTGGGCGAGTTCCGGAACAAGAAGAGTCTTCAGTTCCGCGTCTGTACGTGTGCATACCAGAGCGGCAACGAGGCCACCAGCGGATGTTCCAGCAATAACCCGGGGAAGCAGCCCTGCATCTAGGAAAGCTTTCACTACACCAAAATGGTCTAGAAGAGGGAGTCAAATGTCAATCGCGTGGGATAGTTTCCGACTTACAATATCCAAAAGACGCGCCACCAGAGAGACACAAGGCAGATGTTCCCAGATTAGTACTAGCATTTTTGAAGAACCTCCTCTTCTCTTCACTAGAAAGCTCCGGGGACTCTCGAACGAATTGCAACGCGCGTTGCAACTCTGTATGATATGCTATTAAAGGGGAATTAGACCGAATAAGATCCATCTTGGTAGAACTGACATTCGATTAAGTCCTTGGTGCCCAGGAAAGTCTGGTACCTCAAAGGTGTGGATTAGGCTCCTATTTGAAGGATAAAATGCTTACTTCACTGTAAAGCCTAAGAGAGTTGTGAATGGGAATGGAATTGAGCAACTTGAAAAAACTCACCTGGAAGACTCGACTCCTACAAAATTGGCTCGGATACATGTTTCTAATACACCGAGAACGCCGCGAACATCCTTCTTCTCTCTCAAAATCTTTAACGACCGATTCACCTAACAAGTGTCACTTGAGCTCCTGTGTTTGATATACAGCACTTTCTTCACCTTGCGCAGAAGTTTCCAATCATAAAATGCATCCTCGTCAACCTTCTTCCAGTCATTGAATAGAAGGTATTTATCGAGCATCATTGCCGTTTCCTTCCATTCCTATAGCCAAAAGTGAGACTGATGCATATATCAAGATTCAAGACATGTCACACACCTGATACGTGCGTGCCCCACGAAGACGCTTTCGTAGAAGACCTTTCTGTCCTCGCCCTGGGATTTTGCATGAGCCAAAGTGTAGGTACAGTCAAGGCCAAACTTGCATGCTAGTAGCCATTCTTTGGTATTTACAAGTTGTCTAATAAGGATGTAGAATCCGAATTGAGCCGCGATGAGGACAAATATCAGAAACTGGTGAAGAATGAATATTGAGCGAAGTCGAAACAGGGATATTAATGCTCACAAGGAGTGGCCATCGGAGCACAAGAAACGACCACTCTTGCCTCCTAACCGTAGATTTATCCCCCTTACGTTTTCTAACCACAACAAGTTCAGCAGTATCAATGAACCGAGGAATAAAGCTCCGTACCTCTTCACCTTCAAGTTGATTGGAGCGAAATCGGAAAGAGCGGAGACCTTCCTCACGCGAGGGCTCTGTGGCACAGGGGAACTAGGAACGGTGTGGGGTGAAGCTGCTGATAGAGCGTCATGTCCATCTAGGTCGTCCGACTGTAGGGCGTTGATGAAAGCCTGTATGTGTCTGCAAAGGGTTTACGTCAAATTAGAACTGACTGAAACCGGGGCAAAGGACCAACGATTCGTTAACGTAGCCTGAATCAAGTAAATCCGGTGGCGCTTCCATCGGTATTCTATTGCCAACGGCGGTAAGTTGCGTGAAAGAGTTGGCGAACGCGGTCCAGGACTCCAGCCTGAGGCCTGAGGCGGCAGGCCCAGGTCGTATACACACGGTGGCAGTTATCGATAGACACGTGATCTCTGATTTAATCCAAAGCAACTTTTGTTCACCAGCACCCTTCATAATCCAAACTCGTTCGTATACATACAGTTACTTTCTCAGTTTCCTCAGTGTATACTACCAATCGAATATTACACGAAATTACCACAGCATACATGCTGTTCTGTCCAACATGTGCTAATCTGCTTGTGATATCATCGGAAACAGGCTACAATAAATGGGCGTGCAATACGTGCGCATATGAGTTTCCGATCTCGAAGCAGGTGTGTAACTCGGATCTTTACTATCACTGTACGGTCCTGTAGTGATAGTGTCTAGATGACATCCCGCTCGCGTATGAAGCGCAAGGCGGTAGACGATGTGCTTGGAGGAGAGGAGACTTGGCGAGATGCTGATTCTACTGCTGGTGAGCCCTTTCTTTTTTAGGATGGGATACTGACCCATATGCATAACCAATATAGTCGCTTGTGACAAGTGTGGTCACCCACGCGCGTATTTTTATCAGCTACAGATTAGATCTGCAGATGAGCCTATGACGACCTGTGCGTTCCTCTTGGATTTGACTTACGAAACGTGGGGGCTGATTTGCTTCTTGGGATCAGTTTACAGGTAAGTTTTACTAGTTTATTCATAACCCAACCCGGTTAACAATGTTACAGATGCGCCGGATGTGCCTATCAATGGCGTGAAAATTAATAGTTTCTCAAAATGCTTTGCTTAAACCGACTCCTCATCTAAATATTTCTTAAATGTTTCCACAAAGCGTAGCCAAGCGGTTGCTTTCACCTGGGCTTGAGTGCACACGTGCACCCTAGATTCTACTTGTTTCAGTTATTAAGGGTGACATGTTCTTCTGACACCCGATCAATCCTATGTTCCAGCCGTCACGGGCCTTGATCGTTGCCGCTATTCTCATACTAGAGTAGAAACTATGTCGTACTGTTTTCCCCCCGCTGCCACCATGCTGTGAATTTACAGTTACAGCCCCCCCTCCAACGACCGCAGCATTTTCTACTCCAGTTGCGTGAGGAAGTTTACTGTCTCCGTCCGCAGCTACGTTACAAGGTGACGGAAAGCCCTGATTGGATCGGCATTGTTCGCCTATCTTTCGTATCTTCATCTCAACTTGGACACAGCCCTGTAGAATTCACAACTGATCATATCTGATCGCGCAATACTCCAGAATCCGATTGCGGAACATCTTATCTCCCGGGTATCGACCATTGCCAAGGTACTATCCATCAAACAGAATGAGGCTATTGTCGTCCCCCAGACGTCTCATGTGATCCTGATCATCTTTGACACCGCCCATCACTGGCATATACTCCGCTTTTGGGTTGAAAGAACCTTCTAAAGGAGTCCAAAGGTATATAAACCCATGTTCACTCATCCCTTCTGCATTCACTCACTTACTCCTACTTACTATCATGGGTTTCCTCGACGCCTTCTCTAGCTCCCAGACCCAGTACGACAGTGTTAGTCCCTTTATAACTCCACAAATAACACATCTTCAATGATACATCTACAGTTCCAAAGCGATGATGCACCTCACCAAGCTAGCTTGAGCCACGAGCTCCTTGGTGGTGCCGTCGCCTTCGAAGTAAGCTCAGTCTTTCCCTGCCAGATTCAGTTCTCATGTTGGATTTCAGGCTGCAAAGGCTTATGAAGATCATTGTGCCAGGAATGGCAAGCCCCCAAGCCATGCTTTGGCCAAGGAACTTTTGTAGGTCATGCCGGACATATGCGTTTCGTATTGCTCATGTAGTGTCTAGCGCTGGTTTCGCAGGAGCTGCCGTTGACCGTTTGGTCGAGACGAAGGGTGTATGTATTTAGTTATTGGGACTAGACGCTCTAACGAAACACTGGAACAGGCTGACGCGTGGTCTGCGCACCAGAGGCAGAGAGCCCAGTCGCATGGTATGTATTTTATTTACCACATCGTGATCCATTTTGACGACAAGTCACTTGAAGCTCAGGAGCAGATCCAGGAAACATTCACCGAAGATGTTTACCAGCAGAACTACTAGTTCTGGTGAAAGAGTTATACCACCTGTCAAATGACTTGTACTTGATACTTGAATCCGAACAACCTGTATAGCCATGCAAGGCATTTCAATTTCATGGACGAACCATTTCGTATATACATTGCGTGCCAAAATACATACATAGCCTGCACAACAACCATTCAAGATTCTCGATTGATCCATACTCTAAATGGCGAACAAAACTATGCAGCCACGTCACAAACTTATTGCGCTTTTGTGAGCCACTTTTTCAAGCTCGTTTTACCCATCTTGTCGACTGCCTTTTTGATATCATCCCAGGTCAAAACACTTCGATATCGAGCGAATCCTGGAGCTATGCTCGTAGACGAGGCGGTTACGCATATGAATATTCTTTCACCGATCAGTCGCTCAAACCCCTGAATTGTATTAGACGTCAACAACTAAAAATAGGCCTATCAGAATTCTGGACACACCCTCATCAGAACTTCCCGAGTACACCGAGACATGCCGATGCTTCCTCCTGCAACTTGAATTGGGGCCGCTGCCGAAGCACGGTATTGTTCACGGAAAGTGTCGTAAAGCATCTCGAAGGTTACGGCATCATGACCAGCAGTATGAGCATGCACGGCAGCTATAAGAAGACAGATCGAGGGATACGGCAATGCTGGCGGAGGAGTCGGCCGAAACCTTCATGCCAGGGAAAGTAAATAGACGCACTGCTTAAGTGAGGGAACGGATCACGTATACGTTGTGCATGTACTGCTGATATGAGCTGCGCACATGTGGGAAACGGGGACGAAGAGGCCAATGCAGCGACAACGCCAATCTATTCGATAGTCAGAAAAGCTCCCGAGCTAGCCACCAGGCGTCGCACCAAGATTCGTTGAAGTACCCTAATGTCGTGTGTAACAGCGACAGTTTCTTGAATTTGTTCGAGCACTTTCCGATCTGCGATAAAATTGTCGATAGCTAGGGTCCATAACGGCTCCCACTCTTCCTCTGGGGGTTCAATTCGGGCCCGTAACACTCGTTCTATAAGCTTCATCCAGAATGAGAACTCTGTCGGAGCAGCAGTACGCAACATTCGCCCAGAGAACCTGCTCTTGACCCTTTTCTCCAAAAGGTTGATTGTATCTATCCTTGTAGTTACCCCAATGACTGCAATGCCATTGTGTCCTTGACCGACTCTACAGCTTTGCGCAGTATCCAGTAAACAGTAAAGAAGTGCCTGCCGAGCGTGTAACGCAAAGAGGTCGAAGGCATCTAAAATGACTACCACTGGCCGCGAAAGCGTGGTCAAGGCTGATACCAACGCGGGGAGATGGGATGGGGGCGGGATGTCGATGCTTGGGCCGGCGTCCAGGAAAGGATTGTCGTCATCATCTTGGCCATCGTCATTATTAAGTTCACCGAGGTAAGTTTTGCCTGTTTGGAGAGAGAGCTGTCGCGCGATTTCTCGAAGTGCGAGGCGATCATTGAGTTCGGTATGACCCGAAAGCCTGATAACAATCGGAGTCTGGTCCAGGGACGCGACAGCTCGATCCACAATCTTGAAACATTGGCTTTAATATGGTTAGCCGACGGAAAGATATGGGCAGCTTACGGTAGTCTTTCCGCTGCCGCGTGGTCCTAGGACAAAACAACTATTGCCCTCCCCACGAGTGACAGTTCCCGCAAGTAGATCCTTTAGTTGCTGAGAGGCTGCCGTGTTAGTAGGGCCAAGAATAGCGTCTTCACTGAATTCCATGCTACAATTTTGTAGTTCCAATAGCATAGCGCACTTCTGTAGACGGAGGCATGTGCCGAGATGAGAGGGGAGATTGCGAGGAATGCGAGTAGGTGACTGGGGTCTAGAAGCTGGAGGCTGATCTTTTTTGGGAGACATCGACTGTAGCCTATCCCTACTTGTTGTACTCGGAAGTTGATCGGTCCGATTAGGTGAGTTCTGGAGAGGCAGGACGTTCTGAAGGGAGGAAGGACGGCTTGGCGATGCGGCAGCTAGTTCTGCTACGTGATATGCAACACCTGTGGTTGTGGCAGGCGTCTTAGCAGGAGGTTGTCGCGTACTAGGCGCCGGTGAGGCTGCGAAAGCAAGCTTTGGGAATGATCTAGGTGTCGTGATTTCTACAGAATGCAAAAGGACGCGTCCAACGTGAGGTCTAGGTGGAGGCGTTGTGCAATTGACCGGCAGTTTGGGGGGAGAGAGATTCAGCTCATCGGCGTCATCGGAGTTGTCAGGTTCTTCTTGTTTGTGAGGACTCATCATCGGGTTATTCTGTTTTCTATTCCTTGTTGAAGGTGATGAAGGGTCGGTCTTCTTGAGGGGTGACTGCCTGGCAGCTGGCTGCGTCTTGCGGGTTCGTGAGGGGCGTGCAGATTGCACCGGTGTATCCAGCTGTGCATCAGCTTGGAAGCTTTTGCTGCTCTGCTGGATAACTTTCTTCGGAGAGTTGCTAGACCGGACTGATGGTGCAGCTAGTCCAGAATTGTTCTGTCGAGCACTGGCTCTAGTGGCGCGCTTGGGAGGAGAAGCCTCAGTGACAGCGTCGGGGTCCTCACGCGTCTTGCGTTTAGGCATTTGTGATGATAGATGATGGAGATCAGGAGTAAGTAGCTTCAAGGTACTAACTGTATTTTGAGTCTAACGCGTCTTGTCACGCGTCTTGTGGTCACAAGTGGACAGTGTCACAGGTCCACAGTTGAGTGACTTTACTATTGACCAACTCTTTTGTTTCATGGGATTCACAGGGCGAGTCATTTCAGTACCAGTTTGGCGTGGCTAATCTGATACATGATCCAGGCTTGCTCGATGGATCAATGCACCAAGCACAGGTCTCGAACTCATCCGTGAAAATATAGTGCGAAACCACCATGTTCGTCGCAACGAAAACTCAATCCTCATCCCGGTTCGTTGATGCCGCTCGTAGGGTCAGCTCCGAGGAAGATGGTTCCTGAGCGTCAAATCTTACCGCTCGACACTGGGTTCAATACCCGGCCTTCCAGTCCACTCAGAGCGCTCCATGTGCACTCTGGCGATGAATGAGAATGTCTTTGTCCTTCTAGAGGATCCTGCAGCACCTACTCGTGCAGATATTGTTCAGAACTCCCAGACTACCGATGGACAGGTTTTCCCAGTCCCACCACACTACCGAACTACTTTCCTCACACTCCGTCCGCCCGGCGCATTAGAACAAGTTCTACATCAGTTGAGAGCACGCTGGATCCCCGTCAGGCAAACAGCCCCTGGCGCGCAAAGAAGTCAGGGCGGTCAGCAACTCTCTGTGGAAGGTTTTGTTTTTGCTATTGGCAATGATTGGCTTGTCCGTGTTGGTCATGTAGTCCTTGCTGGTGGTGCCGTCAAAGGTATGCTTCTTGAGGTGAGCGATCAACGTTATCAACCTTCGTATGTAGCAAATTAATTTAATCTATAATGATGTACAGGCCGAGTATCTCCCATTACCGGTTCTCCTCTCTCAAACTGCAGACGGAACCTCAGAACTTTTATCAAACCTTCTCACATCTGTCCTCCCAAATATTCGAGAGGCTAAAACAGTGGCGGTCACCATCAGCGATTCTCAGTGGGAAGAAGTACTTTGGGATCGTGAGGAAGAGGAAAGACAGTTGTCACAGGAGAAAGCAGAGTCGGAAGGGGACCCAAATAATATATATGTCTTTGGCGACGAAGGATTAGCCTCCGAGAAGAAGGGGGATTGGATAGGAGTCGATAGAGACCGTAGATCGGCTTTCTTGATTATTGGCGCATTAAAATCAGAGGGCATTTTGTAGTTTGCACCTACGATTGCCTTCTGAAGAGTAGTTTATGCTACTGGTGATGCGGACTTTACGTTGTTGGTGTTTATAGGGATGGTTCTTCAGTGACTCGTATCACCCACTAAACGGCTACCCATGAACGTTTGAGGCACCATCGGCACCTTCTTCCATTCGACCATGTCATGGCGGTTTCGAAATAGTTGGCATGCAAGCGCTTGCGCCCGAAACTTACAAAGGCACTCCTCCAGTCAGGTCCAGCCCCAGTCAACCGCGCTCCACTTTTATCAAAATCGCCAGCTAGAGCTCTATGCTTCAAAGGAAGCAAACAGGCTGAGCCTCCGACAGCTCGTGAAACTACTTTTGTAAACCCATTTCTTAACATACTCATGATGTGATAGGTGTTCTTTGGGCGGTCTATGAACGAGGAGAAACTGATAAAGGTGAGCGCTTGAGGGGGCATAATGTTAACGCCAATGTTCAATCTCATTTGTTACAGAGCGCTAATTATGTCCGCACCGAGCTGCCTGTCCGCATCGCGCACAGGCTGAGGGATTTGCAAGCCCTTCCGTATGTAGTGGTAACTCAGGAGGGCGTAGCTCAAGTCTATGAGGTTTGCTCCAGTAACACTACTTCATAGCTTGTTCTTGACCTCGGGCAACTTTACAGTTGTATTGGTCCGCATTTGAGAAGTCAGTAACTTGATTGCGCAGAACGTACTTTTTCTGACTTGTTTATAAGGTTTCGACGCTACCCCCAGGTCACCACCTTGGAAGAGAATCAGGCGTTTTGTGAGTTCCTCGAGAGTATTCTGGACGAGCAGTAATACACTATTTTGATCCATTGTGCTCCTGGTTCTAACTACTGATATCCCAGTGCACCCGTCATACCAAGTCTGTCGCTGGGACTCTCCCTTTCATCTCCGCACCTTCCACCAGATTGCCTAGATGCATTCATGAGACGCATGCTCGTATCCCGAATCTCAAGGCGTGTTCTCGCCGAACATCACCTTGCGCTCTCGAAGTCGCTCGCAACTAACAGCCTCAATCTCCCTGATGACCCACATGTCGGCATTATTTACACGGCGCTCAACCTTAGACATTCCATCGACAAGTGCGTCGCGCTCTTGCGTGGCAGGCCGCACGATATAGAAGATGAAATTGGGGAGAGCGTGCCAAATCGTGGATGGCCGGAAGTGATTGTTGACGGTCATGTCGACACTAAGTTCTCCTACATACGCGAACACCTCGAGTAAAATCTTTTCACTCGCATCGTGTTTAATCTCACTCACGCCTCATTATCCAGGTACATTATATTTGAACTTCTCAAAAACGTGCAGGTTCTCGGATCACATCTAAATGGGTGGTTGGCTCACCGCGTTCTAGGCAATGACGGCTACTGGACTGAATCATCGGAGTTCATCTAGCCTTCCTCCTATACGCGCTACCATCGTTGTTGGCGAGAACGACGTTGGGGTGAGAATATCCGATCAAGGTTGGCACCCCTTTTCTCGCCTACAGGCGAATTTAAAGTGAATATCTATAGGTGGTGGTCTGTCATCAGCTCGGATAAAGTCACCCTCCGACCTCTTCTCTTTCTCTCACATCCGCAATGCAACACGCATGGATGACACACGGCTGGGCGCACTACGCTCCGCAAGCTCAAGAGGCGTCAAAGCGACTGTTGCAGAGCAAATACGCCCATGGCGGACTGAACAGTCGAATGTGAATTCAAACAATAAAGATCCTGAACGTGAGGCTGGCATTGCGCCACATCCCAAAATTGGGCTGGGACTGCCTATGAGCAACATATTTACAACGTACGTGGTTCTTGGCTAGTGCCTTTATAACGTCAACTGGGCACCTTTATAGGTATTTCGGAGGTACCCTGGAGTTGGTTTCCCTGGATGGTTGGGGTGAGTAAGGTTTATCCGTTGTATTCGGGCCGCGTGTTGATTTAATGAAGGAACGGATGTTTATTTACGCTTGCCCAAGCTGGTGAGTTTCTTTTTCAGTCAGCAGGTATCAACATGTGACGCTAGGCCAAGGGCACGAACCTTGAGGGTATTGAGCTATAGGAGTCCCACTGCCATGCACGTGAACTTCGCCTATAAGTATGTATTACCGTTGTCATTTCAACTTCCTGTGGCATCAAATAACGCAGCTGGTGAGATTTATTCTACCCAGATATTATCCGCATAAGCTCATCTAGTAACTTTTACAGTAGGAGTACATAGTGCAGGGTATTTTTCAGTGAGGGCTTGTAGTTCATGAACTAGTTCCTTGTGAAGTGGATAGACTTCGCAATCACCACTGCCTCACGACATCCAGTGCGTAGTCACCGAATGTTGTTCATGAGGCAGCAAACAATATGGGCTTCATCCGAGTCGATCACATCTTGCGAATTCTCCGGAGATCCTCCTGTTGCCTCGTGCTGCCTGCTCACAGTTCAAGTTGTACCTGTGACATGCGTACACGATATCCCTCTACTTTGAGTAGTGCCTCCGAGAGTTCGCACGTCATCGTGAGATGACTCATGATGAGTATGTAATAATAACTTGACATATGTCAGGGCTAGTAGCAAGCAGCAATTGCTGTGTATACATGTTGGCAACACTAGACTCTCCGTTGGACCTGGGCGTTTATCTCTTCTCTTAACGAAACACTCATCTTCGACTTTGTTCGATGTCCTTGCCGTCCCTCTTTAGAGCACCAAACCTGGTTCATAATGAGCAGTGATTCCTGTAACCCACCCCCGCCTTCATACGAGCTCTCCCAGCAGGGCCATGACCGGAAGATTGTTGAAAAGAAACTCCAAGAACTGCTCTTATCAAAGATCCCTATTCATAATGTCGAGGAAGAGCGCGACGAGGACGATAGTAAAGATTCTAAAGAATCAGAGGAGCAGAAGCAGAAACAGCCTTTAAGTTTGTTCCAGACCCCAGTACAACCGCTTCACATACAAAAGCGTACACCTCGGGGAGCTCGCCCCCTTCCTCCAAGCCCAGCAGACGCCCAATATTCCCGCAGCAAGCCAGTTGCCATCCACCCAATTAGTCCTCTCAAAGAGGAACCAGAGTACTATCAAGAGCTTCTCTCGCCTCCTCCACCTTTCACAGCTGTAGGTCCTTCCCTTGAAGGACCTCCGTACGATTGCTCGATGTATCATGCCAGTGGCTCTGCATCACAACCACCACCCAACCGTACTTCCTTTAATCCACCCCCAATCCGTCGTGGACAGCACCGTCCCTCTTCATCATATTCCCCCGCTGAACCACCCGTAGAGACTTCTTATCGACGCATTTCTCATGGCTATTATCCCGAGCCCTCTAGCTCGAAGCATTTAACGCCAACGCCCCCAGGAAAAAGCTCAAATGCCCGACTAAATTTTAACCCATCAGTTGCCTATGCAACCTCATCTAGCTCCATGTATGATCCTTGGGAGCACGCATCTGACTCGACAGCAGTTAATGCTGCTTCACTCTACTCGTATGTGATACAGTTGCCATTTTTATGCTAGTCATCTGATTGATGGCGTATACAGGTCAGCGGTATCATCCTATTTACATCCAGCGTCAGCTGTCAATTCAGGTCCGCGCCCGTCCTACATGTGAGTTACCAACCTTTAGTCGAGTCCGAAACCTACCTGATGCATATGATGTAAAAGTGGGGCCAAGAACAGATTTTCAACGCCTCCTCGACCTTCTGCATCTTACGAATCACTTACGCCTGCAAGCAACCCAGGATCTCCTGCTTTGCAATTCCACTCACCTTACGTACATCCTTATTCGGCTTCTCAACAGTCACTCCCTCGGCATGCTCAATCTAAGTCAAACCAAACGGGTCATGTTCGATGGGCCTCAGAAGTCAATCTTAAAGACAAATACCCGTGATCTACTACCGTATCATCTTGTTGCTATTCACTCAACTGTACTACGAGGTCTCAGGCGTCCTACTCTTATTACCCCCAATTATGATATCTTACTTCGTGTACATGCGTTCTCCAGATGTAGCCCAAATAGTATGGAGTCCCTTGACTTATCACTAGTATTATACTAGTACCTACATATGAAATCACAACTCAAAAGTTACCATCAGAACCTAGAATATTTTATTGTCACATTTACATAGCTAAGTAGCCGATCAACATACTCGACCTCGGCCATTAATTGGAGATAGGTGACGCGGTGAGCCCTCACTGTCATGCAACGCTCGAGCAGTCAGTCGACGACTTCAAGTTCGTCAGGCTCAGGTAAACCAGCCGACTATGTTACTTTTGAGCGTAGTGCTGCTGGTTTCTCGGACGATGCTGTTCACCGTGCAAAAGCCGCACAGCTCAAACTGGAGCATTTCTACAAGGTTGCTGTAGAGGCAGCCATCGAGCGGAACACCAGGTACGCTGAGAAGTGCCTGTCGACTTAGAAGAAGGCTCTGATGGGTTCGCAGGCGCGTTGAGCTTGAGAGGAAGCTGCAGACCGCTGTCATGACGTCCGAGGACAGGAAACATCGCCAACTGCAACAACTGGGAAAGAAGGAGTCTACTTACCTTCGACTTCGGCGGACGCGGTTAGGTTTGGATGACTTCAGAACAGTCAAGGTGATCGGGAAGGGTGCTTTCGGTGAGGTGGGTGGTCTTGTCGACTCAGTCAGCATACTCTATACGGTGTCATTGCGTGCAGGTCAGGCTAGTCCAAAAGACTGATACCGGTAAAATTTATGCCATGAAGACATTGAAGAAGGAGGAGATGTTGAAAAAGGACCAGGTACGTGTTTCTTCTTCGCTGTGACAGATGCAGGCGACTGGAACTTTCTTCGTAGTTGGCCCACGTCCGTGCTGAGCGCGATGTTCTGGCCGAGTCCAATTCCGCTTGGGTGGTTCAGCTGTTTTATTCCTTCCAGGACCCACAGACGCTGTATCTTATCATGGAGTTCCTCCCTGGTGGGGACCTCATGACCATGCTCATTAAATATGATACATTCTCCGAGGACGTCACTCGATTCTACATTGCAGAATGTGTACTTGCCATCGACACTGTCCATAAGCTTGGCTTCATCCACAGGTCAGCATAGCCTTTCTTCACTTTACTGGTCTTATACGTTCTCGCAGGGATATCAAGCCTGACAACATCCTAATTGACAAGGATGGCCATATAAAGTTGTCTGATTTTGGACTGTCGACTGGTTTTCACAAGCAGCACGATTCAAGTTATTACCAGCGGCTTTTGGACTCTTCCAACGGCGTGCAGTCACCGGCTGCCGCCGCCCGTAACAGTGTCATGGTCAATGCCATACACTTGACTATGTCAAGCAAAGGCGAAATCGCCACATGGAAAGCCAACCGTCGGAAACTGGTAAGGACAGTGCTATGCTATGTCCACAGCAAACACTGATTTGGTGGCGTAATAAGGCATATTCGACTGTTGGGACTCCTGATTACATTGCCCCCGAAATCTTTCAGCAGAAGGGTTATGGCAATGAGTGTGATTGGTGGTCGTTGGGTGCGATTATGTTCGAATGCCTCGTTGGATATCCCCCCTTCTGCTCCGAAAATACGCACGATACCTATCAAAAGATCATGCAATGGCAATACCACCTAGTGTTCCCGGATGATGTCCATCTGAGTCGAGAAGCCGAAGATCTGATTCGGCGGTATGAAGCCCAAAACATAACTGCTGAATAGTTGTACTTACATCTTCGGCAGACTCATCACATCTCAAGATCGGCGGTTGAATATTGAACAGATCAAGAATCACCCCTTCTTCTATGGTGTGGAGTGGGACACTATACGCCTGATTGATGCCCCTTTTGTGCCACATCTTCGCTCGATCACGGATACGTCGTACTTCCCTACGGACGAGATTGACCAGGCACCAGCTGAAGGCCCTGTAGTGGAGGCCGCCGATGCTCAAAAGGACCTTGCGTTCCTTGGGTATGATGTCTATTCAGCTTTATCTTGTTGTCGGTTACTCATGGTTTGACAGATATACCTTCAAACGATTCACGATCTCATCGCACGCTGTTTGATGTTGGACTATTCGCCAATGGTCGTATGATGTATATATGCAAGGTTTGTACATATGTACAACTTTACGGCGGACTCGCTGTAATTTCGATATCGGTGTGCATGTATCACCTTGTCCGGCTACTATATATTGAATTCAGAAAGAATGATGACCCGACATTTTGGGTATCGACGATGTCCTGCCTCATTGAATTATTCACATAGCCACCTCCGTGCGGACATTCATGCATCTATGAAGCATGCCAACCGTCTATCTAAACTCTATGTACACCCTGTTAGCTGGGAAGTTCCGGAGTATATGATTGGGCGCATGTCAGCGGGTCATTCAACATGCATTTCATCAGGTAAGCTGAAGTTCGGGATTCCATTGAAAGTTCCTTGACACTAACGATGATGGTCAAGCCGCCCAAGCATGGTTTTGACATGTCTATAGAATCCCGGTGTATCGCATTCATACTGCGGAACGTATTCTTGTATCGGCGCTCGAGGCAGTGTTTCGAATTTTCAAATACATTGCAAATTGCGATAATTTTAGTTGACCATTCACAGACCGTATCGGGGTCATAGCATGTTCAAAAACAACCTACGATTCGTACGAGGTAAGTAAGGATTTAGCTGCAAATGAAACTGAAATCCCACCTTGAGATTTTCTACGTCATCTTGTCGCACCAATTTGTGGTGTAGTCCTGTCATGAGTCGGCCACCACCACCGAATCTCGAAAGATTTGACCAATATCATGAACGACACCCCGATCCGTCTTATACATCTATCGGACATGAAGCTCGTTGGGCGTTATGACGTGAAGAAGCGCTCGCAGGGCTTTGTCCCTCTAGATAGGGTGGTACGTTATCCCTGGCAAATCTATGATCCCTCCCAAACAGTCAAATATGCCGTTCTGTCTCACCGATGACTGAATGAAGGAGAACCACCTATGAAGAGATGAAAAATGACACGGTAGCAGCTCTGGGATATGAGAAGCTGAGGAAGTTTTGTGACAAAGCCAAAGAATACAATGTGGAATTCGTGTGGTCGGATACCTGCTGCATCGACAAGAGCAGCCATACTGATATCGGTGATTCGATCCGCTCTATGTTTCGGTGATACAGAAACTCGACCATTTGCATCGTTCATCTGGCATAAAGCGGGACCTCAGATCTTATGATGGGTAATGAATGGATGAAGAGAGGCTTTGACTCTTGTCGCTTGATCACCCGTCAGGGGCATACAGTGCTTGTTGAAGAATCTGATCCTTCTGGGTGTAAGAAGTTCGGGCAATGTCCGGAGTCGATCTGGAGATTCTGGAGCGAGCCACTGGCATTCCCCATGAAGACTTATACGAAATTTATCCTAATGCGTACAAGGGGGTGGATGAACGGACTCGGACGTCGTGGTCAGCCGGGCGCACAACAAAGGTCGAAGACGTGGCCTATTCCCTGATGGAAATTTTCGATGTCAGCATGCAAGTCGCATAAGGAGAAGGAAGAGTACGTGCATTCTCCAGACTCACGGAGGCCATCATGAGGACCGGTTCCCCATCAGTATCTTCAACTATAAAGGCCATGCTGCATCACATCACAGTTCTCGTGCGGTTCTTCGGTCGCCATAGAGCTTTCTAGGCCATCCAGACTTTGAGTTACCCACTGAACATAGAATCCATTTGGAAATGACTATGATTAGCTTCGGCTTGCACAGCGAGTGCCCCTGGTGTTACTCCCTCTCCATTCACGTTCGAGAACGGCGTTGGAAAATGGGTACTATGATTCAAACGCATCGTATTTGACTGCCGGCTGTGTCATATCCAACCAGCGAGCTTGATATCACCGAATTCCGAGTGCAGCTGAGGCTTCCGCGCCCCGAGAGTCGCTCGAGATTGTCAATTATTCGCTTCGCCACGATAGAGTCTAGCGCAGGTTGGTCGGTCTCATCTTGACAAGAAATTCACAGAATGCTGGTGCCACTACCTGTACACTGGACCCTAACGCCCTCGTCGGGCTCAAGGTCATTCAGCCTCAGGAAGAAATATTCAAGATGGATCATGGGGCATACTACAACGTTGATTTTATAGGCGTACCGAGTGAATCGCGTTTCTACATTAAACGTGAATGCCTAGAGGTTGTTTACTTCTAACATTAGTTGTCGTTAGAACGGACTTGGATACTGCTACGGTTCTTGACTTTGTGGTGTAAATTAGCCTAGCTGTTGCGGTATTGTTGGTCCATTTCTCATATTACCGTCGTTCTCCGTCGATATGGTGAGGGGAGGGATTGACAATTTCGGATTCAGAGTCTTGTGATCAATTGATGACCAAAGTTTTTAGCAGTTGTTTGGCGATATCACAACAAGTTATCAGCGACTGTCACGGTAGTTATTGAATGAGCTAGGCGGGTTTACAGCCATTGGGTCAAAGATCACTAGCACTGGTGCACTTCCGAACGTCTTGCCCAAGCATGTCACAATCTGCTGCATTTGCTGGCTTGTGGTCGTCGCTTCCAACACCATTAACACCATGGGTGTGAGTCCACCGTCATTTAAACTTGAAGCATTCATGTAGTGAGACCAAAGTTTTCTAGTCTGGATGTTATACAATCATTGGGGCATACCCAAATGACGCCCGTTCAAGCTTCTACAATACCGCTGTTTATGCAGCATAAGGACGTGGTAGTCGAGGCTGTAACAGGTTCTGGCAAGACACTAGCGTTTGTCATCCCTATCCTCGAGCGTCTTATCAGAAGGGATGCTAGACTCAGAAGAAACGAGGTTGGTGCACTGGTCATCAGTCCTACGAGGTGAGTTTGTGAGGAACTCTTAAGTTGCTCATTGTCTAATCCTGGTCCTCCTTCGAAAGAGAGCTTGCAACTCAGATTCATTCCGTATTTTCTCTCTTCCTGAATGCCCAACCAGATAATAGCACATCGAAGGAGTCTGAACATGGAGAAGGATCACCGCCACCCCTAGCAGACACTGAATGCTCAGGAGCAGGATTTCCTCCACCCCTTCTACTTGTTTCATCAGATAAATCTTCCCCAGCTCAGGATATACAGCGGTTTCTCTCTACTGGTGCTGATATCATCATCGGGACACCTGGACGCATGGAAGAATTTCTTATAGGAAAAGGGAAAACTGTTGTTAGCGTCAAGGAGTTGGAAGTGTTGGTGTTGGATGAGGCAGACCGGTGAGCCTCTCCCGTTTGCAGGAACTTGTTTTCTGAAGACGTTCAAAGTTTACTGGACCTAGGCTTTCAAGCTGCTCTAACTCGCATTATTACTCATATTCCGAAACAGAGGAGAACTGGTCTTTTCAGTGCGACGATGACAGACGCTGATGCTCTTTCTGAATTGGTTCGCGTTGGCTTACGAAATCCTGCTCGCATCGTTGTCAAAGTTCAATCAAAGAGAACAAAGGGAACGAAGTCGGGAACCTTACAAGAAACTCAAGTCATCGAGGAAAGGCGGATACCTGCAGGGTAAGGTGTATGTGCTACGTAACACTTCTTACCTATTCCTCTCTCCTCAGACTTCAAAACTTATACATTAGCTGTCTCCCATCCGAAAAGTTGGTTCAACTGACACGTATAATCAAGCAGGAGTCGTCATCTCATCACGCACCACACTTCATTGTGTACTTCGCGACTTGCGCATGCGTTGATTATTTTTATCGCGTGAGCGTTCTTACATCGATGTTTTGCTCCTGAATTCCAAATGAGATTTAGATTTTATCAACGCTGTTACCATCAAATGTCCAACTCCATTCCCTCCATGGACACCTCCCTCCCGCGGCCCGCACTCGTGCTCTCTCGGCCTTTTCTTCGACTCTGTTGTCGTCCTCTTCCCCTTCAGTGCTTCTTGCTACGGACGTCGCTGCCCGAGGACTCGATATTCCTCATGTTGATGTTGTCATTCAATTCGACCCTCCATCTGACTCAAAAGCCTTTTCCCATCGTTGCGGTCGGACAGCTAGAGCCGGAAGGAGTGGGAAGGCATACGCACTTCTAGTAGGAAGAGAAATTGAGTATATTGGTCTGTTTTCATACGCACTCATATTGCGACTTCGATCTGACGGCGGTGTCAATAGATTTCTTATCTGTTCGAAAAATTCCAATCAGGCAGCATCCTTACATACTAGCAGATGGAAGCAAAGCGCCGGAAACGGATTACTCCTCGACAGAGGATGATGTTGTTAATACCTTCATTTCCCAAATCAGACAAACTGTCATGACAGACCGCGCGCTGCATGACAAGGTAGCTGCCATTTCTAAACCTGATATGTGTGGCCATTCTCACAGTTTAACAGGCTGTGAAGGCGTTTGTCTCCTTCGTTCGTGCATACTCGAAGCATGAGGCCTCCTACATCTTCCGAATCAAAGACCTAGACTTAATAGGCGTTGCCAAAAGCTTCGGTCTGCTGCGTCTGCCACGAATGCCCGAACTAAAAGATCGTGATAAATCACAATGGGAAGGCGCAGAACTCGACGTATGTTCAATAATTCTCAGATATCGCACATGCTGATTGCGCTGATGAATGAAGTGGGATTCATACTGTTATGCGGACAAGGCACAGGAAGCCAAGCGAATTGAAGAAGATTCGAAGAAAGCTGTAGTAAAGCACGACTCCGAGACTCGAGCTGCCAAGCGCAAGCGCAATGCTGCATGGAGTCAGCAAGCTGATGATAAGGAAGACAAAGACAAGCGTCGGACACAAAAAGCGAGGAAAAGGCAATGGCTTAAAAGCCAGAATGTTGTCAGTGGCGACTCAAAAGGTGCCCTCCAAACAGGCAGAGCCAAGCTAGAAGAGAGCGGCGGAGAGGACGATTGGGACGAACTGGCACGAGAAGAACGATTAGCCAAAAAACTGCGGAAGGGGGCTGTCTCGCAGAAAGAATTCGATCAGGAGTTCGCTGACTTGTGAAGGTATGGAGATACTTCGTGCCCTCTGTCTTGATCTGAAATCGCCATTCCTTGTCCAAGGTGATTCTGAACATGTAGTGACCTGGTGCTTAAATTTATACAAGCGATCCGTTCACCTTCGGACGTTTACCGTGAATTACAGTAAGAGATGTCTGTATATTACGTGGCTCCGAAGCACGAGGAGTAGCGTTTTGGATACCAACAATGAGGAGCAGGCGGAAGCCTTGGTGGTAAAGAACAGGAGTATAATTAGGAGAAAAATCAAAGAGTGGAGACACGCATTGGAAAAGGTGGAGTACTGACAGACATGGAGATAAGCGCACGACGCGCGGAAACAATAGACTGCCAAGTGCATACTGATAGTGAGCGATGGAGTGCATGTGGAGCTCAGGTGGAGTACGCACATGCACGCGAATTGCTTCCGTGGGATCAGCCGTTGAACGTTAACCATCATGTTAGAATTTGAAAGTTAAATATGATCAACATCCAGGAAAGCACGTGCCAGTTTGGCTACCAAGGCGTGGTCACTGGCCAGCACAAACATATCCACAAACTGAGCAATTTGGGTAATGAATACCAGATCCCATGGTAGATGAGAGATCTGTCAAAAACATAGTAGAATATCGATCGCTGTGGAAATACAACAGCTTGCTAATCCGAATCGACCTTATCATGTATCCTTTACACGTAGGTTCGGTCGCATCTACAAGGAAGCAGTGAGTAACAAGTATGAAGTCAAGTTTAATAGAAGCTCACCACTTCCACAAATAACGGCAACAGCCGTGGAATGTAAACCAATTCAGGAGGCTTGAGCGTGTTAGTGGATCCCTTCGATTTGCGCGGTGGGTGATCTGATGCGCGCTCAAGGTTTTCCGCGGAACGTGTAGTTGTGGCGGGGGGAGGTGGGGGGTAACGGTTTGTCCGCACGATAAAGTGATGGCGGTAATGGTGGGACCGGAGGGACATCTTTCCAGTTCGTCTGATGGGGGAAATTAGCAGATTTCGTACTCCGTAATGAGATGGATCGCTGGCGGATAGAAGGGGGAGGTTGATGTATAATAGGTGGAGGTGTCAGCGGGCGTTGTGGGGACGATATATGCGGAGATGGCCTAGCTGTTTGAACTCGGGACCGAGTTGGAGTTGACCCTTTCTCCTCGCTCTCCTCGCTTTCGGCATCTTCATAGCTCCCCGAACTGTCCGTTTCGTACTCACTGGAAGACTCATCGCTTTCGTCATCCGTTTCCTCCGCGGCAAGATCGAGAGCATCACTTTGTACCAGTTCCCCGAAATTAATTTCCCCTGCCACGCCGCGCACCAGTGCCTGCGTGGCTTCATCTTCAGCATCCGCATCATCATGTCCTTGAGCCCGTGTGAACCGCCTGCGCACTTTTTCTTCGTGTGCGATCTTCAGCTTGTAATGGTAGCGAGCGAGCTCGTCTATTTCGTTCATCATATCCGTGCGCTCTTGCCCGCCGTGAGGCAGTAACCATTCAAGCGATACCGGTGATCCTAGACCTTCCCGGACGACAGTAAGGAATATTTCAATCCACTGCATCAGGCTTTCAAACAAGCCCTTCCCGTTTGCATGTACCTTGTGCACGAAAGAGTAAAATGCTTGCTCGTGCCGGCCGACGAGATCGATAAAGGTTTGCACGGTGGCCTGGGGATCCTCTTCGCTCACTAATCGCTCGATGGTCAGACTTTCTTCGTTAAGAATCGGTACGAAGAGCTTACTGTCTTCCGTAGCCTCGACGACCCTAATTAAATCGGTGATGAAATTCTGCAGATCTGATACAGAATTTCCAATATTGGCAGCCCGGTATACTTGGGCTAATGGCGCATAGAAAATGGAGATGATATCCTTGAGCAACTCGGCGGTAACACCCTGAGAGTGCGTCAGCGGAGATACTGACAATTTATCAAGCGAGCTGACCTCAAATATCAGTGCAATCAACTGTTCCAAGTCTCTCAATCGGGAGTAAAGCTGCGCGAGCACCTTTAGATCCTCAAACAGCCATGCCTCCTCATCGGTTGGCCCATCATCATCGTCTGAGTCCGCGAGGTTTTCCCGCTCCCTCAGATACGCCGCATGTGCAAGATGCGCCCGATGCACTCGGCGTAATTGGTCACGATTCAACCTGGGTTCTTCTCCAGAGCGCAGAACGACAGAAAGTACGGAAATTTTCCCCTGCTTTGCGTTCGTTCGATACGTGTCCTGGATCTCGCGTGGGGCGTTGACAAAGAGGCGGAGCTTCTCACACATGACCGGGTCATCAACTTTGGCTTTTACAGCTTCGATATCTTCTTCGATGATTGTGACCTCTTCCGTAAGGGAGCTAGAGAACATTCTGGCAAAGCATTAACAGGCTGATTCACCAGTTAAAATTGGATTACCGTTGAAGGAGACTTCTTCCACCGAAGGGAGTCGCCAGAAAAATGTCCACCACGCCTAGCCTTCATCAATACATGAGTCCTGAGAGGGTATGTGCACCTTACTGCGTATCATGGCAACTGGACTGCTTATCTTGAGTGCTGTCTTTAGCAAAAAGTAAGGCATTAATCCATGTAAACGCTTCATGCTCGCAAATGTTTCTGACGCAGTGTCAGACGCGACAAACATTTGGAAGATCGTCGAGGCTAGCCTACCAAACAATTAATTCTCTGGTCATGGGAAGGAACGTATACGCACGTTATTCTGCCCCATTCCGCCACAGCCTGATAATCAGGAGGTAATTGATTTATGTCGGGAGTCACCTTAATTATGGCGAAAATATGACTAAGTCCATCTATGAATATGTGAGATTGGTGATGAATAACTCCTGGAGTTGACAGACCTTTTCCCATAATATCGCCCTTGACGCTCTTCACTGCATCTCTTAACTTATCAACACGCGCAGCAATTTCGTGCGCAAACCGTTTCCTCCCATTTTCACGGATTCTATCTGCATCTTCTCTTATCCGAGCATCTTCTACCTCTTCAGGACTCAAACTAGTAGGTCCGCTGAGTAAGAAAGATTTGAGTACGGGAGAACTCCCGATTGTCCCAGTGTTCATGAGAGAGTGCAAATAAGCTCTAAGAGTCAGCCTGTTTTTTTCCCGGGACAGCCGCGGTGGAGATCTTCCATTCACAAACTGCTGAGAAGATAGAGAGTGCGGGAGCGACTCAGATGAACCATCCGAGGACGTGGCACCGTAATCGGAGAGGGTCGTGCGCTGCATCCGTGACACTATGGAGACATCTGGAGGAGAAGTCGAGCGGGGAATATTGACGATCGTACGATCTTTGACGGGCGGGGAAGGTACCACCTCTTCAGGATGAAATTTGCGCAACTACACAGGAAATGTAATGGGCTGTGTCAAGGATTGAGGCGCACAAAGTCGTACCTCATCTGCAAGCGTTTTGAAGTCACCATACCTTCGGGCCACGCAAACCTCCTTGTTTTCTGATAGCCGAGTCCTGATGATGAATTCCTATACAAGGCGATGAGGACATCGACGATTGATGATCGATATATGCCAGCAAACCTCGTGAACCCGACTGCGGACCCGACCCCTGTCTGTGACAGTCCTCACACATATAATGTTTACTTCGAATACGTCGCGATGTTTGGCTAACCGTGCCTGCCGCTTCTTAGCCAATTGCTCGAGCCGGTCGAGGTCATGTTGGTTGAGCCGGACGACCTCTTCTTTTTCTACTAGCTTTGTACCAGCGCTGAAAAGTAGGGCAACGTTCCGCTCCAATTTGTCAAGTAATTTGAGGCGAGTAGCCTTGGGGTCGTTTTCATCCTCAAGTAATGAGGTGGGGGATATGTTCTTCGCAAGAGCGGAAGCAACAAATACTTGTAGTTTATTCGAATAGAAACTTTGATCTGCAGCTGCGAGGAATGGGAATGTTAGAACAAATTGGCGGAAAATATACTTCAAGAAGGGTAAGTCAAGGGGCTGAGCACCGGTTGGGGGTGGTGTAAACGGGGCCCCGAGGTATGCAAGGGTGGAGCCGCCATCATCAGGTGCATTTGTTATACAATCTAATTCTTTGTGGAATTGAAGTTGTATTAGTGATTTCTTCAAGTAGTGAGCACGGAGAGGTGTCAGAGCCAAATAGTGCTCCTCCGAGTCGGAAGGAACAGGATCTTGCGGATCATGATCAGTTGGCTTTGGAACCGGAGGTATCTGGCGGGTTGGTCGACGTGGCCGATGCTTTGAAGTCGAGGAATGGGCCTGAGGAGGTGATGTGGTCATGACAAGGAATGGTGGATGCCCGCAGTTGGGGGCTCCAGTGACAGCTGGTCAAGCCTCGATATGTAAAGTCGGCCACATTAGGCTGGCACTGCCACTCTAGGGGCTATTTCTCCTATATTGTCACTAATACTGTGGAGTACTAACTACTGTTCGGGGTATACACTTTGGATCCTTTATACGTTCTTCTGTGAGGCTCATCAAGTAATTTCTTAAGCTTGGCAGCAACCTCCTTCACACCCTGACGACAATCCTCCATTCCCCGCCAAGTTCCGGCCACACTCCAGCATTCAGAACACGCTTTCGACGCCTCGTTGACTGTCTCAAGTTCCAGCTCCCCTCTTGAATGTAGCACCACCATAATATCGACAAGGCGATGGAACCCAGTAGACCACGTCTGGATGCCATGCTCGGAATTGGTGCTTGTATCAGTCACAAGGTATGACGATGCGAGCCCGATCGCCCGACGTAACATGGCTTGGTCGATAGCGCTCGACTGTTGTGTCATACGCTTTACAATATGGATCACAAAACGGCCATAATCGGTTGGCTGGCTTTGTCTCGGCTGTTCTCGTGTTTAGAAACACCGAATTACGGATTATTATTTTGAACTTACCTCCATTTCGACCTGGAATTGATTGAATAATGATCTTGTTACAAGCATTGACGGATCCATTGTCAGTGTCTGAAAGAAAGAGGGAGGGGATGATGGCACTCACGATTTTCTTGCCTCTTCTACCTTGTCTGCTGCGATCTGGAGCTAATTCTTGATGTCATATCGAATGTCCTCCGGAAATTACCGAACGGAACTTCTTTCCGAAAGTTCCCAGGTATTCTCTAAGTTCACTCCGAGGACAATACTGCAGGCTGCAGCTAAGTAGCAAGCCATGGCAAGTCTTCTCGTCAAAGTTCTGAGTGTCATGACACCCCCACCTTTTGTACAACCAACAGACTATGATGGTTGGGAAGTTAAATGGAAATTTTTAGTTTTTCGTCCAGGACGTATGTGCTTGGAGTCGGCTCTTTTCTAACGTACTCGTGCTCACTGCATGACGCAGTCTTCCAAAACCAGGCGTATCTTTTAGTTGGATTGTTGGCGTATGTAGCCATAGCCATCTACGGCAAATATATCAACTCCAAAAGAGCCAATTCTTGGTACGTCTACGTCTTAAATTTTAATCTAGGTCATCTTTAACGCACTTTCAGGTATAATGCTCACCTCACACTCCTTCAAAACCAATTCTCTTCACCTACATCTGCCTCAGGGCTCATTGCAGATGGGTACACGGACTTTTTCAACTTCTCTACCGGTCGACATGCTATCGCATCCCTGCACACTGTATTCTCACTTCGCCCGCGTCAAGATCCACTACAACTTATCTATCATTTCGGCTGGCAATTGTATGACCTCAGGTACAATCCATACGATGAACTCATCCTGGACTTCAAACTCGACGCGGAAATAGCTGCTAGCATCCCAGATTACGTATGGGCAGTCATCGCAAAGGATGAATTCGCGAGTATTAAGGACAAACGTTGGGATTTGGTTAGCCTCATACCCTACACTCAATTTATATTAAACTTACACGCTACAGACGTTCACCCGTACCGCCGATCATGCCTCACTTCCAGCCTCGCTCTCCGTCATGACTGAGTGGGCAGATGTGACTGACAACTTGTTCAAGGCTACTCCCACGTTATCACTGACCAAGCTCCTTTCGGATCCCATTAATCTCAAATACTTCAAATCCATTTCCGTGACGGATCAGCCGCGTGAACGTCCTGCTGTCCCTCTTACACCTGCCGAACGCGAGAAACACGTCATCTTGTGTCTGGTTGTTCCCCCCGCAGACAAAGCTGCCGAGACCATTCCTTTAGTCTCGGCTATGTTTACATTTATTGATGGTTTAACGAAGATGAATTTGCGGCCAGAAACCCGTTCTAAGATGAAAAAGGTCCGGGAGGACATAGACAAGGAAATTCGGGAAGAGGCTGTCAAGGAAAAGAAGCAGGAAGAGGCCGAGGATAAGAAGGCCGCAAGGCGGAAAGCAGAGCTAGAACGCGTCTCACGCCTGAGTGCTGCAGAACAGAAAAAGGTTTGTCTTTGCATATCGGGTTCTACTTCCTCGCTCACCACTTCCGCATCAGATCATTGAGCGTGATCGGAAACGTGCCTTGAAACGTTCGCAAGGCAAGGTGGTGAGGAAATCATAAATATTCCATTAAGATCATATGTAGCAAGGGCTAGTGTACATAAAAATATTATTTCATATATCCTTGACCAAGTAGTAATCCATGCGGTAAATAGCACCGAAGTAAAATGTCATGAAGGTATTGACGGTGAAACGGAAGCACTGTTGGTCCGAGAATCCGTAGCAGGGGCACTGCTGTCGCGGGACTGCGCATGAGACTGAGATGGTGATGCCTGCACCCCACTTTGACCCGCCAAGAATCCCAACCTTGCGGTCCATCTGGTAAGGAACTTGAGCAACCACATTGGCTGCATCAAAGCGTCATTGTGTTCATCCTCCTCTCCCGCCTCGCTCATCTCATCATCCGTCTCATCACTAAGCACCCGCAAATCTCCCAACCCGGCACCTGCACGACGTTCCTCCTCCGCCTCGCTCTCCGTCCGTCCCCATACATCCACTTCTCGCTCCTGACCGCCAATCATCCACTGCCTCCGCCGTCGCTTTCTTGAGCTAACGGTGTCCGATCCAAAAACCTTACCCCTAAGCTCGAGCACTTTTGCTCGAGGCGCGATTGCTGCATTCCAGAGGTCTTGCCGTCTGAACTGCCCCGCCTCATAGTCTAAAGCTGCGACTTGTTGACGATTACCGTGTGCTGCGACCCTTGCGTCCTCCACGCGTTGTAGGACTTCGAGTTGGCTCGACAGATTAGATAGGAATTCACGATGATCTCTATCATCCTTCAGGAGAGCCGCGTTAGTCGCTGCCAGGTTTGAAGATACGTGCTAGACCGGTCCATGTCGTAATGAGCGGGTATCCGAGGAACTCGTGAACACAAACGCTCACCTCGAGGCAAGCAAGCATGCATTTCAAATGCTCTTCTCGCCGATGCATGACTAATATGTGGCCGCAAAGGTCTACATCGATTCGCATCCATTTGAAAGGAAGGATACGAAGGTTTCGGAAGGCATCCAGGTTGTGAAAACTATGCCGTCTGTCACAAGTATTAGCACATAATATCTTTAGTGGGTTCCATCCGCTTACCTCTGGATATCAGGCCTCAACATTTTCCTCTTACTCTCCGCCTCACTCTCTCTTTCAGTAGATTTATCGACAGGCTTTCTCTTTTCTTCTGCACTTCCCACACCCGACCAGCTAGACACGCGACTCTCGTCTCTAGGCCGTCTGGGATGTCGAGCAAGGAAGGACTTCACACGGCGATTGTACTCTGGATCATCCTTGTTAAGGTTGGAAGTGGATCTTTGTGCGATGATGGATGCATCAGAAGTATAAAGTATGAACGGGTTGTGTGTCTTTGAGATCGCTAGGATTGATGCATCAGATCACAGTCTAGCCAAATAAGTCATTTGTGTGCATACAGATGGGTGATACCTGGCCGCTGCTCGGGAGGTCTTCGTCATCCCCGCTATTCCTACCTCTTATAATTGAATGTGAATCTTTCCAGACAAGGAATGGTACTCACGGGGATAACACCACGGATGGTACGGTCAAAACGCTTGTATCGGCATACACGTGGCCCGATAAAGACGATTGTGCAGACAACGGCACTGCTATCAACGATGAGCGCCCTGTAGATCTCAATGGAGATGATAGATCTATCGATCTCTTGGACCGATTAATACTATAATGAAGATGTCAGCCCGGAGCGGAAGAATCCAAGAAGCTACCCACCCAGCCCAGAACTCCAATTTCTTCTGAACCTTTCCAGACCAAGCACCTCCGAAGGTAAGATCAATATCGTCTTCGCCCGCACTCTTTACGATCCCCGAATCATCCACATCACTTGACGTAAGTCGTTCCTTGTCCTTATCTTTTTCTCGTACCTTCTCTTGGGTTCTGTGGAGTGTTTGCGTGGGTTCCACTGCACGCGCCCGCAAATGAACCGCTACCTCCACTCTACCGGTCCAAAGGGCACGCACGCTACCGGCTACCCGTTCCTTTTCATCCACTTCGTCGGGTTTCTCGTCCTTCCTAACACGCTCTCTTGCCAATTTGTTTTTTCCCAGCCCTGGACCCAACTTTCTCATGCTGTTTATCACGCCCTATGACAGCTCTGACGAACGTGCCCAGGTCTACCACGGGTGCCAATATACCATCCGCACCAGCCACGCCACCGCGCCCCACAAAGCCCCTGACACGTCCGCTCAACCCGCGCCGCTCATCATCAGATGAGTTCGGCTCAGAAGTAGGGTCAAGAGTTGATAAAATGATGCGTTGCACACGCCGTGAGTCAGAATGCTTAAGCCTTGCCTCGTGCGCGGAGGTCAGCGCATTGTACAAGTGAAGATTCAAGTAAGTTGGGAGCGCTGGTTGGGGAACTGAGCAACTTGCACCAACGGAAGGCGATGGCAAGTACAAGGAGACTGCCGGCGACGATGTCAGTCCAGGTGAGGAGTTGCCCGACGCCGTGACCAGGAGACGTGTCTCCGTGTGCGAAAGCGTTGGCGACGAATGTGTCCCATTATTGGGATGCGAGCTGATGCCCAAGAGCTGAGCCTGTGCACATGCACTAATGCAAGCAATTAACACGTGTGGATGTAGGAATGGATCCTTCGGCACTGCTCGTGCAAGGGACGCAAGTTTATTTCGCGCCGAGAGCACAAATGAAAGCAGTGCGGCAACTGCAGACGGGTCAGCAATACGTTCGGTTGCCTGAAAATGCTTAATTTGGCCAGGGTCTCAATAATGAAGAGTAATTTCACGAACCTCGATACCTGGAAAGCTCTCTCCTACCTCCACCATCCATTTGTGCAAACCATCTATGGTGACATCACAAAGAAGGCCATCGAACATAGGTAGGGTAGTCAGTGGGAACATTCCACACACAGACAATGCAGCTTGTATCAGTTTCACCAACTCTAGAACAGTGGCTGCGAAGTGCGGGTGACGCTGCGATTGCTGTGCATTAATATTGGACGTGCTATGCTGCGGAGAGGCGCCAGTGTACAATGACTGGACATGCGAAGAAGAGCTGTTCAATGTGTCAGGAAGGATAAGGGGACTTGGAGAATGCGAGAAAGTGCGAGTCTGGGCACGCGAATTCGGAGGAGATTTAGAGAGAAATGGATGTGCCGCAGACGGCGTGTCAGGAATGAAATACAATGATTTAAACCGGTCCTTCGTCGTCTCGCTGTGAAATGATGAGCGAACATGTAGATCGAGCGCCTAAACCTTACCTAGGTTCTTCGAGTGTAACAGCACTTCGGCCACTGCATCCCATTCTCAGCAGATTGATGTTGCAGTATAAACGCTCCTGCACTGCTAGAAAGTCGCCATCGGGAATCTGCACGATTGTATAATCAGACCGAAAGTTAGCCAAAGAGGTGACCATCAGAATGCCCAGGGGCGTCTAAGGGGTATACATTAGCACTAAGTGAGTATACCGCCCAAGCGCCAAGGTACCTGTTTTGGTCGGGCTCCATCTTTGCGAAGGTGTTGTACAGAGAGCTTAAGTTCTAACTCTCCCTCCTGGTGTGTCAAATAGCTAGCAGGCTTAAGCACGGTGACAGTAATCTGGAGCCATAACAAGTGGAAAGAACATATGCTCTCAGAAGTCCAGGCTCGCATTACAGGAACGTACCTTATGGGAAGGGTCTCCCGTATACACAATGAGCACCGTAACAGGGCGTACACGCTCAACTATCCTATGCGTCAGTCAACACAGGCCGAATTCTACACAAAGACAAGTCACAAACCACTTCTCAACCGCATACATCTGGTAACCCTGGAGCTCCACACGATTCTCGGCAATTTCAAGACGAGATTTCCTCCCAATCCATCGCTCCCCAACAAAATCCCCGCTCACCCCTGTCCCCGCATTGAATGCCGCGCCTGTCATGATGGCAGTTGCCGAACCGGAGCGCGAACGGATTAATTTTGACGAGGCTTGCCTTCGTGTTGGTGGGCTTGGAGGAGATTGTGGTATGCGCGGAGGTGCGGGCGGGCGCACGGTTGGCATAAGTAGCCGTGGTGGGCCTAGGGTTGAGTTAGCCATGGCTCGCACTGAGCACTGACGTCCGAGGGCGCAGTGGAATCAGCAGTTCGGAAGAGTGTCACGCTTTGGCTAATAAGGGTGTGACTCCGGTGTAACAGAATTACTTCCGCGCTTAGCTTAGCTTCTGAGTCAAGGAGGTGTTTCGTAACCACTCCTTCAATATATACACGCTGCTTACGCGCGCGCACGATTACTTTATGTGTGGAGGTAAGCCAAGGGTTTTCACTGCAACCTTCCCAAAAGTAAGGCAGTCGGGGTCATGATTATTGACGCACCGTCAAATATATAGTACAAGTTCAAGTACTCCAACAGCTAGTCCAACCCAGTAACTGATGCAGAAGTAACCATGTGAAGAGTCAAAGAGAAAATGGGGATAAATAGAGCGCATGGGTAGGATACATTCCAGCAGGTGGTATCAAAATAAATCAGTGCGGATGATACTGTACGTGGGCAGAGTACGTGATACATGTTAAACAAACTCCTTTTTTTCTTTCATCTCCATCGAGATCAGGCTAATTCCATGCTGTAATAAGGAAATATGGTGTGAATGAACAGGGCTATATGACAATGCATCCACTCGAAAACCACCTAACCATCGAGTCACAGTCAAGAGTGGGATAGGGGTAAAACAATGTGCAGCACCCACCAGTTACTATTCAACTGTTCGATCCAGCCCACGACCATCCGCAGACGGAGTCGCGCGCTTTTAATGGGTAGCAATTTGGCCTTTTCATGCTCATCTATCGGGAGTACCATACCCATCCAGAAGGAGAACGCATCGGGGTTCTCGTCAGGCGGCTGCGGTCCGTATGTGTGGTTTAGACGCTGAACTACCCACGGCGCAGTGCCTGCGCGGAGTTGCTCGAGAAACGTGTGGCACGTTTGAAGGAGCGCGGCGGTGCTCAGAGGAGGACTGGTGGGTGATGATGGAGGTAAAGACGCGTTCGACATTATGCGCGAAAAAAGGCGCGGAGATGATGGTGCATGACCCGAGGTACTAGAAGCAGACGATGACGATGCGGATAACGAGGAATCAGCGTTCTCCTCGATCTCAGACTCCCAGTCATCAAAAAGGTCTTCATAATCGTCGATCCGTTCCACTCTTCCGATCATATACCCATCTAGAGATCCGCGTTCGAGTATCCTGAACCGATGCGTGCCCCGAGTTTCCACCATGCTCCGCCCGTCTGGCAGCATCTGCACACTGCGGATCTCAAGCATGGTACCAAAATCTGCACCCGCATCAACGCCGAGACCGGCAACAGGCGCTGCACGTGGTGGCATTATCATGCCAAGAGTTGGTGTCGGAGCCTCGAGACAACGCCTGAGCATAAGCCGGTAGCGTGGTTCGAAGAAGTGCAGCAGTGTTGGCATTCCCGGAAACGATAATTGGCAAACGAAAATGGGCGTGTCTAAACGCGCGTCGCGCTCTTCTGTCGCAATTGCTTGTCCCCTTGTGTGATAGGACTCAGGGTAAGCTTTGAGCACTGCACATTGACAAGGAATTAGATGAATGCAAGAGCTACACATAATTTACTGACGAAGAGCAAGAACAACTTTGTTATGCGAGTGTTCATGAAAGTAAGCGAAGCCAGGTAATTCCACGCGACATAGCGGACATAGCATGCTATGATCTAGGGACCTCTGTAAGCATTTAGAGCAAAAAGTCTGGCAGTCGTCGTCAGGGTCTTCATACGGAACAGAAGTTGTATATACGTACATGTTGACAAGGCGTTGTGACAGGCTGGTAAAACAGCATAAAACAGATCTCGCATGTCAGCTCCGTAGTAAGGTTCTTGTCAAATTCGGTTAGTGATATAGTCCCAGGGTCAGAAGGATGAAGATCCGGCAAACATGAATTGGACATATGACGTCGACGTCGCTTCCGTGGTCGAGAAGACGTCGATGCAGAGGAGGATGAATCGATGGAACTCGACGGGCCAGAGACGGGTGTCACGGGACGGCCAGCTGATGACGAGGACGATGGAAAAGTAACCGGTTCATGCTGTTCGTCGTCGGAATCGTCTCCAGAGTCAGAATAGGTCTCCACAAGGTGGTCAGGTTGCTCGCCCTCATCCTCCACGACCTTCATTACTAATTCCACCAACTTTCTCACTCTGACGTCAATTCTTCGTTCAGTTTGTTCAGGAGAGCTTGTATGGTCCTCGGTGGTCGCTGGGAAGAACGCGACTCGAGAACTAGGTGGAATAGTTGGCGTGAAATTCGCTGGAGTAGACGAACAAGTAGGGATTGGGCATAAATCTGAGGTCATATGTGATGAACAGACGGTATGACCGCATCGTAGAGTGGTTGGGTCTGTTAGAAGACGAGATGGGGAGCAAAGAGGACAATGCAGAAGAGGCAGAATGACACTTGGAGAAGGACTCTGGTCCATAACTTTCCAAGGATGTGTTACTGGGGCTGCAGTGGCGAGGAGCAGTGAAGAAGGGCTATCCGACAATTATATGAGCACACAAGATGAGAGGAATAAATATATACTTACGAGTGCCAGAGTTCATCAGCGAATATTATAAGGATGAATGAAAGACGACGAGGAGTCGAGGAATCGTATAGATTTGCTCAGTGGTTCCTGCTGCTCTCCGCGGCGAGACAAAAGGCAGTTTCTTACCTCGTATGAAAGAGAATAGGACGATTCAGTACGCAACAGAGCGAGATCCAAACTCGATTCAAGCATTCAATCAAGAGATTCGCGATGTTCCCCCAACTGTACTTTCCACGCCCTATTTAAACGTTATTTGCTTTAATCAGCTCATACTGCAACAGATCGCCGATTCTGGCCCTTCCAATGACGACCTTTACACACACCTCCTGTCTTGACCGGAACCGCCACAACTGCTGCATATATGTAACAATACTTTGGGTCATACAATCATGGCTACCGATTTCCAGAATCATCAGACACATGCTAGTCAATTTATGAAAGTATATCACTTTTCATACACACTCACTACCCGCACCCGAACCTCATGTTAACAAGAAGAGAAAACGATTCTAACATCACACAACCCCATTCACAAACTTGACACGTTTGTCGTGGGCCAGCTGCTGTAGTGCAATTCCAGTTAGCAACGTATACCTTCCGAATCGGGCCACGTGTATGCTTACTAGTCTTCTTTTGTACTATGCTTGTAGCCCAGCTTCTCAATGAAGCTATCAAGCTGCTTAGGTCCCCGGGAGCCATAGGGGTAGGGTGAGGGCTTAGGGCGTGGTCCTTCTTTCCCATCTATCCAATGCAGAATGGGAGTGAAAATCTGGCACATTGGCGATCAATCGTACTCCTTGATTACGGCTTGCAGCAGCATGCTTACCTTCCATGCAACATCCAGTTCGTCATCTCGGACAAAGTTCGAGTGGTCGCCCTTGATCGCATCCAGGATGAGTGCCTCATATGCCTCCGGGATTTTTGTATCCGTGAATCGCCTCTTGTATGTAAGGTCCATCTCAGTCGGAATTGCGCGGAACGCATATCCAGGCGTCTTAGTGTTCAGCTTCAGGTAAACAGCCTCCGACGGCTGAATGCGGATAACGAGTTCGTTGCGTGAAATATCCTTGAAAATTCCCTGTGTGACATCCTTGAATTGCATGCGAATTTCGACCTTTGCCTCGTTCAAGGCTGAAGTGCGTGATTTGTCAGGGGCTATTGTATGAGTGTAATCCGAGATGGAGCATACCCTTTCCCGCCTTCAAGATAAACGGAACGCCTTCCCACCGCTCATTGTTAATCCAGAGTGTGGTAGCAGCGAACGTTGGGCAGACAGAGTCTTTCGGCACAGTGTCGTCATCCAAGTAACCCGGCTTCCCATTGGCTCCGACATACTGGCCTAGAAGTACGTCCTCCCGCTTGATAGGTGGGATAGCGCGAAGCACTTTAACCTGGGAAGGACAAGGGGTACCAGCGTGAGAACACGACAAATACTTCTAGTGCGCATGAATAACCTTCTCGTCCCGAATGTCCTCCGACGAGAACGAGACAGGTCGTTCCATGGTCAAGATACTCAGGACTTGCAACAAATCTGAGTGCGAACATGCATCAGCGTGGCAGCCCCTTCCCACACAAGCTCACAAGAGACTCACGGTTTTGCAAGATGTCACGGATAATGCCAAATTCGTCGAAATAACCACCACGACCCTCTGTGCCAAAGGGCTCCTTGAAACTGATCTGGACGTTGCTGATCGAATGCTTGTCCCACGCAGCGCCCATAGCGACATTGGCGAAACGGAGGACCAACAAATTCTTGACCATCTCCTTGCCGAGATAGTGGTCAATACGGTAGGTCTCTTCCTCTTTCCATGACTCCTTGAGTGACGACAGGAGGTCCCGGCAGGATTGAAGATCCTTGCCAAAAGGTTTCTCGACGATAATGCGATTGGCCCCGTCCGTCGAGTAGCAGCACTCTTTGACATATTTTGAAACAGGAACGAACACGGACGGCGGGAGAGCAAGGTAAAAGAGGCGGTTGACACCGCGACTTTTGTAGCTCTTCTCAATAGCCTCCATGTGTCTTGCCAAATTTTGGAAAGAGGCACTGTCATCGTAGTTGCCAGAAACATAAGAAGAGAATTTCTTGAATTCTTCAATTTTGGCAGCGACATCAGGATCGTTGTTAGGGTTCTTGATATAACTAGTGGTGCGTTTGAGATATTCTTCTTGATCCATCTTTGTGCGTGCATAGCCGACAATATGGACATCTTTAGGGAGATAACCCATCTGGTAGAGACCAAACAAAGCTGGGTACGTCTATCGGGGTGCTCAGGATCGTTCATAGCGATGATAAAAGAGTTTATCGCCCACCTTTTTCTTTGCAAGATCACCGGAGGCACCAAAGACTAGATGTGGAGAGATTTGAGTTGGGCGCGAGCGGTGGCGGGGACAGGGGGGACTCACCGACGATGAGAGTGTTATCTTTGAATTCGTGACCACTGGTCTCCATTGATGGGATCGTACCAGACCTTGTGCGTGTCATTGAGGCCATGATATTGACCAAGGAAAATATGCGTTGAAGAAAGACAGATGCAGGGGCTTCAAGTTTGCGTTCTTGTTCTTAAACTTATTGACGTGAGTGTGAGAAGGCTAGTAGTGATGGAATGAATAGATATATATTTACATTACCGTGAGCTCGAGGCGCAATGCGTTCGTCAGCGTGAGGATGATGGCAATCTCTGTAATCGTCCTAGTAGCTGATTCAACGCACAGCTTACCGTTACTTCACTCTCATGATATCACGGACTCTTTTCGGACCGCTCCTGACGAATCAACCACGTGCTTCTCTACTTTAGTCTTTCGCCATGACAGAAGACCAAGCCATAAAGCAATTTCAAGAGCTAGTCTCCTCTGACCTGACCATCGTAGACCCAACGTCTATCCAAATTCGTGCCAATGCTCTAGTAGCTCGTCTAAAAGCCCTCAATAGAAACGCAAATGCTGCAACAAGAGCGTGCAAGCAAGCAACCACAGAGGCCCGCCATGACATGGACCAGACACATCTTGGCCTCCAGAATTTGCTCTATGAAAAGCGTCATCTCGAGAGGGAGATCGACAAGTGTCGGCAATTCGCGTTTGTTGTTCTTTTTTAGTCCCTGCAATCTCTGCTGACCGTTCGTGCAGTTCCATCTACCAGGACGTACCCTTATATTCACTGCCAGAATTCACAACTCTGGCGCCCCCGGAAGCACGCTCAGATGACGTGCTGCGGAATGTTCATCAGCTTATGCTCAATCGCCTAAGCTTCGAACTTGTCGAAAGACAGAGGCACGTCGTTCAGTACCATTATAGATCTTCGCATCTCATCATCAACGACAGACTCGATCAAAAAAGAAAAGAACTCACAGCCCAAAAGGAAGAGCTCCTGAAGCATAGCAAGCTTAAACTCGCAACCGTGGAAAGTGTCAAAACGCAAATAGAATCACTCATGAAGGTGCGAACAATCCTTTGTCCTTTCACTCCTGAACTCACGTTGCTTCAATGAACGTTTTGCAGGCCGCCGCAGACATACAGAAGAGAGTCGATGAACTCGTGCCGGCACTCCCACCGTCTGCTGCAACGACTCCCGCTCCGACCTGAACTTTTTGCGCGCCGAATGCACTCCCGAGTTACCGAATGCCTCTTATCAGTCCCGCGGTTGTCTAAGCAAAATACATTTTGACACACAGTGGAGTTGGCACTGCATAATCCATAATTATACAACACTGCGAAAGGGATGAGATCCTTCCAACCATTATCCAGAGGTGAGAGGAATAGAGGTCATCAAATGTCGAAAAGACGAGCGAAGAGGGTATCTCCGCAAAAAGACGAGTTGAATGATGATAGCATATAACACAGAGTTGAGAAAGGTTAGGTGAAGTACAGAATGGATATGATATGTGAAATGATATGAATGATGTGCAAAAACCAGTGATAAACAATGCGGGAGGAAGGCAAGCCAGCGGAAGAGGTATCAGGATTCTTACTCTTCATCCTCACTGATGCTGCCGATGTCGCTCATCTCCTCGTCTGCTTCGTCTTCATTGCCGTCTTCTGCGGCGTCCATAATATCCTTCGTTGCGAAACGTTGTACGTACTCTGAGCAGGAACGGACGTTACATTCTGGGTAACGAAAGGAGGAAATAATCCTACCCTTGACCTTGGCCTCGTATTCCTTCGGGTGTCGCATCATCAGCGCGGCAGCTTCCCCGTTTAGTGGATCATTAGGATTAGGATACCGCAGCAGTTGCGGCAAGAACACCTCAAAAATGTTGATCATATCTATGAAAGGGGACAGATTAGCGACATAACCGGATGTGCATCAACCGCCCCGCATACCGAACATTGGCGACCACGTCTGATTAATAACGTCCAGGCATACGGAACCACTCCTGTAATGGATACGTATAAATCGTTATTTCGGGAAGCATCGCGATGGCTACTGACAGCTCATCTATGTTGGGATGAAAGATCTTGTTCATAAAGCCTATGCTTGGCGACTTGTATGGATACTCCGCTTGCAACTCTACGTGAATCTTCCATATACCACCCGCGAAGGGTGCTGGTGCTGATTAATCCGACTTGCACGGAAGAGTGATTAGGGAACGTACTTTCTCCAGGACCATAGAAGCGGACGTAGAACTCGCGCATGTTGTCATTCACGAGGGTCACCTCGTAATCCGACATGAGCCTGCATTGTAAATCGTTACATCAGTGAGGGTGCGGGTCGCCTTGAGGCAGGTAGTCTTTACAGTTTCATGACATCTGTCTCGATACGGCGCTTTGTTGAGGTGTGTCTAGAATGAGATCAAATAAGTTGGAACCGCAGCTTTGTGAAGAACAGACTTATCATGTTTGCTAGAATACAAGATGGATGGGTTTGTGGAAGACCTGGACAATCGCTCAATGTAATGTAAGGCTAATCTAGTGGTAACGTCCAAACCCTGCCGATGCCGCAATGTCGGAGCTAGTCATTTTAAGTACCGAGAAAGGCCGAGTCATCAAGCTCATTATATTCTGATTTATACTCTCCTGGAGTAGACTCAAAAGTAGACTTCTACAACAACGCCATAGAAAACAAGATATACACTCGAAGACTAGCGTTACAACCTCAATACGCCCACGACGCCCCGTTCCATCAGCAATTCATACAAACCAAGAAATACTAGGATCGTATATCTTGGTGTACCCTTAGTAAAAGGTCCACTCCTCGACAACACAATAAGCATCATTCGGGTCGCATGGGTATGGTTTACGGAATCCGGCTTGGGGTTTGTATTGTTGTCGCATATAGCTTGCTGCGCCTTGAATCCGTTCAGACGCCACTGCAGGCGGCCTAGCATCAACACCTCTGCTGCCAGCACCGACAACATTGCTTTGGGCAGCACCGGTGCTCGGCTGGAACATGTGACTTGGGTGTGCCAGGTCGATGTTGACACTACCCTGGTTCCACGCGCGCATAGCCAAGAGGAAGGCTAAGACGAAAGACCTCCGAATTAGTATGTCATTTATGTTAAATGGGACAGGCTCACCGAGCCAGAATGCCCCAAACGCCGCAATCACGATTAACTCCTCCTGTCCTTGCGAAAAGGCCCTGTTTTCCCCTCCGGTTCGGTGGTTTTTCACTACCCTGTCTTCAGGTCAGCTGCTGCTGGAGATAAATCTGCTATTGTCATACAATATGATAAGTGCTCCGATCGCCAACATTGCTACTGATGTTTGAGTCAGGTGAATAACCTCTGTAAACGATCATTCGTTAAAATACTGCTTTAAGCGCCCAAAATATAACGATACTTGCGAATCGAGTGGGGCATAAATTTCATGATCATATGGCCCATCGCCAGAGCAAAAATTCCTGCGGATTGGCGCTGAGTATACCATCCACATATCATGAATACCTATGCACGCACCTTTGAGAACATGCCTGAACGGGTGGTCTGTAAACAAAGCCATTTCGTGACGATAGAAGTCAGAAAGAAGTGGAAAAGGGGCGGGTGGGAATCGATGACCAGATGCTCCTTGTATTTTCGACCACCACTAGGCCATGAGGCCGAATTACCCTTCTGATTCGGACACGGGGCCAGTATTTCATCATTCATATTCTCATCAATTGTTCTACGTAATAGCTCCGGGACCAGCCGATATTGGCAAATCGTTAAGTACAGATGCGTTCCAAGTCTTCTAAGTACAATCTGAAAATCTTGTGCCCTATCGTTCCAACACGTCGAATCCGCGCATACATAGTAGTATGTACGATTTCCAATGTTAACGGAAGCAGGCACCTAGGCCGGCATGTGAGTGACAATAGGTTGGCCACCATTAACACCTGGCTGAACCATGACGGAGTGACCAGGCAATTGTTGTACATGGTATCCTCCCATCATTGGATATGGCTGACCGTACCCATACATCGGGGCTCGCGGGTATATGGCTTCAGTGGGGTATCCTGGAAGTTCTCCAAACCAGCCTAGCTGCGAGACATGTTCTCGCCATGCATAGTACCGGCCATAAACGACTGCACGCGATGTGAGCGTGATCAGGATAATGAAGAAGAATATAACTGCAATGGAAGACTTCAGTAGATGCACTATAAACAAAGGAAGTAGAGCACACATAACACGAATAGAGTCCACGATAGCGCTTCGATGACCTTCATTTCATAGCAATATGACTGCGCAGAGACTAGTGTTATATGAGCGTTGAGCTTTGATACGTGCAAAAATGACGCATTGATCACTTACTACTTCCTCTGACTGTAGGATGCTGTCCTTGAATTGGGTAGCATTGCACATATCCGATGATATCCCTTGAGCGTGCAGTTCATAACCGTTCATGCATCCAGAAATTATGCACTTACGCGGACCATGCACCCATGGCTGTCGATTCGAACCGACAAGTTAGTTAGATGTAGGAAGAAGGGTAAAGGGTAGCACTGCCAGCTCACCTAGCCATAGTACACTGATAAAGAAGTGAAGTGTCACCTCCACTATTGGTTGCGAGAACTGCATACTGTAAAGGCATGAGCCAAGCAAGGCAGATCGGTAGTGCGCCCGACTCACATCCACAGAAAGGCGAAGATGGTGGTTGATGGTGGAATTAGAGCGAAGATGGTGAAATCATCTAAGAAGACGGTTCAGGCGTCCATACAGCTGATAGAGATGCGGCAGTACATACGATTAATATTCGGGAGGAATAGTCTTGCAAAGTTGGCCGTGAATCCAAGGACAACCGCGGAGAGCACAAACGCAGATACTGGATAACATCGATTGATCAGTCGATTAGGGTTGAACGGGCGACATACGATATCCGATGCGCCTCATATTCACAAACATAACAGTCATGACTGCAAAACCGTGACGTTGTCAGATTTCAGGTATAAGGTCGTATGTTGCGTGAATCCTTGACGATAAAGTATGTCGTGTTGAAACAATGCGGAAAGAAGGACGGAGTCAGAACGTAACTGAACAATGCATATAAGTGTTGGAGCACTGAAAGACGCCTTCTCAATTACAGATTGAATGCTATATTTGGCCATCTATAGCCCATAACTTCAGGCACCTCATGACATCGTTCAAGCGCTCAAGCACGACAACGACACGCAGACAAAAACGTAGAGTGTAAAAGGGTAGTCGCCAAGGGTGATCACTGTTGAGGACGAAAGTGCACTCCGCACAAACCCGTCCTTCCGACCCACAAGAATCCACGTCCTGGCGTCGACCCGGGTCCCGCACCCAACCTGTGGATACCAAGATTGAGAATCATTCAAGATCACAATAACAAAGTTCGTGATATTAGCAGCCCCATGCTATCTAGCAAGTATGTATGTGGTACAAACTGTATTTATTAGATTTCCCAAGAAAACGCAGATCATGATGTTCTAAAGCCCAAATGTGAAACATATACAGCGGTCACCGCCTGGGTGACGCATTCCTCTTATACTTGTCCGTTGTGTGCGCGGGTGCTGGTGCATTATGCCCTTGAGCCGACCATCCGGGGTAACGTGAGTCCCCGCGTCTTGTCTCATACCCCCAGGGTGCTGAGGCTTTCTTCTCATCGTAGGTCCCGCCTCTTGATCGTGACCGACTACTAACGGGTGTTGGTAACTTGGACATATTCTTTCCGAACCACGAGTATTCGGTGACAGCAATATACCACACATTGCGGTTGACGCGGAGACAATGTTTTACTGCGAGCGCCAGCAAGAAGAACAAGAACGCCAATACTGCGGGAGCTTGAGATATGCTCCAAGATATGGATTCGATCCACTTACTGAGAATAACATTGAAAAGTGAGAATGCCTCTAGAACTCGATATTGAGCCTGGTATGTCTCTGTGGAGACTTGGGGCGAATGTTAGACTTCTCTATGAACGGACATGCTCTTGTAACTTACACCCAGGAACATCGACGGGATCAGTCAGTGTATCGGACGAATAACATTCTACATTGGCATTCTCCGAGTCAGAACTTGCTAGGAAGGCACCCAAAGCTGGACCGGTCAATTAACGTGCAACCATTATTAAGCCGTGATTCGCGTACCAAGCCAAAAAGTCCCAAGCAGTCCGAGGCATCCGAGCTCGATTCTCGTGGAGATCGGATTGTTAGTTCGAATCATGCTACATCCCAGTCTGCAGCCCTAGTCAATGCCGACGCGTCGTGCGAATTTTATATCAACTCACAAAACGATGAGAATGAGCATGCTGGCACTACATACGAAAATGGTGAAAGGAACGAAACGAGCTACATTCGCGTAAGTTGCAGTTGACTACGGAAATATGGAGCAAACTTACTGAGATCTGTGATGACCAGTAGACTCTGGAAGTGAGCTGCAATAGCCAGGCAGATAACTGTCCATATTAAGACTACGCCTGCCGCACAGTTAGCAAGGCCGTAACAGAAATCATGAATATGAATGCTAACCGTAAATACAAGCCCGAAAGATGTTGAATTTCGATGGCATCGCTTTTCCCGTAAATATTCTAGAGATAGAGAGTGTAGGAAGTCGCTTGCGACGGGACGTCTGGCGTTCCCGAATACTAGAGTGATGCTGATGATCCTGGTGAGGTTGGCGGGTGGATTGATGTTGGCAATTCAGGGGAAGTGGACGTGCGGGCCTCATGATATAGTACGGAAAGTATGCGTACACGAGGTGGAGGGGCGTTTGATTCTCGTAAATCTAACTTGTGACGGCGTGGCGTGTACCGTGCAGTTTAAGGCGTGGCGAACCTCGATGATCAGGAATCCGGGGGAAACACGAGTCGTGCGTCCGCTCAAACGCACTAGGCAAACCAGCTATATTCTTTTAACGGCTGAAAATTTTCGACTTCTAAGCATCGTGATAGACAGGTACGGAGGTACATCCGCGTAAACGCCTCGAGGCAGATCTCATTGACAAAACAGGAAGTTCAAGGGGAATAGATAGTAGATACGCTTGACCTAAATTTTCGCAGGAGCAAGAACATGATAATATAAATGCCGGGGAAAGTCACAAGTGATTTTTTCCGCTAGCTACGTACAAAGCATCGTGTGAACTTGGGTCACGCGATCAACGTTTCACAGCCATCGATATCTCTTTTCGGAGCATCTCTCCGATGCTTGCAAACTGAGCGAGACATTCAGGATTTCGCAGTGTAGCAGAATTCACACTCGAGATGTGGGCTCCATTGATGATCTGGTCAGTTTTCAGTACCACAAATCCTTCATCAAATTATAAGAGCATACCTTTTTAACTGGGATCTCTACGCGCTTCCCGTTCAAGGTGTATGGGATATCGTCGACTTGGATTATCTATCAAGCCCCCGCGGATAGTTAGCCAACGTTCCGGGGGACTGATAAAAATGGAACACACTCGAGCAGGAACATGGCGTGGGCTCCGTCGTGATCTTATTTCGGATCTAATCTTCTGCTCCATTTCTATCGATAGTGCCTGCTTGCCACAAAGTTTAACGAACAGGATCACGCGCTCATCTGCGCCGCCTTCAACGGATTGTGCCACAACCAGTGCATCCTCGATATTTGCGTCGTTCGCGCTCCGTTCTTCAGAAAACGAGAAGCACGTCTCAAGAACGTTATATATTTCAGACGATCCGAATCGGATCCCTCCAGGATTTCTACAAAATGATCAGAACTAGAGAGGAGTGTGAAAGTAGCATACCCACAGAACGCCATCGCTTCTTCCTAGCATAATGAGTCCACCTCCATTTCCATGCTGAGAAGGTGTGATCAGCACGTGGTCCCCGTGATCTGTTCCAAATCAAGTTAGTAAAGGGGGCGCAATCTCAGGATCCGGGGTGTGTACACCACATGTTCTTGTATTCAGCAAAATAGGATAGACGAAACCTCTCTGCTGCAGCTTGGACATTCTCATCCGTCCCGAAACCAGGCAGGGGCCAAAATCCAATGGGCATACATGGAAATGGTCTAACGCATACCAACTCGCCAGCCTCGCCAGCTTGACAGTTATGCCCGTCTTGAGTGAAGGTTTCGATTGCCATTCCCAGCATACGACATTGGATTTCCCCACGATGTACCGGGAGTGCAGAACACATCCCGCCAAAGAGTGAGCAGATGTCCGTGCCTCCTGGAAGAGCAGTCCAGGGCGCATAACAAAAACAGCTCAGTAGATCATACCTGTTATGGATGCGAGAAGCACGTTGGGGTGGATACATTCATAAACGTAGTCGAAGAGCGCATGGGCTAATGGTGAACCAGTCGAGTAAATATGCCTCAAGCAAGTCAGGTTGTGATGATCACGAGGCTTGTAGCCTATCCGCTATTGTCGTTCAAGTATTGGTACTCAATGACTATCATAGTTAGGGTAACCACTTACCGATAATTGATCCAAATATTTCGCACTCGTTCCGAAAATTGATATTTGTAGTTCATCCACGAGATGCCACAGATAAGAGGGCTCCCTCAGAGGACTTCCATCGTAGAGCACTAGCGTACATCCGACGCTGAGACCACTCACTAAGAAATTCCACATCATCCATCCTCTGCAGTACAACTATTTAATACAGTCGATCTAGGAATGAAACGAACGACTTACGTTGTGGTGTAATAAAAAAAGACGTCTTCAGGGCGCAGGTCTGCACAAATTACGAATTCTTTCTTTGCTTGTAACAACATGCCGCCAGCCCGGTGCACAATTGGTCTACGAGGTTAAACTCAGTATGATCTAACAGTTTGCTGATGATAGCAACATACTTTGGGCAACCTGCAGGGATCAACCGAGTTCGGCTTTAGAGTACACGTGTGTAAGGCTACACACCTGTTGTGCCCGAACTAAAAAGTATCCACAATGGCCAATCAAAACTTTGACGACACCACTCAATTTGTCCTTCGGAAGTACGGCCTAAAGAGCTGGACTTGCCCTTCGAAATGAACGTGTCCCACGAGACCCAGTCGGTGTTCCATCCGGACACATTCCTTGCTGACTGAATGACGATCACGACTGGGTTCAGCGAACATCGCTCGGAGAGTCCAGAAAGAAGAGATTGCAGCTTTGGTAAATGAGGATGAACTTTTCCGTTGTACCTGCATGACTTAAACAACAAAAAACCCGACTTTGCCAGGAGAGCGACCTACACGACGGCATCGACCGCAAAAATCACTCGAGGTTGTATTTGCTCAAATCTACAAATTAGCAAGTGAGTGTGCGACAGCATTTCAATAAATTCCCGCACCGCTCTAATACTCCCTGGGTCCCGAAGTCTGCTGCTGCACTGACCCAGATGCACCCTACGGAGGTTAGCAAAAAGCAACAGGGGTAGAAACGATCTACCTATGGCAGTGGCAGCGAGACAAGCGATGACATTCTCCTGATAGAGGGCATAAAGTTAAGAGTGGGCAGTGTCCTCTTAGCCGGCAGTGACGTACAATACAATTCGATGAGTACGAAGCCACTCGATCCCCGGGCTTCAGACCGAGCATCAGCAAGGCTGAAACCAGGTCAGCAACCAACACGTAAAGTTCAGCATATGTGACGCGCTGATGAGGGGGATTCGGGCACTCGGAGGTGGGCTCAGCTAATCATTAATCAGTCATGATTATCGCGTAAATCAACGAATGATGTATCAACATACTTGCTTGTATGAGCGCGAATTTATCTGCCGAACGACATGTCAGCATATTCTCAGCCCAATTAATCCTCGCTTCGCTGAACCATGGTGGGTTTACCGCTGGGAGAGTATTATTATCGACGACATCTTGCCCTTTGTAACCGACAATAGCGACGTCATCCCACACGGTCTCCCAGAATAAATCGATGCGATCAGTAGACCATTGGTAGAGGTCAAAGTATGAATCTAGCGCAAGTCCGTATTTCTCGTTGACTTTCTTGAGGAATGCAACGCAATGCGAGGATATTGCATCGGGAGGGACAAAAAGTGGAGGCGCAACCGGTGATTCGGTATTCATGCTAGACACTTCCAAAGAATAGCTTCAGTAAGACTTCGAAGCGGTTACGACGGTAAAGGAGTGAATGAAATCCGGGAGGGTCCGCATCATGGTCGGCTACGGCTCGGCCCCAAGGTTTGAATTTTGATATCGCGTAGTCTTCGGAACCGAAGCGTATACCTATCTCTGTCGCGGAGTCTTATTTCGTATAGAATTTTATTATCTCAAAAGTAAACTCTTCGAAGGAGAAAAATCGCAGGAAACCAGAACGCAGATCGAACAGCTGCTAGGAGAACATTGGAACTAATATTTTTGATGCGGAAGAAGGCCTACGTACTGCAGTGCACAAGCGATTCATGCAGTGTACGATAATGATAAACAAATCATGCGATATCAAGGTTACATAATAATTAATTGTTTCAGACGGGTAAAAAATTATGGTGTCATCCCGAGGCAGTTTAACCCCTATAAGTAAAGTTTAACGTTCAGAGTCGCGGTGCACCTCACTACCATCAGATAGGTCGGTGCTACGTAGACTCGAGGGTCCTCTAGGAATCGTCTTTGCATCTATCCCGTCCGAATCCTTGCTCGTTGTTCACCAGCCTGATCCCCGTTCAGAGATTACCACCATGGATAACTTTCTTGCCCCAAATAGCACAGAAGCAATGGCACACTCCAAGCTCAGGTACGTGGCGTTGCATCGTCACAAATTCCACCTTTTGATTTTCCCAGCGAGGACTGGTTAGACTGGGATATCAGTCGCCCTTCATTTGACGAATCCCTTGTCGCTCACTGTGCTTCGTATCATGCGTTTGACCGTTATTTATCTGAAGAGGATCTTTTCATCCCCCCTCGTTTTCCGAGCGAACTAGAGCGAGTCCTGTATGCATTTCCACATGTGATATCAGCCACAGCAGCGCTAACACCGACACAGCCGTCGACACGCATATGACTCGATCCATAATGCAATCTCAAGATCTCGTCAAACACTAAAATCTGGAGGATATAGCAGGGTATGTGTGTTTCCTCTCGCATCGTCGTCCGCCCGCTGAATTTGTCATGAAGATTTGTCATCTGGCAGAGCAGTCCATCCGCAGTATTCTAAACATAGAAGACAACGCAAGGAGATTGCTCGCCTGGCACAGGCCCAACACCCCCTCGCCCGTGACCGTGGATATGACCCGTACTGCTTCGGTAATAAAAGTTTAACTCACCTCACCCACGTAGATCCCGTTGGGTATGGGTATTCATTAATTCATTGCCGCCATCATTTGGTGTAAATACACGCCATATAGTATTATCGCACTACGCAACATTCTTTGGAACACAAATTTAGCATTACTGTAGACATTAGGCTTTCGCCATTGTATTTTGATAGATAGATAGATTATTGTTATAGACATATCGCTTTTTGATGTTAACACTGCAAGTTCCTGCCAGTGGACACTAGTCTTACTCTGATGATTGTCACGGTGGGTCACAGTTGGTTTGGTGGCACAGTCATCAGTGCTTTTGAACTCAGTCACACTGCCACTAATTGGTCTCACTAAGCCTCGCAGGAGCGCAGGCTGTGGGGATTAGCTAGCAATCTTCACCAGACCAACTTCAAGGCCAATTCAAGGCTCAAGCGTTTGATGGCACCCACGTGGCATAGTACAGATCGTTGTGTTATTGTTGAGCCATGCTGAACCCTCGAGTACTAGTGTGAATGTCACACCATGCATCAAATAATTGATCCGTTAATTCACATCTAATTCATGTCTAACTCAAGTCAACGTGCAATCAACGTGTCAATCGTTCAACATTAATCCGAGAACTACCACATGCCTCGCATTTCTTAAAGCCTCACGATTGAGTGATTCCTGGTTTCCTAAAACATGAAGAAATGTATTCCATGGCTAGCAGGCCTTTTGTGTGGGCAGGTCCTGGCTGCGCCACCTCAAGTTGTCTTGAATGCAGCTCCGAATAGACCCGATCGAAAACTTCATGGACGTTTCCTGCACATCACCGATATTCATCCCGACCCATACTATGTAGAGGGGACTTCTCAGTCGTCTCAATGCCATCGAAAGGAGTCAGGCAAGGATCAGCAGGCAGGATATTATGGGACACCCTTCGGGTTAGTCAAAGTTCTTCCTTTCGTGACATATCCTAACTCGAACATATTTCTGCAGCATCTGCGACTCGCCTTGGACATTAACGAATTTCACGTTCGAGCATCTAGAGGAGCATTGGAGCTCTGAGATAGACTTTGTTATATGTGCGCGCGTTCATCGTTTGAAGCTTCCTTTTAACTTGAGGTATCGTAGGGACCGGTGATAATGCTAGGTAGAGTCCCTGCAGTCATCCGGAGCACCATTTGACGATAGATCATCCAGACATGACGAAGATCACGAGATCCCTCGACCACTTGACGAGATATTCGCTGTCAATCGCGCCGTTGCGAAAAAAATGGAAGATGTATTCCTCAGGAAGGGAATACCAGTAGTGCCAAGTTTGGGTGAGTTCTTTGCGTCGTAGCTCCGAGAATTCATATTCATCGATGCTGCCGTCCTTCCCGTCCTTCACCTTTCTGTGAATAGGAAATAATGATGTTTGGCGTAAGTGCTTGTATCCGAGTCTTTTGTGGTAAATATCTCAGAGTCGTCGTTGGCCTTGGCAGCACACGCGAGTGGTTTCTATCTCAACGATGCCTTTGTCTTTCTAACATCCACTACTACAGAATACTTTATCTCCAGGTGAGCGCCACTGGTGTTGACGGTTTCGACTCTCGACTGACATCGGTTAAGGTCCGAATAAAATAACGGATGAGTTTGCGTCGTTCGTACTCTTCGAAGTCCCGTTTTCGTTCGCTGAGATCTATCGGACAGCATATGGGATGTATTTATTCCATCAGCCTCCAAGACCTCTTTCCGAAAAGGCGCATATTATGCAATAGAAGTGATACCCGATGCACTTGCGGCGATTAGTCTGAGCACAATGTATTTCTATCGTGATAACAAAGGTCAGGTCCTTGATCCCGCCTAATATGCTCTTTGACATGTAGAATTGACAGCTGTGAGAGGGTGTCCAGTCGGTGATGCCAGTGACCCCGGTAATTTACAATTTGACTGGCTGGAAGGGCAGCTTGAAATGTTTCGGGCTCGGCAGATGCAGGTATGAGGCATCATATCTTCTAGATAATAAAATAACACGGCGTTGATTTGACAGGTGTGGGTTACTGGTATGTCTTGATTGTAAACATTATGCCCGTCTTGATGCCGAATTTTCAGGACATATTCCCCCGTCTGACTACCATTACCATCCCGAGTGTGTAAGTATTCCAGTGGGCTGCACATGAATAAGTGGCTGACCCATGATTTAGTACTACCGATACGCGGAGCTGAGCCTGAGATATCAAGATGTTATTTTGGGCAGTTTATTTGGTGTGAGTAATGTTTAGAAGTAAGTTGCCGAGCAAGAGGTTGACAGTGCTTGTCTAGCACTTGAACGTCGATCATGTGAGTGGCTCCCTTTGTGCCATTAACTTTAATCGAGACTCGGTTATAGTTCTACTTTGTCGAGGCCGCTGATCTCAATGTCAGCCTTGAAGAAGACAGGATGCCGTCCCATAGTTTCGAGGGCACAATCTTTGAAGCATTGATGGCCGACTTTGAAGCGCTTGTGAAGAAATCAAAGCATTTGAATTATGACGACTATGCAGTAGTCAACGTCAGCCCGTCGTTGGTGCCCAATCCTTATTTGCCCAGCTTCAGAGTGTTCAGCTATAACATCTCGGGACTGGAATCGACGACTGTGGGTGCCGTCGGTGAGGACGGATATCTCCTGATGACAAAGAAGGATCGAGCCTCCCGATGGAAGCATTTACCGTATCGTCATGGTAACGATGGGAATGATAAATACCAATGCATGGATGCGGGATATCGGGACTCGTGGAGGTGCAAGCTTCGTCCCTGGCGTTCTGACAGCCACGCTCCGTCACGGCAAAATACGTTGTGGACACCTCTGGGATATGCGCAGGTACGACAAAATATTTTTCTTTTCATTTGAAGTTAATATGGAATTCAGTATTATATACCTCAACTTGAGGGATATGGCGAGAAAGATGAACCAAAGTTCAAGCTGGAATACTTGACGTTCCCGATTTCAAAGCTGTACATGGCGGATGGACCCGTTCCGCTGAGAAACTTGCCCAAGTCGCTCCGCGAAGCAGGGATAACGAAATCGGAGCTTGCGCCGTATGGACTAGGTGATCTTACGATTCCGTCTTGGCTAGATCTAGCCTGCAAGCTGGGGAAGCCGCGGGAGAAAAAGCTCCGAAAGCAGTTCAGGAAGTATATGTATATGGGAGGTGAAAATATTTAAAAGGATTGAGGCCGGAGTGCCCGTATGATTGATGCATCAGTTTTGATATAATGAAAGTATTATTATTATTATTTTCTGGTGGCGGTGTGGGAAATGCGCGGCGCGGCGGCGGTGTAGAGGAGATGGATTATTATTTGTGTTTACTTGATCAAAACAATTCAGTTTGTTGATTCTTAACCCGTTCTAAAACGGCGTTGTTGCCTTGACCACCGACCACATTTCTGTAGTAGTTCCTAGAAGATCTCGTCAGCGTTCCTGCAAACCTATTACTGCTGCGTCTTTCGAGGAGGCAAAACTTATCTTTTTTGCTTGCTTTGCTCTCTATCATTCATATTGGCCTAGCTCAAGACTAGAGTCCTTTTGAGTCTGCTCTTTCGTTTTAGATTCAAGCAGATTCTCATCTCTCAGAAGTCTCAAAATCTTTTCTTTTTTGCCTTACCCATCTGCCAGTCAGCGGCGGCTTCTGTCTCACAAAACCCAATCTCTTGTCGTTCATTCACAATCGTCGGCTGGACCGCCAATATCTGCCTTGATCACTACATCGGCATTCACCTTCATTTATTCCCTTTCATCACCAACTCTCATATATCTCTATGGCTGCTGTAAACTTGCAGACTATGTCTTCAAGTATCCCTTTCGACTTTCTACCACTCAATCACCCACATTCAAGATCAAATTCTGTCTCTTCGTCCTCTACTCATTCGCCTAATTCTCGTCCTCATTCTTCTCAAGGCGGTATGTCAAGAATGTCATCAGGTTTACCTACCTCATTGGACGATCACTACCGGCTCTCTTATATGAGTGCCGATCAGTCCCGCCACACCTCTTTCTCACTTCCTCCCTCCGACATGACTCCCCCTGGTCAATCTCCTCCAAACACTAATATTACTAATCCTGCGCTTAAAGGCCATATCCGTCAAACTCATCTCAGGGCCCGTGCTGCTGCTTCTCCGTACCCTCGTGATACCGAAAGTGTTCATTCTTCATCGAGTGAAACAGACGACATTTCCATGTTCCTTGGAAATCCCTCAGACTATCCTAGCATGTATGGGCATGGTTCTACCTTGCCCTCTAATCAAGAAACCATCCACACGGCCGGCGCTTTTGGCAGGATGTCTTTGGGTCCAGATCATCAATTGGAAAAGCTCGCTGCCAATGTCCGCGTCGCAACAACAACCAGTGCATCTGATCGAGCTAAACAAATTTTTGTTCAAGCTTGGTGAGCTCATGCTGTCCTTTTTTATCAAATACCAATCTTCTCATCATTTTACTGCGCACAAAGGTTGACAGCAAATTACGCGCCTTATCCTGATGGGAATGTACCCCGCCAGGGTCTATACTTTTCGTACAGACGGGTGTGCGATCAGTACGGAATTCCTCACATTAATACGGCTACACTGGGAAAGGCTATTCGTTTGTGTTTTCCTACTATCAAGACCCGGCGCCTAGGTGTTCGCGGAAATAGCAAATATCATTGTGCGTACAGTGCCACATCTGATGGCGATCGGAAGAATTCTGATTGACGCCACGTTTGGCAGATTGCGGCATTCGTCCCGCTACTTCGGCTGAAGCCGAATGGCTTCAGGATTACATCCGAAAATCAAACAATAGTGCTGGCCAGCAGTCCATCAATGCCGCTCGTGCAGCGCAAGAATCTTCCGACAATCCAAATAAGGGCGAAGATCGGTCCGACGAAGATGACGACGAAGATTCCGAGGGGTCCAGTGCATCGAAGAGGAACTCATTGACCCTTTCTGGAGACCTCAAGGCCGCTGGTCTCACTTATGGAGACATCAGTGACAAAACACCTACTGCTAATAGCCTGCTCTCTCAGGCACAAGCTGTTGCCAGAAGCAACACGTATCCCAGCCATGCTTCTATCCGTCGACATGTCAGCCAGTCAGATGCAAACCTCACCGCACAATCTACCATGTCGCTTGGACCTGGCACTGGTGCATCTTTCGTACCGTCGCAGCAGCATATCTCAGTCCGTCATATGCCGCATTTCCCATCCATCGAAGAGGCGATAGGATCTAACTCTGCATCTCCGCAGAGCATCGCCGCTCGTGAAGTGTGGGGATGGTTCCAAGACCATCTCGATGCTGTCCTCGAGAGCGCTCGTGCCTTCAGGTTTGACCAATTCGAGATGCACCTTCGAAGTTTCTGGTCTAGCTTGAGTGGGAATCATCGAGAAGTAGTGCATGCTCCGGCTATCGCTGGTCTAATGGCCAAAGCCGACGCAATTCTATATGATGTACGTCCAGCATGTTACCCTCGTCGGGAAAGTCTCATTGACTTTTCGCTCAGGAAATACTTGAATTTTTAAGGTCTCAGATGCTTTCCCCAATCGCTCCCACTGCTATGACTAGTCTTAGGACGTTGGCAAGTAAAATGGAGAAGATCCTGCTCGTTGCGCTGGACGGATATGGCAATACTTTTGTTGAGCCCAAGGTCGAGCTTGGAGCGCGGTTCGGCCATCTTGTTTGTATGTGATTTTTGTGACACGTTTACTGGTTTGGCTCATATTACTGCAGTGCGCTTCTTGGATATATACCAAGTTACCCAGGCCCTCAATACCGTGTTGACGAACCAGAAGCAGCTTTCCGAGATGCGCCGTTCCTGGCAGAAAGTGGACTTTGAATCTGTTCGCAATCAGTCTGCTCTTGTTTGCAATTGTCGTCACGAGGAGCTCGTTCAGCTTCTAGAAGTCGATTTCGTAGGCATGATGGACAGCTTGTCAAAGACTCCTGAACCAGTTAGGGAGGTTATGGCCTGGGCTGACAAATGTTGCGAGAGACTCATGGGACAGCGGATAGGAACTAGCGACGATCGAGGCACCTTGAGTTCCCGAAGTGTCTTGATTCGCTGGGGCTATGTGACCAGTCAGGTTATGAGAGATTTGGTAAGAGCTCCGATGATCGCTCGTCTTCAATTCACCAATAGTCACTAGACCATTCGCAGCGACCCAGCCTTTGGAGCCTTCCAGATCATGAAGCTGTTCTTAGAGTAAGTCGATCTATTTTCCTTTCATGGGACGTCGCTAACGTTACACGCAGTGATTGGATTGCAGTCAATGTTCTACGTAGCGTGGCGCTTTCCACCAACTCCGTGGCTGCATCCGTCGAACCAGTCATGCAGCAACAGTTCTTTTCATTATCTCCCATGGCCGGCCAGGAAAGTTTTAACACCATGGAAACGCGTTCCGCTCAACACGTGATGAACCATACCCCGACCACCTCAAGCATGCTCGCAGCTTTGCAGCAGGACCCATTCCCGACCGGCGCGCTGGACGCATCATCTTCCGGATTTAATGCAGACGCATATGGAGGTTTGAATTATATGGATACTTCAGTTCAGCCGGATGATTCTATCCCTCCCGTCCACCAGTCAGGCCTTTCGTTCTCTGACTATGCGCCCGGGAATACGTTCGATGTTGCGTCATTTGCGACGCAAGATTTGGGCATGAATACCTCTTCAGGTACTAATGGCGAGCAAGATCGCGAGACTGAGCCCGTCAAGACGGAGGCTGGGCCTTAGTCCTGGAAGCTCGATTGAAAATTATACCACTCGGTCAAAGATAGTATCTCCAGTGATTGTATATGTTCCGTTCCGTCATTTATTCATACCTTGTCAGTGTCCTATTTGTATTGCCACTTTTGCTCAGTCTCTTCCCCTGCTTCTCGTACTCATTATTGTATAGGTCTTCATTCTGTCGAATAATACTGATTCCTTCCCGCTCCGGACATAATTTGCAGATATAAGTAGAGGCAGATTTGGTAGTATAAGTGTGAGGTATAAAAGATGTTCCCATTTAGCCTGTACCTAGTTCTCTTCAATGTCCTCCACAAGCTTCTCCTCAAATTTCTCCTCAACCTCATCATCAATCCGTGGAGGTGCACTGCCCGAAGGAGTGGGAGCAGGTTCTGGAGGCTCACTACCGCCATTAGGTGGAGATACGGTCACTTTCCGCTTGCCATTAGGCTTGGCACCATCTGTCAGACGTCGGATCTCCGCCTCGGCTTTAGCTATGTTTTCCGCTGTTTGACGAGCTTGGTTAGCCTCAAACCAAGCTTTCTTCGTCTTCAGGTCCTCAATAACGCGAGGAACATCAGCCTGACCCGTCGGAGGCGGTATAGATAGCGAAAGCAGAGCGGATAATTGGCCGTAGGGTAGATGGATGGCGCTGGTATCAGCTGGAGAGGCGGCTTTGGAGGTTTTCTTCCCTTTCTTTCCTTTTCCAACAAAATACGATTCTTCCTCTTTCTTTTTCAGTGCCACCATGGCCTCCCCAACTGCATCCACCTGTCGAATCTCCAACTGCGGAACACCGGAAACATCCGATTTGACTGGTACTGATGAGGATGACAACACTACATTGCCGGAGGACTTCCCAGAGAGTGCGTCAATGAGAGTCTGGCAGTCTTCAATCTGCGTTTGGAATGCAGGCATTGACGCTTCTTCACGCAGACCGTCGGCGATTGCCAACTTCCTCTGTGCTTCTTCTGCGTCGCGTTGAGCACGAGCTTTCTCAAGACGTCGAGCGCGGTCCTCGTTCACCTTGGTCCAATACCGGTCGTTCGCCTCCCGGAAACGATATGCTGCCTCACGCTTCTCATTGAAGAGAGCGGTTAGTTGTGCCTGAACACCGTCTCGCTCCTCAAAAAGCTTGGTTCGGCCTGCGTACGCCTCGTCTGATTCCTTTTTGAGTCCGTCCAGTTCAGCTTTGATGGTGTCATAACGCTCAGAGATTTCCTTGGACTCCGGGTCATCAAGTAGCTTCTTCAGTCGGTCGGCTTCTTGGCGGTCGGCTTCAATTGACTCTTGGTCTGCCTGGAACTTTTCGACCATTCTACGCGTCCGTCGAGCCTGGCTAATTTCCTGAAGGGCACGCTTTTCATCCACAACTTTCATGCTACCAGACTCTACTTGCTTTTCCAAGTGGCTGAGAGATGAGAAGCATTAGTAGAAGGCAGTGTGCTGTCAAGGGAGTAGGCATACCTAATATGAGCGTCGACATCTGCTGCGGTTTTGTAAGGTGTCTTGCCACGAGCAGCCTGCAGATCCTTTATCTGAATGACACGTTTCATCAGGAAATGGTGAATGCGGGTTGACAGTAGGCGAACCTTTTTTTGAATACCCTCTTGAATCGCTTTGAGCTGCTCATGTGTCTTGCCTCGGTTTAATTTATTGGATGACTGTTGACTGCGTATGCTATCCAGTTCAGCCTTAAGAGCTGCCCGTTTATCATTTCCAGTACTAGGCTGGTTTGCCGAAGATATTTTTTCCCGGACGGCAGTCTAGGCATGGAGTTGTGAGCCTCGCACCGAGTAGGAAGTCGAGTAAAGCGCGTACAAGTTTAGTCTGCAAACCGTCAATTTCAGTTCTGATTCTCTCTTGCTCTGCATCATGTGCAGCCTTATCTGGCTTTCCGGAGCCTGTGGCCGCAGGCCCACCGAGATCGATTTTGGAAGGAGCGGGTGACGAGGGAACCGTGGAGTCAGGCGTCACTTTGGCACTGTGAATTTTCGCAGTACCGTTGCTGGCCGACGATTTGGATTTTGGGGCGGGCATTTTAGCAGGAAGAGATTGTATTAACGAAAATGACCAGGCCAAGTGGTAGAGTAAGCTGCAAGTAGTTGTGTGTGAACTTGAAAGCGAGCGTTTTTTTATTTTATGTATGTATCTATCAAATTGCCGCCTAGAACTCCGGTCTCCGGGACACGTTAGCACTCTTCTCATGCACACTCATGAATCCAAGATAATTAATGTGGTATAAAATACACGATTGCCAGCACAGGCAAAGTTAGAATACAATCTTGTGGTCTAGCTTTGCCACCTCTTTTCGACATTCCTCATACAACTCCCTGTAGTCATCGTCCTTCTCTGCCTCGGCATCCTTCTTCTGAACTTTGCGTTTTTGGTCAGGGCAAATCATAACGCAACTTGTTGGTCGTTTTGTTGAGCTAGCATGGCCGAGTTCCTCCTTAGACGTCACAAAGACATATGGTATCTGAGCTTCTTCTGAGAGCACTGGGAGGTGGGATATTATGTCTATAGGGTTGATATCTGCCGCCAACACAAGCAGTCTAAGAAGATATCAATCGATTGATCAAAGACGAAAGCGAAAGAAGTACATACCCCTTTTCCCCTTTGCGAATGCCCTTGACAACTTCCTTTACACCTCTTTTAACTTGCCGTGCTTTGGAGGCTGAGAAATGATGAGAAGATGAACGAGAATGCAAAAATAAGTAGGCGCACCCTTCTTGATCGTTTTGTGCAGCTTTTTCACAAGCTTTTTCTGCGCCAATGGCTGCGCAAGAGGAGACAAATCTTCCAATGGAATGATGATTTCTTTCTCCTTCTTCGCTTTTTTTGGGGACTAACATGATAAGTACATGAGAATATTTGGGAACATGCAGGCACTCACCTCAGAAGTATCAGCCATTTCTACATCTTCTGCCTCTGCCTCTGCATCATCAACTTTTGGCTTCTTCTCCTTTTTCTCTCGCTTCTCTGATTTAGGCATGTTGCGAGAGTTGACGCCGTAGCAAGGTAATTACTGCTGAAGACAAGAAAGTTCGTGACCTGACTAATGATCCGTCACAAAATCAAGCTGTCACGCTTCATATTGAACAAACACTTTGAAATATTCGTACCCGTAAGTGAAACGTTTCTTGGGTACTTGCGGTTAATATTATATGTGTGTGCACCACTATTAGGTCCACCACCAATCACCGAGTATTGGTTTCATCATTGGCTGATGGCACATCACCACTGCCCCTGAGTAAGCTAAGCCAAACCCAATTCATCCCTCGTACTTCGGCATCATACCACCAATTAAGAGCAATAGTAGTTGGGCCAGATTGCTGTACATAGTGCCACCAGCCAACTGGCAGGTACAACGTATCTCCTGCTTCGAGTGTGATATGCAGTGGGTGAGCTTCTGGGGGCAGTGAGCCAGGAAGGTCCGGGTTGATCACCGAAGACCAGCGAACTTGAGGAGTATCAGAAGAGGGAACGACGCTCAGACCGTTACTATTGTCGGTATAGCCGTAGACTGCGTGAGGATACATCCGTTCTGGGGCCAATTATAACTGTGATTCACATAGCATTGACAAGTCGTGTTACCTTGAAGACACCACCCTTCACAGGGTGGTAAAAGCGTGAAGTGTTTACTTCCACGTATCACAGTATATATATTCTCGTACGGATCTTGTCAACGTGTGAGATGTGGACGGGTCTCCTGGGCGCCATTCAATTAGTTATTACTTACCGCTATGTATACTCGTTATGCTTTTGCTATTCCCGATCCAAATGTTTACGGCATCAGGATTTCTGCCTGTACTTTATATTATGAGTGAGGGGACTCGGCTTAGTTGAGTTCCCACCTAGTGCTTCGGTGACCCATGGGATGTTACTTGGAACATCATCCCTAAGGGCACAAAATTCTGACGAATCATCGTTCGGCGACTCAAAGAAACGGCTGGAATATATATTCCCATTTTGTGATTGGAGATAAGAAGCGGGGAGGTTGTCACCGTCCTGTTCTGCTTAAAATGTGGATTAGCTCGTGTTCGATTTTTAGGAGGTAAACGTGTGCAAGTGCCTGCATTAAGTTGTTCAAGGAATTTCACCATGGAAACTTTCTCGACAAAAGGCTCCACGAAAAAGAACTTGCCTCCTGGGCCAGTTGCAATAGCATCTGCTTGCCTGATCTGCTCTCAGTCACAGAAGCGCTGAAATAAATGAACACTCGCCCATTGGGTGTGATTGCCACTGATACAGGTTGACCTTGCAGATTGGTCTGCAAGTAATCATCGGTCCATCGATTCAAGGCTGGGATTTGAAAACCTGAACTTCATATGACAAGCTGGTCTAAACTGTCTATAGACATGACGAGACCTTTGATGATAGCAGGCCTGGATATGTGGACTAGTTGTGCGAACTCCACTGCTGTCGGAGGGCTTTCGAGGGTTTGAATCGACGAGCCATTCATATCTAAGTAAATTTCGGCAAAAGAATAAGATCGGCCTAAGAATGGACTTGGTTACCATGATACTCTTGTGATATCCATTTTACGATATCGTGGGTTAGGCTGGGCGGTGTTGCTTGATCTAACTCCAGGGCCATCTGTGAGGCTCTGCTCACAATCTGCGGAAATGTGGCCCGATCGCGTGAAAGTCCACAAGATGAGTGTTACTTGAAAAGGCAAGTAGTATTTGAGGTCACATGCAACACGATCTTCATAGTCAGACGCGTTTCGATTCTCGAAACTTTCGATCATTTCCGGTGCTCAAACTTAAAGTCTCCACGCGCTCTGCACGCCTTCAACTCCTTGAGATGTCTGAGAAACGCCAAAGTAGAGTTACACGAAGCACGCGGCGTGCAAAGCAGGTATGTGTGGCATTCATGTGACCCGTTCCTGACGTTGAACGCACGCAGGTGTCCGCTCAGAAGACTCTATATGACTTGTTCCAGAAGGACGAGGAAACGAAACCTTCGGAAGAAGGTTCAAAGGAACTGGACGGAGCCAACGCGTCGTCTTCGATACATCCAATAGATATCATAGTCATTGATGACGAACCAACCCCACCACGTTCTAAGGCACCCCGCAGAGTCATACGAGGTACTATCCGTCAAAATCACAGTGAGTAATGTTTGATGTGAGCACTCTTCTTCTTCATCTCTGGTTCACAGTCCAGCCGACAAAATTGTTTCCCATTTTCGGAACCCCATTCATAACGCCCATCCAGTCTACTCACTCAAGTTCTACAACTGCGAGCAGAGACACCGGTGGAGATATTCTTGAACTATCTGACGATGAACAGCCACCGTCTTCCTCTTCGTCACCTCCAGAAATGGACTTGCTTCACCAATCACCACCAATCACCGTTTTATCATGTATCGAGGATATAAACGCGCCAAATAACAGGCCCGATACAGCCCTGGTACAGGCCACGGCGCTAAGAAGCCGAATATACGTTTCAGGAGATGTCAATCCTCCGGTAAAGCGACATGTGCCCCCAGGCGATATGACGCCGGATGCGCCATATCCAAATAAGGAGACGCAACATGTTCGTGGACTGCAGAATACTTTCAGTGCAAGTTCGGAGCCACCGAAACGTTACAAACGTAGTCCCCCAGATCCTACAGACGACACGTCTTTGGGTTTCCTTTCTTCCGTATTGCAGGGATATCAAGATCCTCCTCTTCAACCGTCAATCTTTCCCCGAATCTCCTCGCAGTCCGAACGTGAAGATTATCTTGGTGCTGACGGGCCTCGTGATGCCGCACATCATCCCGTAATATCTAGATTTTTGGATGGCGAGAATTATACCAATTGGACAGCTTCTGGGCCGCCACAGCAAGAAATATGGACCACCCGCTTCCGCCCCAGGCAAGCGGATGAAGTTCTAGGGAATGAACCGCGTGCGTTGTATATTCGAGATTGGCTCAAAGCTCTCGAAATTCGACTGCATGCCACAAACCCCCCTGCCACGAAAAGTAGTATAACTGGCACAGGCAGGCGGAAGGTCAAGCCGGACGCCCCCGAAAGGGCGCCCAAGCGGCCTCGTGTCATTCGAGCTGTGGATAGAAAGAGAGGCAGGAAACGACGGAGGCTGGATTCCGAGGACGAGTCAGATGTTTTTATTGCTGGCAGCGACGACGAAGACGATACCATCCCGGATCAGCCAGGGCAGGAAACCGATGACGATGATTTTAATTTTTGCCAGCGGACGCTTTCCCGTCTCCAGCGAAAGGACAATTCGCTGTTATTAGAGCGGCATCCACCGACCTCAGACATTGGTGTCGACACCATCCCGGCCAATCCAGATTATCAGTCCTCCGACGCTAATTTTACCGATATTCTAACGAATACACTTATTATAACTGGGCCTCCAGGGTGTGGGAAGAGCGCAGCAGTTTATGCGTGTGCAGGCGAGCTGGGGTGGGAAGTTTTCGAGGTTTACCCTGGGATTGGAAGACGCAGCGGCGCAAACCTCGATAATCTAGTTGGAGACGTGGGTAAAAATCACCTCATTCAACAGACGAGGCCAAAATACCGGACGGCAGCTGCACAATGTGAATCAAGAGCAAGCGCTGCTCTTTCGACGCTCTTCCCTAAAGGAGGGAAAGTCAACCCCAAACCCTCGCCAACACACTCAGATACCGAACATCCTAGTGATGTTGACACACACGTCCTCGTGGATGCTGCCAGTGAGTCCCTGCAGGACACGGTGGAACCACCTGTAGCCGTTGATGAACTAGTTGGCTCATTAAAAACAAATGGATTGGCGAAACCGTCTACTACTGCTCGGCAATCACTCATTCTCCTTGAAGAAGTCGATATATTATTCAAGGAAGACGCTGGTTTTTGGCCGGCAGTGATAGACTTAATCAAGGAGTGCCGCCGGCCCGTGATCATGACATGCAATGGTACTGTGCTCTAATCGTGTCGATTTTTCCAGAACTCAATCTCACCTTGACAGACATTAAACTTGTCCCCGTCGCGGATCTTCCTCTGCAATCCGTTCTGATGTTCCAACCTTGCCCTTCCGAGCCCGCTGTCACGTTTTTGCAATGCCTTTGTGTAACACAGGGATACGCTATCCCAAGAGATAAGTTAATCGAGCTTTACGAAACCACGTACATCGTGCAGAGTATGGATCTTCCAGACGCGCCGCTCAACCCCAGAACCGAACCACCACCACCACCGGATCTCAGGCGATCTATTACTCAGCTGCAATTGATTTGTACTGACGCCACCCACGAAGCTAAGGTCCCTCAAGAAGCACAGGGGGCCGCTGAAAACTTTTCGTCACTCCCTATGACAATTTCCGCCCAAGGCAGTGCTGATGTTTCTGAGACATCGACGGAGGAGCTGTGGCGATGGGCTTCCACTTACACGGATTGTGTTTCGTATACAGACAGCTATCTCTGCAGGGCGCCATTGGATGGACATGAGGTGAGGGCAACAAAACACATTTTTCCCGCCGCTTTCCTGACATTTCACTATCTGAGGCCCTGTCATACAACTTATCTGAATCTTTGCTTGACGATGAGTTGGGTCACGCCATACTAATCCGGCCATCCCACGTCTCTGACACGAGAGATGCACTTGCCTTCTATCACAATGACGAGCTCATTGTGCAGGATGCCATCCACCTTTCACGTGGTAAACACGAGGTTTTGGGTGGTATTCCGATCACAACGTCGATCAACCCCGCGGCTAGTGGTTCTAATACTGACATGGAAACCAGGCTCTTCCGAGCTCGCGTGGAGCATCAAGCACAGATGCTAACCGCATTGCAGGACATCGTTCAACCACCCGCACCTCTCATGCCCCAGAGCAGCGTGTACCTTGATTACATACCGTGGGTGAGATTTATGGTTAAAGTGGATGATATTCTTGAGCGATTAGCGTGGGATGAGATGGAGAAGGTGAAGTCTGGGAGATTAACGAGGAATAGTATGAAGGCGAGACATATACGGACTATTGATTTAAGAGAGGATCAACATCGGGCGTTGGTTGCTACTAGAATCCAGGGGCTCGAGGAGGGTTGATGGAACTGTGGATATTTTACGAGAGTTGCTGTGTTGTAGCCCTGCGATAAGCCTGTGATCTGAATTCTCGTGTGATGGTATAGCCTGGTATACTCAGGCATTTCACCGGTGTTGTAAACTTTCCCTCCTCCTTGCCAACTGAGTGAGCAGAGAAAGGTTTCATGAAAGCTGAAATAGGAATAAATCTTGGCAAACTTCACTCGTTAATTTAACCTTTTTTGGAGGTGAGCGTTGCCACGTGCTCTTAACCCACGTTGCTGTACGCCGTATCTGGTAACTGAGTTTTAGTTCTATAACGTCGACATTCACAAAGTCATTCACATCGACCATCCTTGGGCCGTCTCTTGACTCCTCTTCAACATTCTATTTACTCAATCTAACACAGGCATAATGCCTGCATCTACAACGACTGCTACGATCAAGCATGTCAATCTTTATTCTCAACCGAAGGATACTGGCGGCGGCACCCCTGCACTGAAAGATGTATCCAGACATTCCCCAGTCATTTCTCTTCCCCCTCTCGATTATTTACAGCAGCATCGCAGGGGCTCCATCACAGATCCATCTCTACATGCTGCTTCGGCGAATTCGTCTACAGGTCCGCGTCATATAGATGGTATTGATTTTGGTTCCCGTGCTATCATCCGAGTCCGTCGCTAATGCGTCGGTATCCTCTCAGGACCACGTCCAGCTGCCAATTACACTTTCGGTGATGGCGGCGGCTCAACGCACAAGTCTGAGTCTTCAAGTAAACAAATGCGCAAAATATTACGTTCCCCATCGGTAGAATGGGAGCCTGCAAAGGGTATTGCACCTCTACAGACATCACTTCCCCCAAACGGGGGAACCAGTGAGTTTGAAGCATCATTTGTTGTACGCATCTTGTGAACATAAAGGTGGCAACGTTGTCAGAAACCACCGATCACATGAACGTGGACAGCAGTAATGAGAAACAATCGCCCAGATTTAATACACGACAAGCAGAAGACAGTGATCACAGTTCACGAAGGCAATCGATTGCTGTAAGTCACTGACGTCATATTCGAAAAACCGATTTTGACAGATCTACAGAATTCTTCGGATTCCCAAATGCCACATGGAACGAAACGAAAGACGTCTACTTACAGGGAATCAAACGCAAGTGACGACACAGATTCGCAACTGGTAGGACCTGGGGTACCTAGTCCCATGAACATCGATTCAGAAGGACGCGCACAAAAACGGCGAGGGTCGACCGTCGAGATGAGTAGGATAGCCCAGCTGAGCATATATGACCAGAGGCGACATTCAGTGCATGCTGGAGCGATAGCGTCAAGGGCGGGCCCAGGGATCTCGGGAGGAAATGGGCACTGGTGGTTGAATGAGAGACGGGATTCTCTACCTCCATCGTTCCCAAACGGGACCACTAGTGGCTACCCCTCGGCATTATCCGGCGATCAGCCACATGGTCGACCTGCTGCACCCTCGACGCCAGGCAGCATGGCGACTTTCGCGTGGTCTGCAGCACAACACCCGGACGGCTCGCAAGATCCTAATATACAGCACCATCCCCGTTCTTTCGAAACACAACCTATGCAGATGACCATGATGCCCCCGATGACATTTCCGCCAGACAGGCGGATGTCGGTGCCAGAAAGTTCGACTTCTACAATAGGCCCGACAAGAAATATCCGCTCACGGTCCCGACCTCCATCACGTCAATTACGCGAAAATAGCCAGACTGTCACTACTGCTGTAGGGCCTGCGCCACCTGCGGAGGAGCCTACTTCGGCTCCTTCTCCGTCATCTAGCCTGAAACCGCCGAAGGAGCCGGGATCTACACCTTACTCTCGTTCACCCGAGCTGCGAGTTTCGCATAAGCTTGCCGAACGAAAGCGACGGAAAGAAATGAAAGACCTATTTGATGAGCTGCGGGACCAGCTACCCGCAGATCGGGGCATGAAGGCAAGTAAATGGGAAATACTTAGCAAAGGTATGCAGACCGGGTTTCTACACGCGCGTCAATCCTTGACATAATGCATGCAGCTATCGACTTTGTTACCAATTTAAAACAAAGTCACCAAGATATGGTTCGTGAGATCGAGATGCTGAGACACGAGCTGGAAAGCATGAGACAAGGCATACCATCTTTTGGTCCAGGAGCACCACCCCACGCTATGGTGTATGGGCAGGGCGCACCAGTTCCAGGACCTTATCCACCACCTCCAGGAGCGATCTCCCATCCTCCACACCCGCATCAGCAACCGCCCCATCCGCCTCAGCCACGACCGCCATCGTCGGACAATCCATATCCAGCAACATCCACCACCCTTCCTCCAGCTCCAGCAGGAGCACCACCAGCAACCAATGGTGTTGCGAGCATACCAGCGAACAAGTCAGAGGTACAGCCGATGTAGTTGGTGGACCTGTTCTGGTCTTTCCTGGCCTCTTCGCCTCTGCTGAATTCTACGATTTCTTTAAGTTACGAGCTTGTGATAGTCTTAGCATGGTTGTTCTCATTTTTATGGACAAATTTTCACGATCACATGAAGTGTATATAGTCTTCTCCTTAGGTTTCCTCTCGTCGCAATTGCTATGATGACTATCAAGCATCCTTCAGATCATCTGCCTTGTCCCGATGATCAGGCATAGGAGAAAGAAGCTAGCGCTACATGCTAATTGATTAAATTACCTGCCTTATGTCAGCATGTGAGCCTTGTTCTCCAACTGCCACTTGCTGCTCCCTTGTGAAAACAAAATTATATACATGCTCTCTGGCGATTCTGTCCTTTCTGCTCGTTAACTCGTCGCTGTCCTAGTTGTCTTCTGCGCTGATTTCCTGATACCACCATCAAGACTCGTCTTCACTCCGGATTCAAGCTATCTTTACAATGCCACCAAAATCGGCTGAATCTCTTCTATTTCACAAGAAGAAGCCAATAAAGAAGGAGCCCTCTACGCCGTCGACGACTTCACAAGGCTCTCAACCATCCCAATCACAGCAATCCCAGTCACAGCAATCCCTCCGCAAATCCGTTACTCCCCGCATACAGCCTACCCCACCTGCTGGTGATGCAGATGACAGTTCTAAGCTCCCTGATGGCGAGTTTTCCGAATTCAAGCTTATGTCCTCTGCTCTCAATGGGTGGAAGTATGATGTTATGAAGTTTGATTCGAGAAAGACTATAGACATATCAACCTGGGAGGAGCCGATAAAGTTGAACAGGAAGGAGTTGAGAAGGGAAGAACCTGGTTCATCCTCTCAAGTGCCTGCGGGACATATGCTGGGGCCTGACGGGAAGCCTGTTGTTGGCTCAGATGGAAACATCGTTATGGTTGACGCGGATGGTCGACCGATAGCGAAGGACGGTGCTGAGGCTCAGTCGAAGGACAAGGACAAAGGCAAAGCTGGTGGGCGGAAGAAATTTCAGAAGAAGACACGGCAAGTGTTCTTGGTGCCTGAGGCAATCCGTCAGCTGCGACGCGAGGAGCGTTACCCCTGGGTGATGGAGGACGCAAAGCAGAACGAGATGTGGGTAGGAAAACTGGAGGAGGTGGCAAGGGCGGAGACACACGCTCTCTTTATGCCAGCTGCACAAGAATTTTTCAAATTCGTACCTGCAAATCGCTGGTACAAGTTCCAGAAGAAGCCTAAACATCACATCCCTGGATTAGAGGAGGCGGAGGCTCTGGTATCTTGTTTACTGCATATGCATTGCTGTGATCTGATGCTCCCCATCAGATGGCCAAGATTCAGAAGAATAAGGACCCGGAACGTTGGCTGCTACGCCGGAGAAAAGAGCAAGGACTTTCGTCGGCAACAGCGGAGACGTTCAAAGCGGAGGCAGAAAACCGTGTTATATCTGGCAGCTCGTCACTAGTCTACTCGTCTGGACAGAGTCGAGCTGTGGGTGGACGAGCACTCCGGACAACAAACCGTGGGGCTCATGGTGGCGGCGACGACGACGACGAAGGCGGTCCCAGAAGAAAGAAGGAGGAGAATGATATGGAAGGAGACTTGGATGAGCAACTTTTTGATGATGAATTTGCGGATGACGATGAGGCAGGTCCTGTTGATATGGACGAAGAGGAGGCCAAAGAGTTAGAGGTATATCAGCCGTCCGTTATTCTCATTGTAGCGCTGACATCCCCACAATAGGAACGTCTCAAACGAGAGTATAAGAGTGCCAACAAGACCCGCGAGGGCTACGTCGACGAGTCGGAGTCTGAGGATGGAGAGAGTCAGCTGACGAAGGACGGCAAATCTCTGAAGAAACTCATGCGCAAGCTGGAGAAGAACGCAGCATACGATAGCGATGAAGAGCGTAATCCGTATGCGAGCTCAGTGTGTCCCTTTCCTAACTCCCGTGTGTGCGTGCTAATACTACGGCAGAATGACGAGGAGGAGGAGGAAGAAGAACCAGTTCCTCCTCAAGAACCACCTCAAGAGACTAAATCTCGATCAGCTTCTCAACAACCAACTCCGAAACCATCGCAGCCGCCCACCAGCACTGCTCAAAACGGTTCTGCTGTTGGCTCTCGCGCTACTTCGCCGGCGCCTGCGAGCATGGGCGGTCATTCTATTGTTGCAAAACGCGCCACAAGTCCCAAAGCACCGAAACTTAAGACAACTTCTACAAACAACGGTCGCGTAACTAGTGGACAGGGTACTGGAAGTAGGGCAGCCAGTCCCGTCACTGGTAGCAGGGCAACTAGTCCTTCACCTCTAGCAAAGGGTCCAGGCAGCCCGACGCCAAATGGACAACCAACGTCGAATAAACGCAAGGCCGCTGATGAGCTCGGCGGTAATGCGGCGTCGGCGGGCGCTGCAGTGAATGGTGCACCGAAGCCGAAGAAAACGGAAACCGCTCCCCACCGGCCCACCCCCGGACGGCGAATTGGAGGAGAAAATGCTCGTCAAGTGGTTACAGAATACGCCCAACGCGACGACGCGGGACTGTATTCAGCATTTCACGCCTTACTTGACTACAGATGCGAAGAAGGCGAAGTTTACGGCGATGGTGAAAGAGGTCGCTCAGCTGAGGGGGGGTATCCTAATCTTGAGGAATAACGAGGCTTCTGCAGCTGCCTCGCCGACATCTTAACTCACTGTGACTTAGGGAATTGTACTTTAGATTTCTATGAACGACGACATCGTGTTCTGGATTGATCTAGGTCCTATGAGGTTTTATGCAACTGGTTTGGTCGGATAGCCTTGGGATAACCCAAGTGGAAGAAAAACTGCATCACATTTATGTTCATGGTCGAGGTCAGTCGACATCTTCCAGAGTATATCATAGGCGATTCTTATGGTCCTCTGTAGGCACTAGTACTCTTCGGAGGCATTCAATTCGTGCCAGTCGGTGGCCGGTCAGGCTGGCGGGGACCAATCATATTGCAGCAGCATTAATTGCAACAATTCACGGAGGGTGATAAACTCTTCGGCATCTCTGCAGGCATACTGAGCATATCACAACGTTCGAGATGAGTTCGCTTTCTACTGGTCAATGATGCTGTCTTGCTCGCCTGTTTTTCAAAGGCCACGCGGGACGTCTTAAGATCTTACTACTGTCGAGCAACTCAGGCCAAGGTGCATGACCAGCGTCATGCTCAAAAATCAAATGCCAAAAAAGGAAGTTAGTATTCGTGTTGGGTGGCTAACCAGCAGAATGCCTTTGCCCACCACATAAAATAGGCAGCTTGGTTCGTCTTTCTCATTCTCTCTTCCTTCCTCCTTCCATCACCTCGCTTTTTCCTTCTCACTCACTATTATACCAGTCCTCTCTTTTCGTTCGTCTTCTACATATCGCCATGTCACGTCTCTCTGCTATCCTCCTCCTCGCCACCAGTGCCGTCTACGCGTCCGTCACCCCCGCTCACGAATCTCATACCGAGAACAAGCCTCCTGGTAACAGGTGGTATCATGAAGACGATCATCCAGTACATGCCCTCTTCAAGCGTGGACCGGTCGGCGATGGTATTATTTATCCCGCGACAGGAACGCCCGGTAAGCCTTTGTATCTAATTTTCTTCACTCTCGCTTACTCAACGCGCATGTTCAGAATGGTCCGCCGGCTTCCCCCCAGCTACTGCGGATACAACAATGCTCCCCCAGGCTTGGGTGGATGCTCTTAACGCGGCCGCCTTGGCGGGCAAGATTCCCGATATTCCTCAGTCTACAAGTACCAACGGATTGGATCCTGTATACCCCACTGGATATGACCCGATGAGCGCGACTGTTTGCTCCTCAACTGCCAAGTGTGTTACGGCAGGTGACGTGTGGGATGCTCCGCCGGGTGTTATCGCCCTTAGTTTTGACGATGGTCCGCTACCGGTACGTCCCTAGTTATTGGAATGCGTTGCTCAAACGATAGCTGATCCATCGCGCAACATCCAGGCGTCAGATCAGCTGTATCAGTTCCTTGCTAACCATTCGGAACATGTGACGCACTTCTTCATTGGCACCAACATTCTCCTGTATCCCGAGGAGTTCAAAATCGCCTTCGAGACGAACCAGGATGATATCGCCGTTCACACTTGGACTCACCCATACATGACCACCAAGTCGAACATCGAGATCCTCGCCGAGCTCGGATGGACGATGGAACTCATCCACAACTCGACGGGCGGGCGTATCCCTAGGTACTGGAGGCCGCCTTACGGTGACTCCGATATGCGCGTCCGGGCTGTCGCAAAGGAGGTGTTCGGGCTCACAACCGTCATCTGGAATCAAGAGTGCGTGATTCTACTGAACACGAGTCCATGATTACCGATACCGACTTCATTCTAGCACTGATGACTGGACCTTGAGCGAGCCTGTCCCATTGACCACGCCAGAAAAAATCCAACAGCAGATGACACAGTGGTTGACCGGTATGTTGTTGTCATCATTGTGGTGTCTGATACTGATCATGCCATGCAGGTTCAAAGACCCCCGGACTTGTCATTTTGGAACACGAGTTGTCTGATCTATCCGTCAAGTCATTCATAGACGCATACCCGATGATGGTTTCGAATGGCTGGACAAGGTTATCTCTTGCTCAGTTGGATGCTTCAGCCTACCAGAACGCCTGGAACTCAACATCGCAAGTCATCCCAGCAAAAGTAGGCGACTTGGCCGTTAAGCCCCCGGCTCGTCCCAGTACTACTGCAAAACCGATGGCAACCACTGCAAAAAAGTAAGTTGATTTTCCTTCAGTGTCAACGCAACTGATTATATGACAGGCCGACTTCGTCCTCGGCGCCGTCGTCTGGAAAACCTACTTCTACCAAGAAGCCTCTTGGTAACCAGAAGAGCGGGGCGACTCACTTCAGCGTCGCGTCCCTTGCACTTACTGGCATCACCGCAGCCATCGTCGCAGCTGCAGTTGGAACTATCATGGCATAAGGGTACCGGAATTTTGCAAGAGACATTCATGGACTTCACAGATTACTATCCTACTTGTACAACCATACACATCTTGGCTTACATCTCATTATTCTTGGCGAACATGGAATATTCACACTATCATACAATCATCATGGGATCTTATTTTCGACTAAGACTTAACGCGATCTGATGAGCAGATCATCTTGACAAGGATATGTTAGAGTTTGGTATTTCACCCTTCGTCATCCTTCGTTGTTCGAATAGTCCCGACTACGTATATATACCTACGTCGTAGACTGTCCTCTCCTTGTCGTCTCCCGCCATGTCGTAAACACTTCTTACAGCGCCGTTCTCCAGCTCCAATAGGATAGTGTTACAGTATGTCACTTCCTCGACGTCGCAGTTCTCAACGTTGTTTTATCTAGTCGTTCGAGAGCTTGATCAAGACACCCACATGATGTAGTACAACAACATGAAAATTCAAGGTAATACATGGGAGTTGCCACATGAGGTACAATAGTGAGACATTTGTGTACAGCCAAATCTGCTAAATTACAAGTACGGAAAAGGGCGATCGTGAAGGTCGTTCAACAATTCGTAAAAGAATGAGGAACATGAAAAAAAAAACCCCATGAACGAGCAAACGCGGAGAAGCGGTATGGAAAGGAAGTCCAGGTATATGACACCGACTCAATACGCGTGAGCGCGGGTGTGACGTGCTCGATGTAAAGGTTGTATGCAATGGAGACAGTAAGACTCCGTCAAAATGCAGTCCGTAATACACTTCAGAGACTCAATTATGACAAAATGCTGGGCCACTTAATTCGCAGGCCCTCTAGCCAGCGCATGTAGAGCAGTTCAGAGATAGGTGACTTGCGGACGGGCGATCCAGAGCTATCAGCTTTGAGGGAGCTTAATGATGAGGCGCTCGAGTCCATGGGGAGTCCACTGATATCTTCTTGGACTTCGGTGACCACAAGGCCCTTTGCAGTCATCTCGCTCTTCCGAATGACGCGTTTGTGAGGGAATAGTCCCCGAGATGTTTGAACGTGTTGTCGGACAGCGGGGTTTCTAGCACATTTTGAAAATAAATGAATGGGATCTCAGTTCAGTTGGTGGATACGCACTCGTTGATACCAGAGAGCATGTCAAGAATAACGTTGTAAGTTAGAGCAGGATTCGCCTCTCTCAATTCGGCAAAGCCACGAGATATCATACTGAGTGACTCGATCTCTCGAGCATCCATATCATCTCGGATTGCCTGTCGTGTATCATCACTCTTCTGCAGTGGTACATTTTGAAATAACTTACGTTTTGGAGAACGGGGAGGACGACATCATCAATCATGACCCTTCCCGCCCGCTCGGAATCAGATACCCTCCGCTTAAATGATGAGAGAGGCCGGTCTTTAGATGGAGTAGTAGGGGATGATGGCGAAGTTTCTCTACTCCTAGTGCCGACGTACTCTGCAGATAGTCTGAGAGAACTGGCTGTGTCGACCTTTTTGACGGGTCTGATGGTGTCTACGCCGGAACCTAGATCTGCTTCCCGCATGATAGTACCAGCACCAGTCATCTTGTGTCTTGCAGCGTACGATGATCTCATTGCCGAGCGGATGGAGCCGGTGTACGCTGGAGGTGCGCCCAAAGGCGTTTCGTCATCTGCAGGGTGGGTAACATGGGATGGCGGTGTCCTTGGTTTAGCACCATCTACAGACTCGCTTTCTAAACCTTCTGCAGCAGCGAGGAGTGATGAGATGTCTGGTTCATCAAGAGGAGTCTTGATGGCAACAGTGGAGTGCGCTGCACCAATGTTTATTCCGATCCCCCCAGAACCGAGCGGGGCGCTTCCATTGACAGCTCCCCCTGTTTCAATCGAGCCTTCGTCGTCCTCGTATATCGAGGGCTCTTCGTCACCCATGTCTTCATCGTCCATCTCAGGCATCAAATCCTTAGCAACACTACTAAAGGTACCCATGATGGAAGTCGACTTGACGGTGTCGAAGTTCCAGTCACTTCGAATTGTGTCGTTGCTCTCCCACATTGCCATGCCACGAACAGTCGCTTGGTATGCTGCAGGCTGACCTTTCTGTGGTGACTTGGCACAGAACTCCTGGTACCTCTCGACCAGCTCTATGAGATACGATGTCCTCCTCGCGCTTTTGATAAATCTATGTTGTAAAAGCTCCTTGGCTGTAGGACGCTACAGTGACTGTCAGGGCAATTCAAGCACAGGAGAAAGAAGTCCGAGCTCACATCAGCAGGATCTTTCGTCAAACAGAGTGACACAAATTCCTTGAATGCAGCAGAGAATGAACCTTCAAGGACTGGTGGTTTCGCTTTTGGAATAAGGAAGAGAACCCTCATAGGGTGGTACTCGGCCAGTGGTGGCTCCCCTTTTGCCATTTCTATAGCTGTGATGCCTAAGCTCCACATATCCGCCTTCACGTCGTAACCCGCCTGTCGGATGACCTCCGGTGCCATCCAGAATGGAGTACCCACGAATGTGTGTCTCAGCGTACTGGTTAGTTGTGCCGCCACTCCGAAGTCGGCAAGTTTGACCTTTCCGCTAGCAGAAAGCAAGACATTGGCAGCCTTGATGTCACGATGGATGGTGCCTTCCGCGTGCAGATAATCGAGACCTAACAGAAGCTCCCGACAAACAACTGCGATGTGCGCTTCAGAGAATACGCCGCCTTTCAGGAGGTCAAGACATGATCCCCCAGCCAAATACTCCATGACAATCCAGAGCTTGTAAGCAACAACGAATGACCCGTAATAGCGGGTGACGTATTCCGAATCACATTGAGCGAGACTGGCAATTTCTTGTTGAATTTCTGAGATATCATCATCAGAGTCTTCCAAATCTATTTCGAAGATAGAGAGATGAGCTCCAACACGATATCAAGCCCCACTACACACCAATCTGCTTGATAGCAACTATCTGCTTTGTTTCATTGTGCATGGCCTTGTATACGACCCCGAAGCTGCCTGTTCCCAGCTTCTCGATAAGCGTATACTGGCTGGCTGGGTTGTTGGTTGGAACGGGGTAAGGCTCCCTGGGATACGTCTCCCTGTCCTGGCTTGTCTGTGGCGACATTGAGCACGAGCGAGAGGCCGGCTGTCCATTGCCAATGTTAGTCACTGAGAGCTTTCTGAGGCGACTGCTAGGCGACATGATGGCCTGAGCGGACAAAGCATTGACAGGGCCTAGCACATGTTGTGTGGCATCAACTCATGCCCAACAAAATTAAGAAGACTTGCTCCATGTACACGTGTTCAGGGGATCCCCGTCCGTATTCTCAAGTAGTCTGTGAAAGGATTGGATGGAGCAGATAGGGAGGAAACGGACTGACCGAGTACGCCGGGAAGGACTTTGATGTCGCTACCCTTGATGTCAGGGTCAGTCAGGCTAACTTGATTATCACAAGTGCACGAAGAAACCGCAAGGCTCTGATGTTTATTATGATTCTAGAAGACTTTGGAACTCCAGACGGTGGGGATATAGTGTTGTCACAGATATAGTTTCGAATGGCGGTTGGAGATTCAACATGGTTAAAGAAACACGAGGCCGGTACTACGATAATAGCCAACTGGGATCAACATCAAGTTTGACCCGGGCATGTTGTAATTGCACCCATCCCAGGACCGCGAGAGTGCTCATGCGCTCATGTCCCATATGACACAGGTACTGATCATGCAATGGTCAAGTCACAATCAGTGCATTTGTCTCAAAGAAGTATGCTGGATCAACTTCCAAGGAAAGGAGTCATGGCATAGCATGCATGTCGAGTTGATCAAGGCGTAGGGCATACAAATATGAAAATGCAAAAACAGAAAAATCTCCAGCATGATGATGGGCCCTCTCACACCCAGCCAACAGCACATTCACGCTTATGCCTTGACGGCATATTTGCGAATGGGGAAGTGTATATCCTTCTTCTTTTGCTTGAGCGTCTTCAATGATTGCTCGCGCTAATGCAGATATGTAGCATAATTAGAGTATAGCTTGCATGGCGAGTGTATTGCGCACCTTGGTCATTCTCCGTCTGATCGCGCGCGTCTTCTTTGGCCGGAGATCAAGAGGGAGGAATTTCTTGTTCTTGTAGAACTCCCGGAGGTTTTGGCGTTGCTTCTGGTTCATCACAGTCAAGACCCGTGCAATCGACTTGCGCACAATGTTGCTAGTTAAGTTAGTCCTTTCGCATTGGACATTTAAGAATTCTAAACGTACATCCTGGTGAGTTTTGAGGCCGAGCCACCAAGAATCTTCTGTACACGCAGCGAAAGAAGCTCGGTCTTGAGCTCGTTGAGTTGCTTGGTCAAGTCATTCTTCGACCTATATATGCCACGCAACAAATTGTTCCGCAATCAGCGCGATATCTTCCATTAGCATTACGGGCTCACTTAGACTGGAGCTCGTAGGCCTTAACTTTGCTGCTGGGCATTTTGAGGGATGTCTGTACAGTGAAATGAAAAGATGGTTAGCACTGAGTCTAACAGATCGACCAAATGGATGCGGAAAAGAGCGGAGCGAGACCAATATGCGTGGAAACAGTCCAGGATGTTGCAAGAACATGGTCGAACAGCATAACGGCTAGATATTTACCTTGAGGGGGCTGTCGTACGGTACGTCCGCGACGGGCTCGTTAATCCTGGCGCTACGCGATGTGGTACTATACAGTTTATTGAGCCACGTTTCCCACGCCCATAAAAGGTATTCCCCTGTGGGTCACGGATAATGTTTTCCAAAATCTAATATATGTGCTACATATTGATGTTACTGGTTGCTTGCTTTCACTAATTCATCAAAGCTTACAACCCCTCCAAAGATATCCAATGAACTAGAGTGTTCGGAATGTGTTATCTATTAAAAACATCAAGGGATCGTGCTTACCTGCCATACGTCAAGTCCACTTGTCCTCCCGAAAGTCTATTCACCGTTTCCAAGTCGGAAATGCCTGAACAAGCGTCGAGTCAGGAGGAAATATACCAAGGTACTTGACCACCTACTTTTAGCTCCTCCAGCATATGTGGTAGAAATCGTCACCCATTCGCCAAGCTCTTATGAAAAGTCAGTAGCGAAATGACAACATCAAACGATGCGCAAACTTTTTACGAGCTCTTCGTCAATACCTTGGCATAATCCTTCCACATCAGCTGCATGGATGAGAAACTCGCTGCAACACGAAAGATTATCGCGACGGAGACAAGAGTGCCCATGAGCCTCACTTGCAATACTGTGCCAGCATGTCGAGATTCTCTGGACACGAAAAATTCAGCACCTATTGCATGAAAGATGATGAAGAGTTTTTTACTCTTTACTTACCTTTGTTCACCTCCATCGTAGTGATATCCTGCCATTTATTCATAGCAACAAACCACTTATCTCCTCGCCGACGACAGCTGAAATTGTCATGAGATCCTCATGTCCATCGAGTAAAGTAAATGACATGCCTAACGTCTACAACAAGCTTGTCCTTCCCAACAAGAGATGAGATTGTCTGCAGACGCTCCAAGTCGAAGTTGCCGCCGGGAAAGAGGTAGGATGTGACGATGATCTAGGGGAGGAGTTAGTTGGCGCCTTGCGCGTATTGCTTGTCTAACCTTACTCGCACCCGCATCAAGCCATTCTTTGGCATTATCAGCGGTGATACCCCCGCCGATCTGTAGGTGATCTAGAATTAAGGATACGTCGGTCAAAAGCATCGTCTGAAAACGATATGATGGACACGAACCCCGCCATTCTGCCAATGCTCTCCTGGCTGCCTCGTCGTTCCGAGGCCCCAATTTTATGACATGACCGCCCTCCAGACTATTGTCACGATACTTTCCCGCGAAATATTCTGGAGGTTGTCTGCAGGGATATTCGTAAATCAGAGAAAGGGCCGAAGTGTGTATACGCACGTTGCGACAAAATTTGTCTTCAATTCCGAATCATTGCGGTCCGAAAGAGTACCCCCAACGATTTGCTTTACTTGTCCTTCATGTAGGTCAATGCATGGACGGAACCTGCTACGACGTTGCTCAGGAGCCATTCTCGGAATTGTCCGAGAAGTTGCCAACTACAAGTGCTCCAGAAAACGCGTCTGAGATTAAATCCACCACAAGTTGATTGTATCTTCAATTGATGGTATCATACATGTACACAGGCGTTTTCAAAGCAATCCCAAAGCGTGACAATAGCTCTCGTGTTTTAATACTCGAAGGAGGCCTCCATGATTCTCGTCAGATGCTCTCTCCCATCCTCGCCCGCCACGTTTCCGATGTTCGGAGCCAAATCCAAAACGCGACGTTGCGGAAGCGTACCTTCGACCAGCATCGAGATGTCACTCTTGTTGTATCCCACGGCCTTCAGTCCACGAGGAACACCGAGTCCATCGAGGAAGGATGCAATAGACTCGTACAGATATGCACCAACCTCAGAGTCAGGGATGCTTGTTATCGAAGGGTCGGTAACAGTCACACCGTTGAAAACGGCAAGCGCTTCACGATGACGGTCGGGAGAAGATGGAGCAGTGAATTGGAAGACCGCGGGTCCAGTCAAGGCGACACTACAGGATTCACGTTCATTCTCCGTCTTTTCAAAAGGTCAGTATTTGAATTACCTGACGCCGTGGGGAATGATGGGATGGTCAACCACGTATCCAGGGTGCTTGTACTTCGGGCCTTTCTTGTTCAAGCCTGATATCTACAGGAAAGCTACTTAGTCCTGATTCCTGATGCCATCTGCTCTACATACCGGGTAGCTCATTCCGTGGCACAGGTGCACACCAGCATTTCCGAAGCCAATACCAGCAAAGGAAGCCGCGAGGCTAGTTGTAAATCAGAAGAGTGATGTGGGAAACGGGTAGGAGACGTACAGCATCTGGCTTCTCGCCTCATGGTCACCGCGATCCTTGGCAATACGAGGTAAGTACTTTACAGTGGTACGAAGAGCCCACATCGAGAAAATATCTGCGACGGGGTTGCTTCCTTGGTAGGCGGGTCGCAGAATTGGATTTGCGGGGCGTGGTGTCCGCTCGGTGTAACTAAAGGATCACTCTGTTGCTTGCCTATCGAAATTCAAGTGCAGACTCACGGAATGGCAGTGTAACTCTCCAAACTGTGGAACAACACATCCAACCCTGCGCTGATGTGTACAGCGGTTGGGCAGCTCTCCGTGTTAGCCGTGTCTACGACGCCCAAGACAGGCTTAAGTGCACGATTTGCGATGCCAGTCTTGAAAGCACGTGAAGTGACATCAAAAATAGCCGCACCGGTGGTCTCAGATCCAGTACCGGCAGTGGTAGGAACTGTAAGTTCGTGAGTGAGAGTCACACAATATTGATGCAGACATTTCAACCTGCAATAAGAGGCCGTAAGGTCTGGGAGATCGGAAGACCTTTGCCTACGGGGGCATTAACGAAGTCCATGAGATCAGCATCCTTGTAAACAGTGAACCTAAAAGGTGTGAGGGAAACATAACATGAACGAAATATAGGCCTTACAAGTTTGCTGTTTTGGCGGTGTCGATGACACTCCCACCACCGACACTATAACCATGGTGAGTCGCGGTTACACACGGTCGACCGTGACTTACGCCAAGAAGTGGCTGAAATCATGTTGTCTCGCCCAAGCGATGGCCTTCCTCCAGCTCTCTTCTGTGGGCTCTGCAAGCACTTGATCATATACCTCGAATGAAAGATCTTCTTGGGATTCCAAAGACTCGAAAGCCTAAGATCAAAATCGTTATTGGCACTGCGAAATTGTGTGACGAGATTGCTTACAACTTGCATGGGCTTCAATTTGGCCACAATGGGGTCCGTAAAGACGCCAACCTATTGAGGATAATGATGATCATGGTGCGAAGACGTGGGAAGCGATCTGACCTTGCGGGCTTTCATGTTCTTGAGGTCCATACCAACCTCGCGGGTGACACCCTCTCCAAATCTCAAATTCGATGCTGCAACCTGAACAGGAGCTGTAAGCAGTTATAGTGCTTCTTTAACAGAACGAACCTCGAATGCATACTCCTTTTCGACAGTTTGGACGGGAGTCGCGAACTTCCTGAGTTGGTTCAGGGCAAGAGCACCGTGATGTGCATGGTTATGAGTTGCAGATCTGCAGCCATGGCATGGACATGCTGAATGCTGGGATGCATTGATGAGACGAAAGATTGTACTCCTCGTTGCAGCTGGTGCCATGGTGTGAACTTGGAGGTCCAGAAGTCAGATTTGGTGCCGCGTTGGAACGGGTTCAACGGAATAATATAGCGTGAAGAAGACCACGTGAGAGGTAATATTAATACACGTGGGGTAGTCATGTACAACTCTTCTAAGAGACTATAAAGAGGCTCCAGTATCATATAAACACACACTTCATGAGCACATCCATAGTATGATATAATTTTTACAAGCAGCTGTTGGTGCACAACGTTGAATTCAATGGGGGGCGGGACTTAGGGCGGGACATCCTATCAGTTCCTTATCAGGCTTTAGCAAAAACTCATTCAACCCTGCACTACCCTGCACATCTTTCATTAGACTCTAAGTAGATACCACTCGCTACATCATTCAGAAATTCTCCTTGATTTGGTGCTTTGCGGTTCTCATTCCAATATGCATATGCAAGGTTTATAGCATCTAATCGAGCCAGCTGCGTAGCTGGTCGTGGACGATAAGTAGTGTTGACCAAGCCAAAAATAGACACCTGTCAATGCAAAATTATTCTTGTTTTGTGCCTCGTTGATATATCACAACTCCCGGCTTTTGTTGTTGCTATCATAGACTGCGCCCACTCCTTCAGCGCACTTACACTGGCCCTCGCCAAAGTCATTCCTTTCATCTTCTGCCATGAAGTTAATACAGGCTCTTTCTCTGGCAGTCCTGGCCGGAGTTTCAGTGGCTGTTAAAATACCTTTCATTCAATCAAGGCACACGACCTTACAGCGACGAAGTGGTGGCACAGACGTTTCAGTGTCGCACCCACAAGTTCTGTCTTCGGTCTCCACTGCGCTTACTCTCAAGCAAGTTATATCTTCATTATCCAGTTCAACATATACATACCAACTGACTACCGAGATAGTGACGTTCACGATCTCATTTATATGGCAAATGTAAGCACGCTTCGTTCGCCTTGCCATGTCAATTTATTCACCAGGTAATTAGGTTACCCTTGGTGGTGTTGGTAAGTAACATACCCCATTCACATCGCAAGGTGACTCATCGATCAACCAGATTATCTGGTCCAACTTGACACTGGTAATTTTTACCGTTCCCTTTCCTTTTTCATATCTTACGTCTTCGTTAGGCTCTTCTGACCTGTGGGTCCTCAACAGTCCAACACCAATCCCTAATGCAAACATTACAGTGAGTGGCACACACTATTTCCGACCATAGTTTACTTACGTTCACTAGTCCCAGAACTATAATCTGACTGTAAGCGCATTTCTGCTTGAATAGGGATCTTCGGTCTGACTTAACGCAAAAGTATGGCATCGGTTGGGCATATGGGAGTGTTTCCTATGTCAATGCCGAGTTTGCAGGGTAAGTAAGTGTTAAAGTGACATGTCGTAGACTAATTCAACTTCAAATAGGATATCCGTTCCTTCCCAAGCTTTTCTTGACGTCTCGTCTGCGCAAAACCCGGCATTATCCTACGGAGCTATTGGAATTCTAGGGCTAGGTTTTGACTCATTATCGAGTATAGATGCCCTCGTGAACTCCACTGGCGCGTCGACCGGCCGCACCCTCCTCTACAATCTTTTCCAGGACAATCCTTCCGAACCCAATTTTATTGCATTTTCCCTGCAGAGTACATCAGATGACGATCAAGTTACAGGCAGCTTCGCAATTGGTAACTTTGTAGTGTTACTCTTATATGCACTTGTTGACGCATCAAAATGCAGGCGAGACTGAGCCTCAATATTCAAATGTCACAAGTACAAACAAAATCCCAACTTGGCCCGTAGACTCTCCAACGCGTTGGAATGTGTTGTTGGACTCGTTCATTGTTGGCACAGAGACCTATTCAGTTTCCACTGGCGTGCAGGGCGCGCCATCGAACAAGGCAGTCGTTCTTCTGGATAGCGGAACGTCGTATACGTGCGTGATCATCTGCGTCAATGGTCGGACATACTTTATTCACAAGGAGTGCAGATACGCGCCTACTGATGTGTGTCAATCCATTTATGGCGGTGTATCTGGGGCTCAGTATAACTCTGGCCTTGGGCAATGGATCGTCCCTTGCGACGCAGAAATAGATATGGCGCTTCAGTTTGAGTAAGTGTTTGTATTCGATCACGTATTTCTTAGTCATCGACATTGTCATAACAGTAATCAAATCTTCCCGATAAATCCCCTCGACGTTTCACCAACGAGTTTGAGCGATCCTTCAACCTGTGTCGGCTCTTTTATACCCCAAAGTGTTTCCGTTGGGGCTGGCCAATTGTAAGTCTATGGTAATCATTCTGGAATGCATCGTTAAGTGATCATCTCCCTAGTGATTGGTTGATAGGCGACAACGTTTTGCGTTCAGTCTATACAGTGTACGACTTTGGCGACTTCGTTTCAATGGGGACTATGGGCAACCCTTACGTCCAAATGCTCTCCCTGGTCGATCCTGACCAGGCATCGGTGGAGTTCCACGATGTCCGGGGTGGAACGCCACTGAATAACATTACTTACAACGTTTCAAGCGGTGATTCCGGATCAACAACCGTGACGTTGTCCACGGATGTAGCAGACACTATTGACCAGCTCTCCAAATACCTCCCCGCCATGCTTGGCGTTATGGCTCTTAATGCTCTCGTTTTGGTCATTCTTTCCATCGTCGCCCTTGTCCTGCTGTGCAGACGTCGAGGGAGGGGCGCGCGAGCGCGCAAGACACCCGGAAGACTAAGTCCCATGCCGATGAACATTACCACGACAAGGTATCCCGGGTATCCCGATTATGTGAACCCTCAAGAGCCACACACATATCAACCTGTCTCAATGGCATTAACTGAAGACACACTTTTCGCTCCTCCATCGCCTGCCTTTAAAGGGGAGTCAAGACCTGGAGACCGCCCAAACTCAGTCGCATAGTGAACTGATAACACCTCTCATACTCCCCTTCCGTCACTATATCATGACTGTGCTCTATCCGTTCTCATGTACTTATGCAAATGTTGTGGGGCTTCTGTAGTAGTCTCGCGGACAACGGACCTCTCTTCGGACACTATTTATCTATTTTCTGTCTGCTCGATCTATCGCCCTATGTATATATAATATAGTCACTGCTCATCAGTGTCATGCCACATAACTCCTAACGGAGTGTCCTGCATCATGTGCGCGATTTGGTACTACGCGATGCCATCTCGAAGGCTACATAGTTGTCCATGTCAACGAGTGTCCGAATGTTTCCTAACCTCTCCTCCTCAACTCCAGGTGTTGGGCTACCTCTCGTGCTCTTTAGAACCTGTCGTGCCAATGATCTGTACGAGCTCCAGGTTTTTTCTTGCTCCTGGGTAAGGCCCCCGGCTTCTTGGAGGCGCTTGGTCGCCTCCATCAAGGTAGAAGCAAGTTTAGACCGGTAGAACGCGGCCGTGTGTTCATCACTGAGAAGCGCGTCAACGCGCGCAAAGTCAGCTAGCCACATTGCATGTTGAATATGAGTGACGTTGTTGGTAGCGAGGGCAGTGCGCAGAAGGAACGACATGGTCTCCACATCCGTCGGCAGGTTCTTCCCCTTGGACCTCTTCTTCACCGTCGGAGAACGACTTCCACCCGACTCGAATTGACTGGCTTCGACGCCTGTCATGAGTTCATACACGCGGACGGCAGTTGGCCAGTCTGCGCTGCGGCAGCACGTCATAAGAGCGAGGTGGTACGATTGCGCTGTCGGCGTCAACTTGGGGAGATGATAAACTATGTCGTTCTGTACACTCCATTCCAATGCTCCAAGAGCGTCGTTCGACTCGTTGAGCGATCCGAGAGCGGCGAGTCCAGCATACGCTCTGAGTAGTTTGTGTATGTGGTTAGAGTCGATGAGGTAACGCATCCATACTTTGTCCCAATTGATCTTTTCCATGATTTGACGCGTGAAGTGAACGGTGAGTCTATGCTTTTGCATGGAGTTGCAAAGCTGGAGGGTAGCGTCTAACGTCCATGCATTAAGATTATTTGACAATCTTTTAGGCATATCTTCCCCTGGTTTCGAAAGACCCAATTGATCATGGATAATAGTGAATGCAAAACTTTGATCATTCGGGCTTCCCCGCGTAAGGGCGCGTATGGCTGTTGCAATGAGCCCAGGATCCAAGAAGAAGTCAGGATTCCTCTGCATAACTTTCTCCATCTGTATCCAAACGTGCTTCGCATCAGACGCAGCATCATTACGAGTAGAAGCCTCTCCGCCAGTGACCGACCGCTTCTGACGTGCGGATATTGCCTTGAACATCGCAGTGAAGACGAACCTGTCAGGTGCGAGAGGTCCTTCCTGGTCCATGGCGAAGTAAACGTCAAAGATTTTATGGTAGTCTCCTGCATCGCCGAGAATCTGGATGTATGCGACAAGAGGCTGCAGGGACAACTCCTTCGAGTTGTCAGCCTCGTGAAATTTGACGGATTCGATGTGTTTTAGGTAGGATTCGTAAAGAGAATGCGCATTCTGCAACTGCTTGCTGTATTTCGGCCAGTCCTTGATGAGGGAAATACCGCTGAGCATCGTGGAGAAAGTGATGCTGTTGGGCGAAAATCCCCTACGCTTCATCTATTACAGAAGCCCGTTATTAAGAGTGGTTGCAAACCCGGTGGATAGACCCACTCACGTCAATGAACAAATCGTAGGAGAGCTGGTACCGTTCAGCGCTCAAGCACTCTGATATCATTGTATTCCACACAGCTACGTTCTGAGCATCCCGAGGAGTCGACTTTAAACGCTCAATGGCACCTTCAAGGTCCCCCTCGCTGCACAAACGCTTGAGTTGAATTGACAAGTCATAAGGTTTGAGCAGACGTTTCTTCTGCACCCCCTCGCCATCTCCTTGACGTTTGTCCAGCTGGGCGCGAGACCGAAAGTTCGACGGTCCGCCTGTCCGAGCTTTATCTGGATGTCCTTGATGCGCAGAATGCGGCCTCTCAGACGCACGTCCGAGGAGAGAAGAACCTTGCTTTCGCTCTAAACTTGAGTCTATCGTTATCCCAGAACCTATCGATCGCCACCAGTTGTTCTGCTTCGACTTGAGAATGACGTTGCGAGCTGTTCTTCTCCCTTGACTCGAAATCATACCGAATTAGTACGGTCTCTGAAGATCTGACAACTTGACAAGTCAAACTCATGAAATTACTAGTAGTGCAATGGGAAAGTTTGACACAAATGGAGATTTGGCCCCTGTACAGCGGCCAACTCGGAGACTAACATCTGATCGAACACGACAAAGTCGCAAGGTCATCAGCATCATCAAACGGCCACGTAGCTTGCACATAATCTGGACGACCGGGTGAACGTTCCGATCAACACCGCTTGCACTCGTCTCTCATACATCTCGACTCGATCTCACTACATTACCTTGGCCTTTCCTCTGCTCCATGGAAGTATCTAGTATCTCGACAGCAGAGATGCGGAAGCATTGGGCTCCATTTGCACAACCCGGCTATTTGACATATATTACCTGACAGCCGATGGTCCCACTGGACGTGCGCTCATTATTTCTGTACACCTAATGGTCATGGATAGGAGAACCTGGCAAGCGCGATAACCAGACACGATGTGATTGTGTACATTTCTGATTGATCATGACCAGCTTTGGCAATACCGTGCGGGAACTTGGACCCACATCCTCCCCAAACGTTGTAACTTAACTCGATAGCGCCCACAACGACCCATCGAATAATCCAAATGCGGAGGATCATGAAGGCAGTGGAGGTGACGAGAGACATGCGATATCATGATTTCGGCAACAGTCGAATAACTTAGGGGTTGTTCTACACATGTCAGGACAAGACTCAGACAGGAAGCTATAACGTGTACTTAATATTCTTATAAGTTTGATCTTCCAAGAAGCCTTATTTCCATGTCACCAAGCGATGCGACGTAATTAGGTTTTACAGCTCACGCGGGAGGTGTTTGGGAGTCAGATCGAGCTTTGAGGCACGAAGAATCAAATAGATAATATCACAAATGTCACCTACGCGCTTCAAGCAAGAATATTTTGCATCATCAAGCGGTACTGTACATTACGCATTACTTCTTGTGTAGGTTCAAATCCACGCGCCTAGCCATGAAGGCAAAAGCAAAGAGGCTGAAGAAAGCAGCGCCAACGGACACGGCTTTCTTTAAGTGAGCCGAGAGGGGAACCTGATACGAGACCTGGACAACGCATTGATTTAGTGCCTTCAAACCCAACACACAAGATATGCACTCACATAAATAATGCCCGCGTGCTTGTAAGTCAAGTCCCTGTATGTGAAGGTGACGGCGGGGCGCCCCGCGGTATCGAGGTAGCTGATGTGTGTTGACATACTGTTAGAAAGTTCGGGGAAAGGGGAGACGGATTTGATATTGCTGTAGGTCACATTAGTGAATACCCAAAGACTACAATCTCATTCGACTTACGTTGCACCCTCCGGCAGTATAATCTTGACTTCGGCATTGTTCACAACAGTTCCGGGAATGTTCGTCATGACAGGTACGCCAACCACGTATATGCCATTCTTCACATCATAGCCGACTGAGTCCTGCAGAGGCGTGTCGAAGCCAATAGTGTAAGAGTAGTTCCAACCCCCGAGAACTGGATAGCGTGGCCGTAATTCAAGCACACTGTACTGCGTTGCCTTGCTGCCTTTTGCGACCGACGGTGCCGCGCGCAGATGGGATGTGGAGACATTCCCGTTCTGGTCATAGAAGTACGCATTGGTCACACCAGGTGGAAGGTGCAATGTGAAGTCGGAGAGAATATGCGGGGCTTGCCTGCGGTGATAGATTTGGCTCTGGTACTCTAAGCGAGAGAAGTGGCCCTTGAGGCTGAATTCGAAATTGAACGACGTATAAGAAATGCGAGAGGCGTCACTTACGTGGGTCCAGCGTTATGGAGGTGAATCTTGTCCTCAATGTTCAAGTTGGAACCCCAGTGGCTAATCTCTGCTGTACGGTGGAGCGTCTCGGCCTCAAGAACGGGATAGTCGAAGCTGTAATGAACTGAGACAGATTGTTGATATTTTGCCACAAAATCTGTGTCCGTTTGAATGTCGTGGTAAGGACCATAGGTAATGGTTCCCCCAGATTTGGTGACAGAACCATCTCTCACGAAACTGTCCACGTCATGTGGGGTAGTATAGGAAATGACGTTCGGCGTGATGGACCTGTCATGGCAGAATCAGATCTTCAGACATGCAGCAAGTAGTAGATAGCGCATACTTTATCTTTGTGCGCTGTACGAGGGTAGTATAAGGACTGATGGTGAAAAGGTTAGTTTCATACTTGAGCAGCTGAGGCTCCTTCTGAGTGGCCTGTTCAGGAAATGGGTGTGTAGCATGCGTCTGCACAGTCTCCAACACAAGGTTGAGAGTGCCGTTCACAGCCAAGGCTTTTGGAAGGGAAACAGATAACAAATGCTCTGTACTGCATGACATGAATATCACGTACTGAACAACACACGACCCAACACACCTGGATTCATCCTCGTTGAGCTCGAGAGGCGTGGTCTGGCCCTTTACTTTAGCCTCGAGCCAACTTGTTTTTGCTCGCTCAGCCTTGCTGAGCGCGATTTGATATGTAGTTTGGCCTGGTTCGAGAGCCTTGACGGCGTAAGTTGTACTGACATGTACTAGCGAACCACCTAGTTCGATGGTGCGGACGATAGCCGTGTTTTCAAAAGCAAGACCAGCCAGTGAGAATGAAGGTGCAAGCGCGCTCACAAGGAGCAGAGGAAGTGTCCACCAGCGTCGTGCCATTTAGAATCGTGGTCTGTTGTAGGAAAGAGCAACGACGTGTCATTGCCCTTTGCTGCTATTTTTAGTTATTCATATTACTACTAGTATGCCGGGTACCCGAATGAAGAATAAATGCGTTCGGATTCATCACAATTCGTCGTGCTGGCAAGCCTGGATAACATCCGAAGAGCTCTCACTCGAATAAAAGCACGATTATATATGAACTGTAATCAAGACTAGAAACAGCCGCTACCACTGCCAGGTCCGAGCGGGGTTTCTGAGCGGTACATCCTCCCGAACCAACCCTGCAGAGACTATTCTCTTCAAACGCCGCTCGCGTTGCTCCTTCTTCAATTGCTCAAATGTCTTCCCTTCCCTCAAGATCACATGCATGCGCGAATCGGGGTGAACTCTAATACCAAACTTGCCACGTCCTCGAGGCTCAAGTCGTTTTAGTTGCTTCGGTCCCTTAGTCACCCAGGCTTCCGCTATACAAGTATTAGAAGGTCAACCCTTGGAAATATATAATCAACGGGACTTACAAACGATGAGTTTGGAAGGATCCATATTTTTGTATACCGTCGCATGAAGTTTAGCTGTCGCCAACATGCTCTTTATCCGGCTTGTGGCTCGCTTCTCACTAAATTGCATTTGCACGATAGCATGGTCAATTGGCTTTCCAGATATCTGTCGGCCAATCATATTGAGTTTCCTATGTGAAATTTTGAAGTTAGCCGTGGAGTATTTGTGCTGTGCGATGTGTAGTCAGTGATGTGCGGTAAGTATCATAGTGTGAAGGTCATACTTGAGTGGCCTTCTTCTTGACAACAGTAGGAGCGCTCTCGGTAGATGTTTTCTTAGGTCGGCCACCCTTCTCGTGGCTCACAGCTGCCTCGAACACACTCTGCTGGCCCTGTTTCTCCTGCTCACCTCTTTTCTTCTCCTCCACCGGATCTGCTTTTCTTGCCTTCGGGGCAAACTTCTCCTGAATCCATTGCAGAGGATTATAGTGACTAGCGGCTCTGCGAACATGAAGAATAAGAAACAGAACGTCCTTTCTGTTTGACCAACGTACCTCCGTTGACATTGCCATTGAATGGGGGATGAAGTTATGCGGAACTGTACTGGAGTACCCAAACGACTTGCTATATCATGCTCAAGCTTAAGAGCTGCTATATCTGCAGAAATGTTTACAACATACCGTACCGCACTTGTCTTGCGACAGATTGCATCCTGCACAGATTCTGGCAAGCAGCCAAGGCCCATTAAACAAATTCAGCTCGCACTTTGGTCACACCACCTCTGTCACGGCCACGGAAAGTCACATTGTGTCGACACGTTTACAAGAACCAAGTCCGCAACCCATCACTGCGAGCGGAACGATGCTCACACTCGGAACAATTCTTTACGTTTCGCTCCTTCTAATTAATGCAATGGCAGTCCTCAGTGAGGACCGATTCCTTGCGAAAAGTGAGAACCATCAATTTACTGCTGCTTCATTCGCTGACGCCGTTTTACAGTCGGCTGGTCCTCTGTTCAGAACCCTAACGCTGGTTTTCAGCCACCATACGATCAGTCAGGGTACGGATATACCCAGCAGCAAGACGCTGGTGTCAAAGTCCGATTAATCAACCTCATTAGTGCTGTGCGGACCCTCATGCGTAGTAAGTGGCACAAGCCTCAAGTCGGAACTTGACACACTTACGTTTCCGCACAAAGTACCACTAATAGGACTGAATCTTGTCATAATTGTGTACGAGCTAATTCTTGGTGGCTGAGTGGTATTATGTACGTGCACTGACGTGGATCATGAGATTAATGTTAAACAATATGTCTCCTTTCTTCAGCCAGCGCTGTTGAGTCTGTCATACTCTTCGTTGATTTGTCTGATGAAATCTCCCGGCGAATGACCGCCCTGATAACACGTTGTAAGGCCTTGCACATTGTGCGGCAATGTTATTTGCATACCTCGCAGTCATACCAAGTGCCATCCCGTATACATACTTGTTGACCATTGATGATGATTGTGCAGCTTTTCCTATTGCGGGCTTAGCTCCCATGGGATTCTCAGACTTAAGGACTTACTGGATCCCAGCTGCGATGCTATCCCTGGCGCTCTGTTGCAAAAGTTGTATTCCTTCCGTTCCACGGCCGTCTTTTCCTGCGCATCGACCAGCTTTGCCGTTTTCCCAGTCGATTCCCGCTGCGTTGGCGCAGTTGAGGGCAGTTTCAGGCGTGCCGATATTATCACTCCCCTGAAAGTTTTGGCATTGCATAAAGGACCACCATTCAGCAGTAGTGTGATATTTGGCAGCGCACAACTCTTGCACATTTCCGGCACACTCCGCTTGTCCATGCATGCAAGTTACGCCATAAGGCTCCGAGGCATTTGGTCTATCACACATAGTGAACTACGTGCTAAGAAGGCGTGATGCTTGAACGTACTTGGCGATGAATGACAATGAAATCTCTACTTTCTGGCCTACTCTTTGTAATACGCGGTTGAACACAGATTCACACAGAATTGCATCTGGGCAGCGAGACATGACTCCTAGAACCACTGGCACTTTCATATTATCGGATATTGCTGTTGGAAATTGATACTGCACCGTCAGCGGCGGTGCCAGGGCCATCGCAATACTGGTTAATCCGAGTAAAGAGAGTGAGGATAGTATCATGGTACAAAGCATAGATATCTAGATGATGGTAGTTGCAGGTGAACGGGCTGTTCTAAAATGCTTCCGCTATCGCGTCATCAGCATGATAACATAAGCAACTAGTTTGGTAAACAATTGGTGACATGGCTTCTGTATCGCCTATGGCGATTCTTGGATGTGAACAGCATCCCACCACTTCCGCGCCTCGGCCTCCGTCAAAGGAGGCGAAAAATACTGACACCTTGATTGAAACGCTGAGTTTGACAAATGGAATAATGTCAAAAACCAGTGTGAGACAAGTTAACATCCTCACCATCAAGTGATCGTTGGCGTACGATCTTCTCAACAGCCAATTCATTGTGAACTTGATTTCTCTGCGCATGGGTTTTTAAGGAAAGGAGTTGCACCCCGAAACCCTTCTTACCTTCACCTCATCCGCAAACATGGCTGCTTGCGTTTTCCTTTCAGCCCTGGCATCGCCCTGTTCGCTTGTCAATGACTTTCGCTTCCCCTCTATGGACTGATCGACAATATTGACGCAATAATTTATCATTTCCGTACGCCGTTTCCAGTTTTCTAAGCACAGGACAGGCATGAGACTTTTTCAGGATGAACACCGAAGAAGCTCACCGACCAGTTCCTTCCATACGTACGCGCAAGCTTGGTCCTGAATATTGCCTTTGCCGCTTATCCCTGCACGATCTCGATCACGGAACTGTGCGTTCGTGCGATTCAACCGCATAGTAATTGTATCATCCAGTCTGCGATATTCTTTGAGAAGATCTATAAGAATTGAGCCACTAGAAACTCCAAATTACGACAAGAGACTTGAATGCACCTTTGAACATGCTAAGGTTGTGACATGTTGATGGCGAGACATGAACCAAGTGCGGTGTCGAGGAAGGCTCTTGAACAGCTAAGCTACCTAACGTTGGTGGTTGTTTTGAAGGCATGTCGTTCACGTGCCGGTGAACCGAATTCGCGGGCTCAAATGGCCCTGTATGGAATGTCGATCAATGATGTGGGTCGGAAGATGCCGGTACCATTTATTCTAAGTTTTCAGTCAAAAAGGAAAGTGAGGTCTAGTTCAGCAGATTAGCGCTCACCCGCGCGACCGTCGGGGTTGTATTTTTTGATCAAGAATTCACCACATGTCGGCTGACATTGAGCCTACGTGTCTCGGCGGTGATTATATGGCGGCGTTTACTTCAGAAAGTCTTTAAAGTAGTAGTCCGTCTTTGGCCGCTCATAATGCGCTGCTGAAAGTCCCCTGACAGCCCTTATCAGCGTCACAAAAATTGAAACTCATTGTCAGTCACTCCTGTCACAAAGCACAGCAGTTTGGTTGAGATAAGTGGGCTACTTTTCCTCTCCCGTTCACCAGTGAACACAAAAAAGGTACTTGAATGCAATATGGCAGCTGGCTTCTCGATCATCATCCGATTCTCTTATTTGGACACATAAAAACAAATGATAGGCACGCAATATTGTGAAAACTTCCGTTGTATCATTGACAGCGCTTCTAGGGATGAGATGCTTGATCTTGATCATACTTTTATAGTTTGCGGTCGCGTTGATCTGTATCTCTGAGATAATGAGGATAGAAATTCGCAAGAATAATTCAGTTATAATAATAAGAATAATTGTTCCGAACATAGCAGGTCCCTAGGTCATCTCTCATCCACTCTGTGGAGAAAGGAAATGCTACGGCCCGCGATATACATATATAAGCAGTCATCCATAGACATGATAGATCGAACGCCGACATCACGGCGATATCTGTCAGCCAATGTCACATCGGCTCACATTAATGCTGACACACATTAGTCTTCTCGTCGAAGGGGCCAGGCACTAAGGGGCACTGGCAACATTCCATCGTTGCACAGATTCGAAGTCCAAAGTGTCTTGGGGTTGTCCGTTCGTGTGCTTCTTCTTAGACTGCTTTGGAACGTATTGGTGCTCGTCGACCATGTGTCTGTGTCTACGTGCTGGATCCTTGAACCACATCCCACAATTATACCGGCATGCGTGCGGCGTGGATCCAGTACTGATGAGTAGATTGAGTTTAGAATGGGGCATGGATAAAGTGCTACTCACTGTCCGTGCATGTGAGTATCGAGGGAAGTTTTCTGGGGAAAACCTTTGCCGCAGACACCGCATACAAATGGTCTGGAAATGAATCAGATTGGCGAAGGACGCTCGCGAATGACCAAGTCGCTTACTTATAACGCAAATGAGTCGTTTCAACGTGGCGTTTGACTAATTGCTTCTTGGACATGTATTTGCACTGTCCTCCTGACTCTGTCGACCAGGTGCACAACCATTTCCGTGTCGTGCCGTCCAGAGTAAAACAAGCGTACTTCTCCCACTCCTCTGAATCTGACTTGGGTGGTATTATTGGGCGGGTAATGTGTGATTGATCACTGGAATCACTACCGCATGGACTGTCCTCGTGTTGGCGGTGGCGCTCATCGCTGCCGCTTGGAATGCTGTATTTTGCCGAGAAATGATGATCAGATTGAGATCTGTGCAATGGTGGGCTACCGATCATTTCAGGAGGAGTAAGCGTTCGCTGGTAAGGCCTGGAAGAAACAGGAGGCTGGCTATGGTCAACTTCAATGTTTACATGTCTGCAAGTCCGTTATATGCGAGGTTGCAAAGAATGTTAAATGAAGTACCTGAGCGGCTCCATGATCTTCGTGACGGAAGATGCATGGTAACTAATGAAAGAAGGGGTGTCCTTAGCAGAAGAGATAAGAGCAATTAAAAGCCACGTACTGTCCAGCTGGGGATGAGCTTCTTCGTTTTTGGGGGAGTAAAGTAGGTGTGGAGATGCTGCGGTCAGATAGTGCCGGGGAGCTGCCAAGGCGACTACATTTTAACACCCTATTTCATACTGATCTGATAAAAACGCACGGCATGCCAGGAGAATCGCGTAAGCTGGAGATGGAGCTCGACGATGCCGACCGCGTGGAACTTCGACCAATGTAATCGACATAAAGGGGGCGTGGATATGGTATCTGAGATTCAGGTTCATAGCGTTCCCAAGCGTACGTCGCCGTTGGCGCGTTGAAAACCGATAAGGAGACGGGTCGTTGTTGTCGACTGTCATGGTAGGTCTCCAAGTCTGTGCAAGTGTGCCTTTTCAAAGCGATTAGTACTTCGCCGAGTGGCATCGAACATGCATACCTAAGTTGCCCATCGTGTGCCGGCAAGTGGTCCATGAACTTTGTGAATCGAGAAGGTAAAGGACGGACATCTCGGTCATATGTTCTTTCACGAGAGAGAGGTGGCAAGGTGTACAGGTTACTTCTTACAATAATGGCAATTATAGAGACGAACAAGTGAATCAGATGAAGAATTACCGTGAAGACGAAGGCAGTATACACCCTCTTCGCTCCGATTGTCGCTGAGAAGTGGATGGATCGCCAGGTGAGTTCAGTTGGCACTCGTCATGGTCGCTGGAACCCCGTTCTACCTCAGGTAGCGAGTAGCGAGTCTGCTCGGAGTGTCTATTGGGACCGCTCATTTCTTGTTTCGGTGAGTCGGAAGCCCTGTAGGAAGGTGAAATGAAGATGTGGCGAAATGTGGCGTCAGTAATTATACGTAGGAAATCGTAAGCGAAGTGAACAAAGCAAAGTGTAATAGATTAAAGCACTTTGGGCATCGCCGAAACATGGGGCTCCAACGATGACCCAGGGCCAAGAGAATGCAATGCCAACATAGGGTGGGAGATGTCAGATGTGCCACTTGCCATAGATGTTTCTTGGCTTTGTCAAAGGACTGCTGAGCGTTAGATACGGACGAGAGCGGTGACATTATTTCTTGAGGATTGAATGGACTAGGGAGAGAGGGGTGGTTTTAAGACTCGGTTGAAAATGGATGGGTATAAATACAAGGCGATCTGTTCACTCCGGCTGAGGAAGTTGTTTTCATAGAAAAAGGCTACGAGATCAAGAACTAATTTTTCCCAGTACCGACTCCCCATTCTGGTCGGAGATCTTGACAGGGCTTCTTCCAGCTGTGGGTGAACTGGATGCACACTGGAGATCAATATTCGCGGGAGATACAACAAAGGCATAGCCCGCGGCCGAAAAGGTGTATAAGTCGCATTCGCATTTGTGGGAAAGTGTTTTGGGGGGCCGGTCAGCGCGCACGCAGACACGTATCAGAAACCAATCCGTTGTGGGTCCGCTCAAGATCGATTAAACCACGATTAAACGGCCCGCAACCGAAATGGATTATTACGTACGCATCGACCGTCCTCACCAGAAGGGCTCATCCTGATGGCGGAACAATGCGCGACAACAACGTGGTTGAGGCAAGGAATCAATGGACCACTCCTCACATCTTGTCATTGTTTATGCCAGGGCAATTTGCTTGCCTGAGATTTCTGTAAGATGCGCGTGAGTGTTGCTAGTACGCGAATATATGTATATCCTTCATGTTTTGCTTGCCAACCCGCCGCAGCAAGGTACATACATAAAACGGTTATTCAACCTCTTACAATCTACCGACCGAGAAGGCGTGCAAAACACCTGTATAAATATAGTCTTTGATCGTCATGGAGCACTGCAATTCGTAAGTTATGCTTCAATCTCCTTGGTAAGGTGACTAACCTCCGGTGCCTTAGGTCATTCGCCGTACGGCGTAGATCACTACATAGTTCAACGCTGCGCAATGTGGGAAGCTGACCCGACGACATCCATAATGGAATGCGCATCGTGTTCCTGCGCTATGGGGCACTTTTGAACACGAGTCATTTCCGCGCCGCCGGGAGGGCAGGTTAGTACACGAGGCAGACCTAGTGCAGTCATCAATGTTCCTCCAGACGTCCGCAAGGGTTTCATGGGCCTCTCGACATCCATATGGCCATCTGATGATTCGCTATCCGAGGAAATGTCATCGCTTGACTCGGAGCGTCTACTACGCTTTGCGGGAGATGACGTAGTAGGAGTATATTTGCCGGAGGTTGCAGATGCAAACACTTCTCGCAGCGTATCATTTGCCCAAGGGTAAGCTTCCTCTTCTACATGAGAAGTTGATGTACACTTAGTTGAGGAGCTGTTCGGTGTGCTTGGGGCTGAGGGCTGTGTGCGGTACCCCTCTAATACATCTACGTTACGCATGCACATACGCGTCATTTTACTTTAGCGACGCGCTGTACCTTGCCATAGTAAAGCTCACTCTTTCTGACTCTCATTGCCGCATTGCGTATGCTCGCAGTCACGTCGGATGGAGTACTGTTGTTTGATGGGTCTATGCAATGCAAGGTCATGCAGAATTTCCGCCACTCACGCATCATTCCTGTGAATTTCCGAACCGATCCTAGAAACGCGCTCATCCTCCGTAAGTAGGCGTTTCGCGGGTGAGGAAATCATGATTTCTATGGTACGCATGCGATGGCGGTTGATAACGGACGCAGACTGTATCGACGCTCAAACAATGAGGCACGTGATGGCGGCCAGGTCGCGCCACCGGGCCGACCCTAAGCGCTACTTCGAAGATCGCACACTGCAACGTAAGTACAAGTAAGTTGCCGAGCAGGACTCAAACAGCACTTACGTTTTGGTGTTTGGCAAACGTTCAAAGTCAGACCATTGCAGACCATTGGGGATAGTTGATTGAGCAACCATGTACATTGATCCGACACCGAGGTCGAGGCTCCTACTGGCTGGTTGCTCTATTCACACTTGTTCCGTATCGCCTTTGAATAATCATCGATCATATTCCCAGAGCTCGCGTCGCTAGCCATCAGACAAGGACAGACACCACCCGACATCCTGAAACATCAATTCAAATTCAGTTGGGCGTCACTGAGATGACCCTCACAGGTATCATAAGTTGCTATCACCGGCGGAAATGTTTACTTGAAGCTGCGGTCTATAGCCGTTCGAGTAAAAATCGGTTCGAGAATGGAAGCGTAGAAGTTGGTCTACTATGTCGTGATCGTGGGGGCGTGATTAATACTCGACATAGTGAAGTTCGATACGAAGCAGCAACCTTCCACGGGACAAAAAGAAATCGGCTCCAGGATTGCACCCACGACAGCACACAACCTTATCATCAACGCCCAAGTATCGGGCGCCAGTGCACCAGATCTTGTGACATATGGAATATGTACTATACAGGTGCTAGCCCCCACCACAGTATGCAGACTAAAAAAAAATCTAATGTATACGTACATATAATGCTCACAAATTCAGTGAGTGAAGAGCGAGGATCGAATTTTTACCGAGTATGTCGGTGCTGACTTCTCTGTTGGCAAGTGTTATATTTTAGCTGTACTTGAACATTCGTTATAAAAATATGTTTTTGCTCGTTTTGTGAATAACTCCCGATTTCAGTATTAAAATTTGATTTCCATGTAGGAAGACATTGACACCTATATTGGGTCAGCTACAGCTACTGATGGCCAGACATTTCGTGGATTCCCTTTCGAAGTCCGTCAACAGGATGACCGCAGTATTTTCCATGTGTCCCTCGTGCCACTGAGTCACCATCATCGGAACACAATGGCAAGGTTTCTGGTTATGTACTCACTGGCGCTGAACACCACGTCCCATCACTTCTCTGGGATGCAATGTCACATCCCGGCGGATAGATATTAATGGTTGCGTAAGTACATTGATGAAGGTCGCAAGGGGAATGCACATTCCCCTTACGGCCTTGTTTCGCTCGTCAAAGTCGTGATTGCTACTTGTGTTAGAAAAACAATGGAAATGAGATCGTCGTCGACTTCATCAATATTTACACCGATGAACAATGATTTGGTGTGGGCCAGCATAATATCATAAGCACTCAATGATGCATAGAAGATGAACTCCTGCCTTTGTCTTGGGGTTACACTTTGTCGTTGGCACTAGATCTAGATATTGACACGCTGACAGACAATAAGCAGCTGGCAAGCAAATCCCCATTGGTGCGGCCTCGTGCACACTCTTTTGATGACAAGACGCATGTTCGGAGGAATGCGGACGTCAATAGCCTCATCCCCGGTCAACACATGGCTGAGAGGAGAACCGTTGTTCTAAGCTATTAATTCATCAGGCGACTCGGGGGCCCAAAGCATCATTTCCGACAAAGTCGGGGACAGTGATAGGTAGGCGTCATCTTACGGTTCGCTCAACTTGGGATGAAAAGGTGTAAAAATAATACCGGTTTTGGACTTCCTGCCAATCACCCGAGAACCTCCCAGAAGGGGAAAGAGCCATAATCTGCTGTCTGAAACCGTTGTGGCTGGAACAATTGATTTCGATATGAACCTGTGCCACTGGGGACCGTGATGAAATATCGATGAGGATCTGCGCAGTGGGCCCAAGTTCGGAAGCAGAGCATCAGATTAATTGTGACAGTCGAGTCAAGAGCATGCGGCGGCGACTAGAAATTTTGGATGCTCATTACCAGCAACCTCATGATGGTTCGGTAATCAAATTAAAACTGATCGACGCACTTCAGCTAGGACACTTGGTCAGGTGGAGAGTACGAAAGAGGTTTTGTGCAGACTCGAAGATCCACATGCTCGAAAGTGAAACAACCAACGCACTGCTAGTGCCGCGGCAGCACATATCAAGGGCACAGCCGCCAAACCGCGGTAATATGCACTGGAGTACTGGAGGTACGGGAACAATGGTACGTAACAGTGCCACAGGCTAACTGTTTCGCAGGGACAGGGTGGATGGGGTAATAGAAGTTGACCCATCTAGATGACCTCTGCTAGGATGCGTTACTACTTGCCACGCGCGTGCGCGGTTGAACGGTGGCTTGTACTTTTCGACGACGAGGTCGAGCTAATGAAATCTTAGTTAGCACTTTCGGTCACGTGCATAAAGATGCTGTAACACAGGCCAGTTCTGAAACGTCTAGGCTTCGATGAATCTAATGAATCCCAGGACTAGTGGTACGATGTGCATCCTACAATATGCCGCACCCTAGAATTCGGCCCCCCTGCGTAGATTATCGAAGAGCTCTCACCCATGAAAGAAAATGACCGATAAACTCACACCCGTCTGAAAAAGTTGCTGGATTGCGAGCTTCGAGTACTATTACTAGAAGCTGGTACTGATGTGTTTGAAACTTTGACTCATCTTGCGGATCTAGAGTATCTGCACTAACCGTAGGACATCATTGAGCACGATAGTCGGTGGGATTGCAAGCCGCAAATAGATGAACAATTTCCACTGCGCAGGTGAAGAAGGGGGAAAACAGAAATAAGTGACATAGCATAAGCCTTGGAATGACTGAGCGGCCCGGGATGCCACGCGAACTCAGCACACGAACGGATTCCTAAATAGGAAAATTGTGCCGTGGATGGTCGGGGATGGACTTGTTGCTCGCAGCCACGGCGACCCAACGCCTTCAGGATCTCCCACTGGTAACTCTGGTCTCTAATTCGCAGTAGTCGCTCACAACGAGCGTCAGCTCGCGATATACAACCTTTCGACACCAATAACTTACATCTGACACGAGCATTATGGCAACCGATTTTCGTCCATGTCCTACAATTGCTTGGCTTTTCTTTATAAATTATATTTCGACAGCTTACGCCCAGCAGCTCCCCTCCATATTCCAAGTTCCACCATTACAGTGGCTCAATATCACCAGTAGCATACAGGGTGCACCACCGGCTGCCGTCAAATATTCGTCCATCGGTTACGATCCAACAACGAATAACCTTATCATTTTCGGTGGTGAATCATCTAGTGGTATCCCAACAGACCAGACCTACCTGTATGTGCAATTTTTCGTGGATTCAAATCTTTCTGTGTTATATACGAAATATTTTCAGCTTGAACCTCGGCTCACTTACATGGGGTACTCCTCAGCCTCAGTCGAATCTACCACAAGGTTCACCCCCAGCCAGGTACATGGCTGTTAGTGGTGAAGACTTCTCCTCTAGCTAGTAGGCATCATGCTATTTGTTTATTTTCTTGTCCGTCTCATAATTCACCAGTCGGCATGCTCACTTGGTGATGGGTGGAAAGGGGACCTCTGGACAAGCTTTGTCCGACGTATGGGTTTGTGTTGCTCGCAACATTCAGTCTATCAGGCTTGCTCATCTCCATCCAGGAGTTTGATTTCATAAACCAATTCTGGTCCGAAGTCACTGTGACGACGACAAGCAATCCACCACCACGTTGGGGCGCCTCTGGTGGCCGAGATGATACAGTACCGCCTAATATTACCACAACAAGCAACACATTTTATATGTCTGGTGGCACCGATGGTACAAACATGTATCCCCTATCAGATGTTTGGGAGCTCACCGTCTCCGGAACGTTATCCTCTAATTTGGCGACTAATAACACAAATGGTGCTTGGAGTCAGCAATCCATTGGCAGCGCAGGCTATAGCGTCAACCAGGCTTCCACAGTCGTTCAGACCAACCTCATCTCTGTGAGCGGCTGTAACACGACCGATGACACGAATGAATCGTGCGCCGAGGGTAACTCGTATGTCCTGGAAGCAGAATCAAGCATGGAAATCAGCCCTCCCTCGTGTCCCGCTCCACGATACGGAGGTTCGCTGGCTCCAAACTACAATCCTTTTTCTTCCAGTTATGCGAACCAAGTGTTCCTTGTTCTTGGGACTTTCAACTCCTCATTGTGGGACGACCAGGGTGGGCTGCAGAAGGGTGAGGTAGCAGTTCTGGACATTGGATCAGGCGATTGGAGCAGAGTCCTTCCGGCCGGCGATCCAGGCCAAGATGACGTTCAGACATATCCCACACCTCGAGAGGGCGCCGTTGCTCTTTCTTATTCTCAAGCGCTCGTCGGTTCGAATAAAGATGTGGCTTCTGACACCATTGTCTTCGGAGGTCAGGATGAATCCGGTGAATACCTCACGGAAGTTTGGATCTTGAGGGCGTACAATGGATCCATTTCGTCCTCAGGCGGCACCTGGGGAGCTCCGTCTGGTGCTCTTCAGACAGGCATCGACGCTAATGGTGCTAACGTTACCATTCAATATATAACTCAATGTGCGGTGCAGCTCATGTCTTCTAGTTCTACTACACCGTCTGGTTCCCCGGCTACATCATCCAGTGGCACTCAGTCATACCAGTCGTACGATGTCTCTTTCACCCACAAACTACTGGCACCCCTTTCTCTTGCCATTCTTCTCCCATCCCTCCTACTTTTACGCCTAGCTCTACCTCCAGCACAAACGCATCGTCCCACGGATCGTAATCTTACTCTCTTCTATCTATCAGCTATCGTAGCTCTTGCTGCGTATGGTGCTGGTGTTGGCGGTCTTGTCTCGTCGTTCACATCAATGAGCTCCACAGGGACCACAACGAAACGTTCTATTCTATCGACTTGGCATGGAGTCGCAGGACTCGCATTGTTCATCGCACTCTATGTGATGATGCCCTGTTTATATCTCTTTCATCTGTGTTGCTCGCCATCGCAACCACTGAGAGAGGTCAGTCCGGAGGCAATTACTTCTCGCGCCAACTCCACCGACACTGCTGAGAAGCTCGCAGCATACACTGCTACACAGCACTCACAGTATCCCCTTTCCCAACATTCTCCTCGTACCCGTCTACATTCCTGGGGTGGTTCGAGCTTCTTACTAGGCCGCAGGAGTAGGGAGGGAAGAACCTCTACTGACAGCGAGTCTATGCACTCGTCTGGCCCGCAACGAGCGTTTGAGGTTGTCAATCGCCCAGCACGTATTCGTAGATCCAGCACAAATGGGCTTGCGTATCCAAATACAGATGCATATCAACGCGTGCCTGTTGCACCAAGGAGTTTGGGCGACGTAGACTGGCTTGATCGACGCCGCAGTCTGAACGCAGTGGTGAGCATCGACTTCTTTGTAATTGCTTCTAACCGAAGAAATTCAATGCCATCCTAGAACGAACTCGATCTTGTTTCTGGCCAAGGTCAACGCAACCTCATCAACAGCTCTACTCCCAACACAGCAGAGATGTTGAGCACCCGTGCTCTCGTGCCTACGCCAACATTCCCCCGCGTTACTCACGTGCTACCTTCGTTGTTTGAGATATGCCTTCGTGTCCTCTTCCATACTCTCGTTTTAGCACTTTGCATTCTTTCCCTCATCGCGCTGTGGAATTGGGCTGATCTAGCACTCTTCACAGTGTTTCTTCTATGGACCTCTATTTTTTATATTTGCCTTTTTACTCTCGCATGGCATGGTCGACCCAGGAGGTCCACACTTACTTGCTTAATCGCCCGGTTTCGCGCGGAGCCTCCGCCAGCTGTTTCTCCCGGGACCCCGACCTCCCGTCCGTTGTCAGTGGTGGGCAACGAACAATATCCTTTCCCCACCGATACTCGTGGCCCATACCTCCATGAACCTCCTTATCGCGCTGCCAGGGCTCATGATGATGTGTCCACAACTATTGGCGCGCCTCGCTCAGTCGAAACAGATTACGATGAGGAGGATTTAGATGAAGAGACTAGACAGCGGCGGATAGAAGAAGAGATGGGTAGGCGAGAAGTGTCTATCGTCACAGTCCCAAAGCGCAAGCTATGGATAACGAACCCCTCATGAGCTTGTTGATCAACTATTCCATAGGCACTCATTCTATGTGTTATTTGCGTTTCATAGTACTATGTACTCATGGGCGCCTTCCTTCCCCATGCCATCGTACCATAGCTGCATATTCCTTAATCGATACCACCATTCAAGGATTTGTTCAATGCTCCGCGGTATTTCTTACGTAGATCTATTCACACTTTTTGATCTCGACTATACCGATGTACTTCTGTATGCAACGGACATTAAAGGACTGACTAGAATTGTAAAAAGTGAGCGAATGTCCAAAGAGTGTCCATAAAAATCCTGCGATAAAAAGCAAATATGAAGCTGAAGAAACGCAAACCTAACCCAAACTGCTCAGCTCTCACTCACCCTCCACAGCAACATCACGTCGCCACCTGTCCACACGACCATACTTGCCTGCATCGTGCGCTGGGGGAGGTGAAGGAGGAGCCATTGGTACGCCCACCATCATCGAAGGGACAGCCATAGGCGTGAAAACGCCAGATCCCATCATGGCGGGGTTGAAAAACATGCTGTTCTGTATTTGAGCTTGCATCATCATTTGTTGTTGGTGTTGTTGTTGTTGCTGAGCCTGGGCGAACATCTGGTACTGTGTTCGACGTTGTTGCTCAGGATGGAAGGCCAGTGGCTTGTCGTCATCTTCTTCGCCGCGAATGAAAGGCAATGATGTCTGAGAAGCCAGTGGTAATCTAGAGGCTCGTAGACCAAGCGGCTGCTCGTCCTCATCTTCATCCGCGCGGGATCGACCATCGAAGTTAACAGATCTGGCTCTGTTAATGACATCTACCAGAGGTTTGTCTTCGTCATCGTCATCTGCATGAAGCGAAAGCTGAGTGGCCCGTTTGGCAATCCTAACTGCTGCTGCCGTCAGCGGGATGTCTTCTTCCGAATCATCATCAATGCCCAATGACCCCAATTGCGATGCTCGCCTGACAACACGCTGAACAGCGGCTGTTAAAGGAAGGTCTTCTTCGCTATCATCGCCATTTAGTGGTGGGAACTGAGGGGATGCGTTGGCATTGGATGGATACCGTAAACCAATTCCATTGGTCCGTCTGAGCTCATTTTCTTCCTCCGAAGACTCAGAAACCCAGCGGTCAGCGGCTTTTTCGAGAGTTGCCTTTGGCACAGCATCACCATTGTCGCTGTCGCTTTCACTCTCGTCGTCGACCTGAGGTGCGCGCTTAAGAATGGGTTTCTGGATGATAGGTAGAGTGGGAGGGGCCGAGCGTACTCGTGATCCAGAGGCGAAGTCGGGTGAAGAGGTGGACTCTAGCGGAATGGCGCTACTTTTTCCTTTCGATTTCCCTTTCTTCTTTTTCTTACTACGACGTTCGTCCTCTTCCTCTTCCCGCTTCTTCCGCGCTTCAGCTTCAGCTTTTTCTTCTGCCTCCATTTTGTTCAACTTGACCATTTCAAGATCCCACAACGTATCCACACCAAAAACAGAGCGACTTTTAGACAAGAGTTGCTCTGCCCCTGGACCAAGGTTCGTGGGAGCTTTTTCTCCATCCATGTCCAGGAGAGGCTTGCTGCCAGAGGAGTTCCGGCGTAAGAGAGACTGGCGAGGATGTGGAGTGACCGCATTGTCAAGATTTTGTGAAGGGGGACGACCAAGCGTCTGGGGGTCAATGAGAGTACTTGATCGGCGAATCTGACCCCGGACCATCATTGATGGTCTTTCATCGCCAGTGAAGACACTAAAGTGACCGTAAGGACAGTACTGAAAAGACAATTGAAATGCTTACCGAGCTTTCTGCTTTATCTCCGCTTTGCGATGTTCTAGATTGTCTATCAAACTCCTTCCATAGAGCTTCCCAGCCGGGCGCTTCATTTCCATCTCAGTGGGAGGAGGGACAGGAGGGAGAGGTATTGAAACGGGCACAGGAGACTCTTCTTCTTCTAGTTCTTCGAACTTCGCTTGTTCACCATCTTTCATCGCTCGAGGAAGACGACGGTCAATGTCAGAGTACGCAATATCTCTTTGCCCTCCAACCACAAGTGTGTTGCGAAAAGCGAGTTGAGACAGTGTAAGACTTGCTCGAGGATTAGGAGTGAAAGAATTAGATGCTATGGGTGCCGACGCGGGAGTCATGTAGTTCGTTAAAGAGGTGGACGAACGGTTCGCAGAGCGAGCACCTGGTGGCAAGGGCGGGCCATCTGTAGATGTCTCAAACCCAATTCTAGGTGTAAAAGAAGGAGGGGGAGGAGGGGGAGGAGCCACATTTTGCAACGGACTTGGCATAACCAGAACCTTTGGCCTAAGTAGCTCAACAGTGGAATAAGGCCGATCCCTGCGTGAGTCTGCTTCGGTGTCATTATCAATGAGAACCCGAGTGCCCATTGACCCAACGGACATTGTTCGCGCACGAACTTTGGGATCAAATCGTGACAACCGGGAAGGTGAGGGAGGTCTCACAGCAAAGGGATTCTCCTCTGCAAGCATATTCTTGGATGCCATAGTACCCATGGTTGCATTAGACGCTGTTCTCCCGTGATTGACTTTGGGATCAAATCGTGATGCACGGTCAGGTGATGGGGGTCGGACAGAAAAGGGACTGCCGTCCGCACCAACATTTGCGCCGTTCAGAAAGTTCTTGGAGCCCATACTAGCGTCGGATTGAGTACGGGTATGTAAGTCAGCACGTGAAGCAGGTCTTTCTCCACCGGGAGAACCATCTCGAATTGAAACGGAAGGGAACGGAACAGAATGAAGAGGGGGTACGACAGGCATCGTCTCGATGAGAGCGTGGGTGGATTCACGGCGACGTGGCATTGGACGCTGAGGGGATTGCATCCGTTCTAAGTCAGCAGAAGATCGAGGACGAGCAATGTCTGAACCAGCAGTGTTCTTAGCGTCCAAGAAGGCACCTCCAACACCAAAGTCGTCCATGGTCCCGACACTTATTGGCCGGGACGACCTTCCCCGAGGTCCGTCATCTATAGCGCTCCGGGCATTTCGATGCATCATCTTTACTGGATGAGGATTGGGCAACACCTCTGACTTGGCCTTCGCCTTGCCCTTTGCTTTGGTTTTGTCCTTGATGAATTCGTCAAGGCCCCATGAAGCAAGATCTACCTCGCCAGCTTCCTCGTCTTCAAGCTCCTCGTCATCATCATCTCCGAAAGGGTTCCTTAGTCCGTCAATGGAGCTTCTAGACCTTCGGTGTCCCGGGGTAGAATCGCCTGCTTCACTGGGCACAGACACTCCGAGATAGTCAGTACTCTTACGAGACTGCCCTACACCTCGTCGGAGATGAGCGAAGATAGCACTGTCATGTGCGGAGACCAGAGGCAAGTAAGGGTTGGTTGGATCATTGTCATACTCTGTAATTCCAAGAGACTTTATGAAGCGTGTCCGTCATCCACGTCTTACACACTTACCAATTAGTGCTGCAGCTAACTGAAGGCGGGAGAAGGCTGCGGGTGTAGCCATGAAGCATGTACAGACGGAAAACCCGCGTCCAGTCTAGAAACGATTGTGAAGGCCAGCAAATGCTCGGCGTTGACTGTCGTATATGGACGTTCTGATTCTGAATAGTGCTGCTAACGGTGAGACTCACTGTGGTGGCATCAAGGTGGCATAGCCGCTATCTTCGACTCCCACGCCGAGTCATTTGGTCAGGTGTAGATGTTTTAAATTTTATTATCGACCAGCCTGAACTGCTACAATATCTACTGCAACATCACAGTTCATCGTGAACAACATTTCCGTGTTCATCAATTTCCTCCATCTCGAACTCAATCTGATTGCGTTTCATTTCATCAGCAAGATTGAACATCTCATCATCCACGGGTATGTCACTAGGCAGCTCTGGGTCAACGGGAGGAGCTGGTTTCACGGTGTTGTCTGTCGGTGCGGTCTCAGAGACACCGAGTGATCGCCTGAGCACTCTATCCACACGAGTCAAAAACCTGCGTGGTGTCATTATGAGACATTGTTTTATCAGTTTTGTCAGGACCTACATGTTGGAGTCGGCAACTTCAAACCCTGAACGAACAAGAGCCCCGTCAATCAGGATGGAAGCAACCTCTTTGAGCTGTGCCTCAGAATCCAGGTCTTTGTCATCGCCATCTGCGTTCAATTGCTCGACGTGTTCCAGGAGGCCTTCGATCAACGGCGATCGCGGATTAATTTCCAGAACCTTCTGTTTCTTCATATAGTCTTGCATGGCATCGTTCTGCTGCGCCCCGCGGCTTGTGGCACCTGCAAATTTTGAGTTTGAACCAGCGCTGCCAAGTCACCAGTTGAACGTACTCATGAGCTTCTGGACATTTGCTGTGAAACCCATGCTGTCTGCGACAATCGCACAAGGACTCGTGACGAGCCTATTAGAGACGATCACTGACGAATATGCAACCTTAAGCCAGAGTGTCATACAATCGTAAAGTGAGTACTCACCATTCTTAACATTGTCTCCAGCCTCAATTTTCAGCCACTCAAGAAGGGGGGCGTATTTGTCTGTCAATTCCGCAATTGTATCCTTTTCTTCCGGGGTGTCTGTGTGCGGATATGAGAACAACGGAAACCCTCACATTGATGGGAACCTACCATCTCCAAAGTCCAGTCCAGCCTTGGCGACGTCCTGGAATGGAACACCCCTTGTTGACCCATCAGTGAAATATTCTTTCAATCGTGGAGGTCATCAATGGCTTACTTCCACTTTCGGATGCTTTGAAGCATAATCTCGTCCAATGGCTCGTTCAGAAGCAGTACTTCGTACCCGCGGGCGTGCAACTTTTCTACAAACACGCTTTGAGACAGGTGTTCAATGGATTTACCCATGTCGGCGAGGTAGAAGATCTGGATTGTGTTCTAAACATGACATTCCCTTTCTTCTCAATACCACTCACCTGCTTTTGTCCTTGCTTCTTGTTCTCCAAATACTGGGATGGTGCAATTTAGATTCATGCTCCCGTATGATCATAATAATAGCCACTAACCGAGTCAAATGATACGACTTCCCGTTGGTTTGTGTTAAAGCGTACAAGAGCTGCCAGTTTCTGGCGGTTTTTAGCGTCCTCTGACGCAGCGAGTTTCAAGACTTGACCAAAGTTCTTCGTGATCTCTGCATATTTTTCCTCGTCTTCGTCAGCAATTTTAGAGAATAGCTGAATGAGACGGCGCAAAATAATTTGCTTGATCTGCTTGAGGAAAGAGCTGGACTGGAGGGTTTCGCGAGAGACATTCAATGGAAGGTCATCAGCTAGATGATAGGTATACAAGTCAACACAATTCCCTGGGCCGAACCGAACCGATTTACCGTCAATAATAACCTTCACCCAGCTAGCCCACTTCGGCAAGCTATATTCACCCAGGTCAGAGGTGATGAACACGTGCTTCACTAGCAGCCTGACGTCCTTTGCTGAATTATCGAGTGGTTTGTTGAAAAACTCCTCAGTCCTTGAAAGACATGGGTGAGAAGCACATAATCATCATCATAACTACTCACAAACGCGAGGGAATGTAAATGAGTGCACGGAAAGACACGCCGGATTCCGAGTCACCATGGAAATGGTGCCATGCAAGGGGTTTCTGGAAGTCTTTGAAGGTTCCCTGGTACAGTAGCTCATATTCTTCATCAGTGACTGTCTTCGGATCGCTGGCAAGAAGGTGAGTATATCCTCGCGAGAGCAAAAGCAACAACGCACCGCATCCAGAGGGGAGGTTGCGAGTTCAAGTGTTCCCAGTGACCAACTGTAACCTTCTTCATCTTGGGAGATGCAGATTCCTTCTCCGCATCTTCTTCGACAACAGCTTCATCCTCGTCCGTGTCAGTGGGTTTTCCTTCCTGCTCGTCTAAAACAACCTCTTCGTCTACTTCGGGAACTTCTTCCTCGGTCTCATACCAGATGTAAATCGGGAAGGTTGTCGAAAATCCAGAGTGCTGGTTACTGAGATACTTCTCAAAAAGACGCGCAATAAGATAGAGTAAGATACGTACACAAGCTTCATAAGGTTAGAGGTCACAAGATATTGAGAAGCGTCACTCTTCAAATGAAGTGTAATCTGAGTTCCATGCCCGAGGGTATTTCCGCGTGGGTCGGGGTATATCTCAAATGATCCCTCATCCGCAGAAGAACTGAAGATATTCTGAGTAGGATTGGGATTCTTGGACGAGCGCGGGGGTAAAGATGCAACAGTGACTTTATCTGCTACAAGGAAGCTGTGGAGAGTCAACCATATGTCCACGGACTCAAAAGTCGGACTAACCTGCTGTAAAAACCAAGCCCGAACGCACCGATAAGATTGCCAGTTGCGGTCGAATCGTCGCCGTCTACTCCCGCAAGAAAGTCAGAAGTTCCAGACTTCGCCAGGGTACCCTAAGTATTCAAAATGTTGTGTCACGCTCGCACTTCGCAGGACGACAAGGCTCATACCAGGTTGGTTGTCAATTCCGCTGCATTCATGCCAATGCCGGTGTCTGGGCACAACAATAAGTACTGCGGCAGACAATGATGCAGAGTGATACAAACCGGTAATAATGATACGACCACCCTCGCCATCAGGATTTTTCTCCGCTTTGATAGTGAGGTTCAAAGGGGAGACGCCATCCCACACGCTCTTCTCTGTGAGCGCGGTGAGCCGAAGCTTTTCGAGTGCGTCATTGGCGTTTGAGATGAGTTCCCGCAAGAACACGTCCCTGAAGTAAGTGGGTTTAGCAAAGAGTATGTGTAGGCGCATTCAGGGATTGCAATGTCACCTGTTTGAGTAAAGACTGCAGTACGTAGTACATAGTTAGCGCTCGACGTCGACTCTGATGTGAGGTTACTGCACCTGTCGACAACTATCTTGCGCAGGCGTGCAACATCACTCTGTCAAACAAATGGTCTGCTAAAGTACACTAATACAGAACAGACGCGGGGAACCTACCTGGTAGTCATGTTTGACCTTGTGCGCATTAGCACCTGCGTCTTGCGCGAAAACGCACGACGAAAGGGCTGCAAGTGACAGGATTAGAGGACTCAGCAGACGCATTGTCGACTGGGAACGAGAGTTGGTCTCTTAGCTAATGCTTTGAAGTCCAGTGGGCAAGTACGGTAGCTATTTATTGAAATACGAAATCCTTGTGTGAAATTGAAAGTACTGACGTGTTCGATACCACGTGACTGACTTCGAGTGTCACCGGTCACCTGACGACGATACGCGTTAAGCGCTGAGTGTTTGTAAATCAAATGAGGATCTCAAGGAGATGAGCACTTGAGCAGCTAAGTACACGAATCAACTATTCTACACATGAACAGATAGCTTAGGTGCAGTCAGACCTGCAACATAATCCTAGCATGGATTAGACAAGGTCGCAAACTCGAAACCCTTCATTCAACTCACCCTTAACCATCGTTCTCGTTGTACTGCTACATGCTCGAACATGATGTATCGCTTATCATTCTGACAAGTAATTAGTTGTCACATCTATTCCGCGAACGACTGGACATACCTTAAGCACTTTCTCGATGTCCGAAAGGTCTACACTCTTTGCGAGCGCCTTCATGTCGACCTTTCCACCAAAGCCTTCGCCTTCGTCCTCATCCAACTCATCTGCTTTGACCCCTCCTTCGACTCCTTCACCTCCAATTTTACCCAATCTTCCCCAAAACTCAACAAAGGAGTTCTCCGCGAGCATCTCGTCGAATGCTTTTCTGCATTCGTATGTCCGTTCGCGTTGCCATTTCTCATATTCCTGTTGGAGATCACGTGTGTCGAAGGCGAGTTTTGTTACCGGAAGCGATTTTAACATGGATTCAAGCGGAAGAACAGAGAATGGTGTTGCCAAGGATGGAGCATGCGCTTGAAACAACGAATGTAGACCGGTCAAATGTTTCATCTGCAACTGACTCATATGTGCATGGAAAAGATGCAATTGCTGATTTACTGAGAGAGGGGAGTTGTTGAATCGAGGATCAGTTTGGAGTTGAGGACGTATCGATTCCCAGGTGGTCTGCGATCATAATGAGATGTGGGTTAGTTACTGCCTCGAAGAAAGAAGTAACCGTACCTGTGGGTCTCGTACTGCGTCTGTAAGCAGTGTACTAAGAAAGAGGAAAGGGGTTGAGCGACGCGACCTGGACCCTTGAACTATGGAAGTCAAGGCGGCTCACCGGAATTCTCTTTCACCTTCCTCCAGGTTTAAACCCATCTTGGAGCGCCCTATTTCGGCGTCCATACGACTACGATCAGCTTTCACTTTTTGTTCACGTTCTTTAAGGGCTTGTTCCTTTTTGTCTCTGCGCTTTCGCTCAGCATCTTCTTCTGTGCCATGTTTGTACGTCTCATCTTTAACTTTAGTAGAGGTTAAATGCGAAGATGAAGACCCATGTGCCTTGAGGAATGTCTGGAATAGCTCTTCACGCAGAGACGAAGACCCGACAGCATCATATCGTGCGTCATGGGATATTTTTCGTTTCACCTAGAATGCAAACTTTCAATATATCTGATGATGATAAGGCAGACAGATACTTGATACTTACGTCTTTCCATAGCGAATCTGACCTGACCACACCACTCTCTCGCAGAAGAGTAAAGAAATCCGCTTCCGCCTTCTCAGCGGCTATACGCTTTCCTAGACAAAGGTCAGCTGGATACATCGGTCATGAAGCATAACCAAATTCGTACTCTCTCCAAGCTCTTTGAGATAGTCCTTGAATCGTTTCTCTCGCTCCCGGTCATCTCTTCCCCATCCGTAAAATCGCCGGTCTTTCTTCCACGTCCGCCGAAATTCAGACCAAGATGTTCTCGTGCTCTTCACTTCCTGGCTAAGGAGTCGTTCATACTCTTCCTTAGGATTTGCTTCTGCCTTTTCTTTCTTGACATTTTGTTGCCGTAGTTCGCGCGCGCGATCCCGACAGTATTCATCGAATGCATCACGACGTGCTGACACAGAAGGGAGTAGAACATAGCGCGGATCTGATATAAACAAGGGTAATGAAGTATCCCAAGGATGCAAAGGACTGATATCCTTTTCCCTGAGTAATGTCTGGTCAATGGAGTTAACCAAGGGATCATCAATCAACAGAGCTAGTGACAGACCTTGAATAATGCCTTAGCCTCCTCAATAGAGAGATCGACGCGATCGGGCATGTTGAGCTGAGACCTCTCATTTTCTTGCATCTTCTTGGTCTCTGTGTCTTCTGCTTCCTGTGCGAGCCTGGCCTCTTCTTCCAGCCTCTTCTTCTCCTCCTCTGCTTCAGCAGCGAGTTGTGCAGCAGCCTCGCGTTGCCATTCCTCCTCCTCCTCGTTCTCATCGTCATCGTCATCCTCCCCTTCCCCTTCCCCCTCCTCACCTTCCTCCTCTTCTTCTACTCGCGCCTTTTTTGAAATCACAACCTCGTCCAGAGGTTGAGGTTCTTCCGCTTTTCGCTTCACAAGGCCCTGCATTTCGGTCTTAATCCGTTTGAGCTCCTGCTCCTCCTCGAACCCCAACTTCTGGATGTCCTTTTCCTTTATTTCCTGTTGTTGCTTCTGCACTTCCTCATGTTCCTCGGCACGCTCGAATGCTTCAACAGCATCCTTGATTTCCTCTGGCACGGTCCACACGCTCTGCTTCTTCGCCTTGTGTGAATAGAATATATTCCCTTCCGTCGTTGTTACGCGAAGCCATTCTGTATCAGGTATCGGGGTCTTTACCAACGGTTTGTCTTTCTTCTTTGGAGGCTGGGGTATGATAGCTTGTGGAATGATGGGGAACGCGGGGAGCGGCCGAACATAGGTAGACTCTCGTGTCCCGGCGTGGTAGTAGTATGGCTGGCCCGCAGGTCCTGTATGCATGTGAGTTAACAACTAGAGTGCCTGGTGTGTTTTGAGACACGTACCAACGTGCTCTGACCACCCTGGAGGTAATGGAGGGGCACTAAATGAGTTCATCACGGTCGGTCGCATTGAAAAATGTGTTTGGTGCTGAAACGGCTTGGTAGCGCCCGCCGCTCACGTGCCAACTTATAACTTTTGCAGCCACGGCGCCAATTGTCGATCACACCGTTCAAGTCAAGCTCAAATTGTATGTTGAAGACATTCCTTCTTGGTATGTCGTACCACGTCGGTATTAGTACTTGCTGCCAGTAACGAGGATGACCGGTGTCGATAATCAACTGCTCTTTCTCCCAGTCTTAAAATATTAGCTCTACTTCCTTCCTTCGTTCTGCTGACGGGAAACTACCGAATAGCTACACCACTTGCTCGTACGTTTGACGATGCTGATCTGAGACTTCTACGGGTCGCAGACCTCCAGTAGCGTCTCAGTAACGGACCATCAATATATTATGGATCATTGACTTCTCGAAACCATCCACAACTGGCAATATTAGGGCTAGGGACTCCGTCGTCTCCAGTAGGTAGACCGGTTTGTTTTGGACTCCGTGGACTCCTATTTGTTGACAAGCGTCTAATTATAACAAAGCAGCACAAACCTGAGGAAATTTCGCATTTGGTCTCTGGGTATAAGAATTACTTACACCTCCGCGGAAAGCAAATTTTGAAAATTGCCATCTAGATGTACTGCTAGAGTCAGGGCTTCCTGGTTGGCTAGGGGCTAGGGTTCAGCCTTGTTTAGAATCGGGTCTGAGGTCTCGGGGAATATCGCTTGGAGACCCGTTAACCAGATCCTGCTGAGTGCTCACCCGACGAATTTGAAACCTCGCTCACGGGGCTGCCTAAACGTTGAACGTTAACCTCCGAAGATTAAACTTATAAATGAGTAGTGGACCGTAACGTAGGGGATAGGGTGGTAAAGAAGTATACTGGTAAACCCAATACACGTGATGATGGCACTGCGGTAATTGCGCCGACTTTTGAGGCATTTTCTGAATGCTCGCCAGCAAATCGTAAGCTCAAACTGACCAGCCAGCAAATATCTAGGCTGTTACATCGCTATATAATGTCCTCCCAACTCCCATACATTTCATGCCAGCCATCGTATTTCTATTTCGCACTTGATCTAATCGCACAAAAATCATCCTCTCATGAACACCCTGACGCCGTCTCAGAGTCAGACGCATGTCACGACTGTCTTCATATTTAATCTTCACTGCAGCAGGTATACATATACAACGGTCGTAATTTTTATTCTGCTAATGTTATATTTTTTTGCAGTTGTGTAAGTACAATTAATGAAGTACTCTTCTCTCTGTCACCCCCTCCAACGAGGCTAGACATATCCATCGTCCACCAGTCAGTGACAGTCGGGCATGCCATTACAATACCCAGACACACCATACAATCCATGCTCGAAGACGCTGGGTTTGATGTATCTGACCCAGCCTCTGAGCAGAGGCTTTCACAACAAATGAGTAGCACGCATTCTGGAAAACGTCAAAAGCATATACAACAATGTTCATCGTGTCAGGAGGTGGCCGCTACGGTACTCGAGGACATAGTTCCACCGCTCTTGCGGGGTAATACCGGCAACGTGTCTTCCAACCGTGTTTCTCCAATGGATTGCTCCACGCTAGAGGGATCAAAAAAGGACCAAGAATTGAGCCCAAGACCGTTGCACGAAGTTGGCGTCGTTGACGTCCCGCATCTCGTCACCTTGTCCGTAGGTGGCATGACATGCTCCGCATGTCCAAGTACCATTACCGAAATCGTCTCGCAACTCCCTGGGATCTCCGAAGTGGTCGTTAGCCTGCTTAGCCATTCCGCTACGGTTGTTGTTGCTCGAAGGGACCTTGTTGGTTCCGCGACCGAAGCGATCGACGACTGCGGCTACGAAGTCGGCGTTATTAAAGTCGAGCCACTCATCCCACCAACATCAGAAAGTCCAACGGGTCCTCGGAATTTATCCCTTCGTATTGGTGGAATGTATTGCCAGTGCGTCGATTTGTACTGTTGTCGCATCCAGCGTTACTGACATCTCCTGATCAGAAACTGTCCACCAAATATTATGACTGCCTTGCAAAGGCTCCAGCCAGACGTCGCCATTATCAAACCGTTATCAAACCATTTGGACCCCATAATGGAAGTATCATACAAGCCATCGCCTCCAGACTTCACCATCCGCTCTATCATCTCAACCATCCGGTCCGTGGAGCCGACATACACTGTATCGATTTGTTGTCCGCCTACGCTCGAAGAGCTCACGCGCAGCTTGCAGCAGCGCGAGCAACGAGCCTTGCTTCTGCGCCTCTTTTTCACATTTATCATTGCGATACCCACGTTCATCATCGGCGTGATTTACATGAGTCTCGTTCCCGGTGGCAGTTCGACGAAACAATACCTAATGAAGCCCATGTGGAAAGGAAATGCGTCCCGCATTGAGTGGGCGCTTTTCTTCCTAGCGACCCCAGTATACTTTTACGGTGCTGGTTTATTTCATCGTCGAAGCATCAAAGAAATTAGATGTTTATGGAGGAAAGGGAGCACGACTCCCATCGTCAAGCGTTTTACTAGATTTGGGAGTATGAACCTTCTGGTATGTACCGTGTTACTCGTTATCACAAGGTGATGACATGCGTAAACAGGTTTCTACCGGAGTGTCTGTGGCTTACTTTTCGTCGATCTCGCTTCTCATTCTTGCAGCCATGCAGCCACCTGCGAGCAGCGGTACAGCACAAGATACCACATATTTCGACGCTGTCGTGTTCCTGACCATGTTCTTACTTGTTGGTGAGTGAAGCCCATGTGTTGCATATCCTGCGTGATACAATATAAATCATCAGGCCGTTACCTCGACGCATATAGTAAAGCAAGGACTGCCGATGCAATCACTGCGCTCGGCTCGCTCCGCCCTGCCGAAGCTCTTCTACTGACCACTGGCTCTGCTTCTAATTCTACGGCCCCTGCGATCGTTTCCCGCGATGATCCCGAAAAATGTGACGTGTCATTTGATAACGGTAGCTTTATTGCGTCTCCTGGATTCAAGTTCGAGAAGGTACGTGTTGACCTCTTGGAGGTTGGCGATGTGGTACGTGTGCAAAATGGTGCTACGCCACCATCGGATGGTACAATCGTGTCTGGTGCGGGGACGTCCTTCGACGAAAGTTCTTTGACGGGTGAAGCTAGACTCGTCAAGAAGAATGTTGGGGACAAGGTTCTCCTTGGAACAATCAACAAGTCTAGGGCAGTAGACGTTCGAGTGGACGCTATTGGCGGTGTCACAATGTTAGCCAATTAACTTTGATGGTGTAAACATTGTACCGACCTAGTTCTACAGGTTAGACCAGATTGTGCAGATCGTCCGTGAGGGCCAGACTCGCAGGGCGCTGATTGAGCGTATTGTAGACCACATCACGACTGTGTTCGTCCCGATCGTTACTTTGCTAGCGATTGTTACGTGGTTGATATGGCTTGCCTTGGGTGTTAGCGGTGCCATCCCTAGGAGTTATCTAGACATAAGTCAAGGCGGATGGGGTGAGTTTCTTCCAAGTGATTCGCTGAACTTTGTACTGACATCAGCTCTGTAGTCGTGTGGTCTCTCGAGTTTGCAATCGCAGTATTCGTCGTGGCATGCCCTTGCGGCATTGGCCTCGCAGCACCTACCGCTCTTCTTGTGGGATCCGGCCTCGCAGCAAAACATGGAATCTTGGCCCGCGGAGGCGGCGAGGCTTTCCAAGAAATGGCCCAACTCGACATCGTCGTATTCGATAAGACCGGAACACTTACCGAGGGTGGCGAGCCCCGAGTGTCTGATGCCGAGATCCTGCTGTCGTCGGTGCCTGAGAAGACGCTTCTCGGAATTGCCGCGGAGTTAGAATCTGCATCCTCTCACCCACTCGCGAATGCAATTAGGCAGTATGCGGGGAAGCATGGTGCCGTGTCTGTTACTGGCAACGCGTTCGACGAAATCGCTGGTAAAGGCGTCAAAGCGGATTTTGACGAAATGCGTTGCAAGGCGATAGTAGGAAACGAGGCCCTGATGCAAGACCATGATGTACTGCTTTCTCCAGACGTTCTCCAAGTGCTCGAGAGGTGGAAATCTGAGGCGAAGAGTATCGTCCTCCTCGCGGTTACGGTCGCAGACTTGGACAACCGATTCGTTGTTGCAGCGATATTCGCTGTGTCGGATCCCATCAGGAAGGAAGCTACTGGTGTTATACGGCATTTGCAGGAGCAGGGCATTGGGACATGGATGATATCAGGGGACAACGAGACTACGGCTAAAGCAGTCGCAAAATCCGTGGGCATTCCTGAAATGAATGTCATCGCTGGAGTTTTGCCTCAACAAAAGGTTTGTTCCTGATATTCGAATCCCCGTCACGTCATCTGACCTGTCCCGCAGGCCGAAAAGATCGAGTGGCTGCAGCACAATGGCAACAGACGTCCATCTTCACGATGGCAACGTATACTGCCGAGGTCAGCGCCAAATTGGCGATGTATCGTCGCAATGGTTGGGGATGGTATCAATGACGCACCCGTGAGTCCTCTCTACAGGTATTTGTATTTTGTATTGACTGGCGTCAGGCACTAGCAGCCAGTGACATAGGAATAGCCATCGGATCTGGAAGTGAGCCATAGCGTTTGTTTAACGGTGTACATACTGACATACTTCAGGTGACGTCGCGATATCTAGCGCTTCATTCATCCTTGTATCTTCAAACCTTAAATGTCTACTCACTTTAAGCGATCTCTCGAGAAAAGTGCTCAATCGCGTTAAGATAAACTTTGTATGTCTCTTCAGTCCCCTTGCACCACTCGCCGTTAATATAATCCGTAGATGTGGGCAATTATGTATAATGTAATTGCAGTCCCCATCGCCGCTGGCGTCGTATACCCTGCTGGACATGCGCGCCTAGCCCCTGTATGGGCATCATTGGCCATGGCATTATCGTAAGTAGTCTGACCATCGGGTATAAAACATGTATTGATCGGTTACTCTAGCTCTGTATCCGTAATTTGCTCCTCTCTCGCACTTAAATTATACAAGGAGCCAAAGATACAGCTTTAGAAAGTTCAATTTCTTTTGGCAACAAATTTGTTCATCTGGTCTGTATCATTCATGTCGTCACTGTATTCCTAGCGTATTTTATGAATGCACTTTATTACGCTTGTGGTCACGATCTCTGCGCTGCAAGAACCTCCCTATCCTTCTTCGAACGATAAAACTCTGAAAACGAGAGTCGTATGCCAAGGAACCGGCAATCCAAATCTGGATGTGACTGCAAAGCCTGCACGATAATTTGCATGCGCTCACTGAATGCAGTGCTATATTCCTTGAGGAGTTTGCGAATCTGAGAAAGCGACTGGGTGTGAGCCATCGAGGTGGGTGCAGTGTATACCCCACGGGCAGCATCTCGCACTTGGTCTAACCGAGCTGACTCGGATAGGGTGTAGTTGTAGAAATTATCCTGTGGTAATGTTGTTAGGAAAGAAACACGTGGATGAGGGAGGATAAATAAACGCTTACAATTGCCTCGCGGAACTGAAGGATCGTCGAGAATACCTCCCGGACTTGGGTCAACAAGCTCTCCTGGCATGACGGTAAGCGCGCGACAAATTTGTTTGCGAGCCAAGCCTACCTCTCTCCCTGCCTTAGGACTGATTAGCAACACCTTCTTGACCATACGATCAAGATATGATTGATGAGCATCGATCATAGCGTCAAGATCACCCTCCCGTCTCGCAAAGAATTCCATAAGAGCCTTCCACGAGCACTCAATGACCTCGAGTTGTGTGTATGCCTGCATCTGGCGAATAAAATGGATCATTTCTGAAGTCGTGATCCGGATCTGGTGCCAATCATACTCCAGTTCTGTATTGCGCGTCAGCACCGCAGCCATGGCCTCTGACAGGAAGAAAACATCGCAGCATAATCAACTCACCTTCCAACCGCCCTCCGACTCGTCCAGCACCAGCAACCCTCATCCAGCCACTGCTCAACGCGCCTTCTACGCGCTTCATCGCCCACAGATGTGCAAAGATCCGCTTGTACTTTTCTAGAGACCCGGGGTCGAGGAGGGTATCGAGCGGCGCGTCGACCTTGTATTCAAGCGTGAAGACGTCCCACCCAAGCTCGCCGTGCGTGTATTCCAGCATGCGAGCATCGAGGCGGCGGAGAACATCCGGTGGGTCGCTTTGTGCGCTTGAAGTACGAATCGCTGTCTCGAGTGTCGCTGTGAGGTTGTGTCGGTAGAGGGTGTTGGCAGGTCGGGTGAGAGAGGGCCTGTGTGCCCATCAGCATAGATGAAGTGACGGCATAAATTACGTACCCAAGCGATTCCATGAGTTGCTCAGCAAAGTCACCGTAACCAAGGAGGAGGTAGTGCTTGAGTGCGGAGAGGTGATCGAGGAGGCGGAATTTCTCAGTGAAGACTTCAAACAGGCGAGCAGAGGCGGTGTTGTATGCGCTGTCGATACTACGTTCCAGTCCTGCGATATCGCTGTACTTGAGGACTATGGGGAAACATAAGTATCAACATAAAAGCGAGTAGAAGTGCAGAACCCACTTCCGCCCGTATTACTCATCTTCTCCCTCGTCGCTACCCAATCCGAATCGTGACAACTGTATCTTATAAAATTTAAGCTCTTGCCTGTCGAAAAGATTTTTCTTCCAAAGTTCTCGCCCACAAACATCGGGAGCATCTCTTTTCTAAAGTGATACTTCGCCTCCCATACGCGGAGACCGCCTCCGCCATCGCTTCTATCTGCGCTAACGGAATCCTCGCCGAATGCGTCGATGCCACCTGCAAGACTTGAGGGATGCAGTCCTTGAAGATGCGCAAGTGATGGGTCGACGGAAACGAAGAATTCAGAGTGGGGGTCGTAGAGCTCGCCGGAGAAGAGCCATTTGTGCAGCGTATTGAAGAAGGGAGTGGATACCTGAAATTAAATTAGCATGAAGCAGTCGGTCAACTAACACGAATAAAGATGTTGCACCTCTTCTAAAAGTTGGTCAGTAAATTTTCTGACGAATGGGTCCCCATTGTCGGTGTATGAATGGATGAGGTTAACGAGTGCCCCTCCCTGTGCGTCATGGGCACCCTCAACACAAACGCTCATCATGCGCATGCGGAGACGCCATTCTGTTATCCAGACATCGAGACGTTTGAGGGTGAGGCCAGTCTCCTCTCCTACAGGATCCGATTGCGAGCCTGGAGCTGAGTTGGGTGCATTGCCCATCTGAGACTCTAGAACGGCGATGAGTCGATAGTACTCAGTAAGCAGCGTCTGGAGGTGATGGCAAAGGCTTTGCTCGATCATGCCGACAGAAGGGCGATCTTGTGTGTCGACGAACGCAGCTATGCGCGCGTAGAGATGACCTACCTCAGAAAGGCGATGAATGAGGGATTTAGTTGGGGGAGGGATGATATATTTCTGTGAGTAAGATGAGCGCGATAGGACACTCATTGGAGATTGCTTACAAAATCTTCGATAAAAACGAGTTTGGGTTGGGCATCATTGTCCGAGAGCGACAAGTGTACATATTTTCCAGAAATTCCCTGTAAGAGATATAACGTATCGCGAAGAAGTAAGTGTTCGGGCAGATGGTGTCGTCCTTCATCATGACTTGAGCATTCCGTCCTATAAGCGGGTGTCAATGGAATTTGCATACCAGTACGGGCGCGATATTCACGCAAAATTTCTGCTTTTGAATTGCCCCTTGGGTGTGGTGAGCGCGGAAGGTCAGTAGGACTAGTGGTAGGAGTTGCGGATGGGCGAAGCGGCGCCTGGAGAGATGCGAGGAATGGACTTGAGGTTGGCTGGCGTGGAGAGGATGCGAGAGAATAGAGAAAGAGGAGAGACTCGGGTTTACGAGAAAGAATAGGCTATGCAGAGATAAGACGCGTGACCAACACGATCAGTACACTCACTTGGTCTAGTAATCGCGAGAGGAGATTAGTGAACTTGAGCGATGCATTGCTCGGAGATTCAGATTGTAACACTAGAAAAGAACACGGTTGCGACTAGTAATACGCGATTCTGTGGTGATACATACAATGCCTTTTTATCTGTGCCGCTAAATGACCAGTGTCATTCTCGTGTGCGGTGCCAATGTTACTACAAAGCAGGTAAGTGACATGCCGCAAGCTGAGCTAGAGCGTTGTTACCTTGCAAGGATATCCTTGCAGTGTGCTATTAGTTCTTCTTTGAGACGTGTATTGGACTGAATCTGGGGGACAAGGGACGTGACAAGGCTCTCGATTGACACGCTCACATCGCGCATCGCGGTATACAGTTTTAGATCACGCGGGTATGTTAGCAAAAGTACATGGCCACTTGCTGACTAAGCGAGCATCAACTTTCCCCCAGGTTTCTACATAGGCTCTTCAGAGTCATGCCAATCGTGTTTGAGTAGTGTGATTGTTGAGAGACGTATATAGTCACTCCTGATAATCACACACCTCCAATCTGATTATACACGCAGAGGGTATCCCGGTGTTTGCACACTGCTAAAGACATGGTTGAATTTTTCAAGGACGCTGCATACAGATTTGCCTTCTGCAGTTCCCTATTGCATTCCACGAACTTCATGTGCACTCTCGCAATTCCTGTACTCTCGCTTTGGTCGTCAACCGTGTCCTTTCGAAATGGACGCGACCACTAAGATTCCTCTATACCCGGTGAGGTCTCTTCATGCGGGTCGAGAATAAGTTGTGTGAGTTCAAGTTTCTCTTCACCGCATTGGCGCATGTTGCCCTCATCACAAGCCATACCGTCACGGTGTCCAACCAGCCAACTCGCTCGCTCACGTCTGTCCCTGGCGCTGTCACGCAACCGAGCCGAACTATTATCTTTAATACAGACGACTCACTCTCAGCGTCCATTTATTTTGGTGTAGACCAAGCGGTCTATTAAATACGCTGACCATGGAGGCTGAGCATTTTAATATCTGGATCGTTGACGCGCATGTCAATCACGCTATCTTTGATAATCCGGCAGGGATACTACGCAAAAGATGATCTTGATTGCAATGATGCAGACACTGATCAAGCAGCAGGGCCTGCATTGGATTGACGCATCGGGGCTATGCGGAGATTGAGGGTGTAAATGGGGCAGAGAGGTGAGCACGAGACTTCTGGCGAGCTTCATTATACTACCTGGACGCTGACCTATGTTGGTAATGGTCAGGGCTGTTAAGCTTCTCGGGTCAGACTGCGAGCGAACTTCGAAGCACTGATCATTTCCGAAGATAAAAATATAGTTTGGTTAGTGCATTACATAACAACTTATCATATAGGGAACTTGCTAATATTAGCCTTTATATGGCCAAACGGTCCAAGGCGCCAGACCACAACCTTCAAGACGCTTCAAGTCAATGCTGATTACCTGGGCTTCATATTTGGTCTTGATGTGCCAACAGTGCAGCAAAGCAGGCAAGGTCGACAAACTAGGCGAAACCGCGGACTTGGTTGGAAATTTTTTGACTCGTTCGAAGCGTTCGAAGCGCTGACTGGTGCCGATCATGGAGCGTAATATGGGGCGACTCGAACGATCCTTTGTTAGTACGTAGATACCCCAAAGTCCTCGGGTGAGATCTTACCCGTCAGTGACGTGACCCAGCGGCCTCCAGCAATAAAGCTTAAAGCGTAATAGCAATGCCTGCTCGGTCAGGATGTTATCTGCTGTTTTTAAAGACTCTGTCCCCTGAAATGTGTTAATACCACCTTTATTGACTTCAGTCGTCTTACCTGCCTGCCAGTGCAACGCTGGTAGATGTCGGACTCTCCTCTAGGAACCGTCTCTTCTGCTCACGTACCACACCAAGATGGCACGAATTATCCTCAGCTCCCAAGTAGCGAAGGCATGTCTGCCGAGGCCTTGGATGAAACAAATGACAAAGTGCATGATTGGGAACACGACCTGGCGAACCCCAGGAATTGGCCTCTCGCAAAGAAATGGATAACCACTACAATCGTCAGTTCTTCCATTAGCGAGTTCAATCCACTGGGACTCATGTCAGTATCGTGTTAGGTCTCGCTGTACACGCTTGTCACGCCGTTAGCAAGCGCTATCATGGCACCTGGTTTACCCGACTTGGCTATAAAATTTGGCATAACCAATCCAACAGTCGTAGCGTTGACGCTAAGTATCTTTGTTCTGTCGTATGCCATTGGTCCACTATTTGCGGCACCCTTATCGGAAGTATATGGTCGTGTGTGGGTGCGTGGTGCTCTTCTTTGATCTGATCGAAGAGGCCATTTGCCTGAATGAGTTCAAGGTGCTCCACCTAGGAAACCTCCTGTTTCTCGCGTTTAATCTCGGCTGCGCTTTCTCAACCAACACTGTGTTCTTGATCGTGTTCCGGTTTCTGGGTACGTCATGGAACTGCTGGAGCCTCAACTTTTGCTCACTCTCTACGAAGCTGGATTGGCGGGGAGTGCACCTATAGCATGTGGTTCAGGTGTCATCAGCGATCTCTTTTTGGAACGCGAGCGCGCCTCAGCGATGGCACTGTACAGCATTGGACCCATGATAGGCGAGTCTTGTCCTGTTTTATGGTGTGCAACGTTGACTGAAGTTCACACAAGGCCCCGCTATCGGCCCCATTATGGGGGGTTTCATCGCAGAGTCAGCCGGTGTACAGTATGTTTTCTATGTCATTGCTGCGATCTCTGGTTTTGCCGCAATACTTGGCATCCCTCTCATGAGAGAAACATATGCACCGGTTATCAGGCTTCGTCTTGATGCCATGGCGCCAGATCCCGAAAAGACCTCTATAGGACATCCTGTTCTCGCCGCACATCACATGGAGAAGTGGGCTTACCTATGGGTCAGTCTCAAGCGACCGGCCATTCTACTGACCCGGAGTTTTATATGCTTCATCCTGAGCTTGTATATGGCTTTGTAAGTTTGATTTAGTGTCGCGCGGCTCACTGATGTCATCTATTTAGGATGTACGGTCAGTACCACATCCAGTTATATTGGATACGGACTGAGATCGTATGTCAGGTATCTACTTCTTGTTGTTTACTACTTTCCCCGGTAAGATCATACCTGGCCGGCACCACGGGGACCGTTAGTAACAACTTTCGCTCAGACCTCTTTGCAAACGTGTACCACTTTAGCATTGGAATCGGAGGTCTGACATATATTGGAGTTGGTTTTGGATTCGTAGTTGCCACAGTGTTTGGCGCCAAACTTTCCGACAAGATCTACATATACGTATGTTTTCCTTCTGCCTTGAATGTGTCAGCTCAACCATTGGTTTCTATATTTAGCTTACTGCGAGAAATGGAGGGAAGGGTAAATCAGAGATGCGCGTGCCTGCTCTGATATTCGGGTCGTTGTTCGTCCCAGTGGGACTGCTGTGAGATTGACGCCTTTGTTCCTGCTCCTAGTCTGACATGTATTAGTTGGTATGGCTGGTCTGCCCAAGCTGAAGCCCACTTCATGATGCCCATTATTGGTACCTCTATCTTTGGATTCGGAATATTGACATGTTTGTGGGTGTGCCTCGTACTTGGGCACTGTTCATGTCTGACCTCTCTAAAGCCTCCCTATTCAACTATATCTCGTGGATACATTTACATATGCTGCAAGCGCTACTGCAGCCGCTTCTGTCAGTCTTCCTTTACCCCTGATGTCGTTTGCGTTCACTGAATACGTCATATCAGACCTTCCGTTCATTTCTTGGATTCGCATTCCCTTTGTTTGGACAACAGATGCTCGCGGCACTCGGTTATGGCGGAGGCAATACGCTACTTGCAGGTTTTGCCATCATCATTGGTATACCCTTCCCCGTGTGGGTATATTTCGCTGGCGAACGTATCCGCGCGAAGAGTTCTTTGGCTCGTTAATTTGTTTGTCCCTTTTAAACCCTTTCAGAGCTTTTCAGAGGCACCGGATGACATCGTCCTATAGCTACTATACCATGACGTGTCTGTCATCCTGGCAGAACTAGTGTATTTTTTCCTACGCAGACCTATCCGGGTATCTATACAGTATTAGTGCCAATCGAAAGTTTCAGCGAAACAGTGGTGCATTGGTCGATTAATTAATTGGTAGGCTCGACTCAGAATTCAACTTTATAAAAACAGCGAAAGGCTAAAAGTCATATGAGAAATTATTCGACAAGATCATGCACTGGTGTTTAATTAAACCTCCGAGTCGTCATAGATAAATCTTCAGACATTGGACGCGTATCACAAGGCATGCCGCGCCTGACCGCCAACTATCCTGGCCATGAGTTAGGCAACCGGCGAGGTGCCACACTCTAGTAGCTTTAATATGATACAGATCGTCGACTTGCTTAGGCGGCAAGATATCTAGTCGGACTATCATGATTGCCAGTGGATTTGTGGTTAAAGCTCGTCAGGTGTCATGCTACTAGTAGTCCTAAAAGCTACCCGGTATACTAGCACATATATAACAAGTACCTGTATGCATGTAACAGTACAAAGAAAGAAGGTTTGAACCAGTTGTGAAGATCATGTTCATTACATCAGCTATTCTTGGGTCGGCAGTGACCTGCTACTACTAGGCTGGAGCGGCGCGTTGTACTGACGACTTTATGATCTCTGACACGACATGGACAAACCAAATATGCTACCGTCGACCACCGATACTCCTCCGTCGACCACCAATACTCCTCCGTCGTCGCCGTCCAAGCAACGAGATGCTTTCGCGTACCAGACTCGTCTGCTCCAGCGTACTGCCTCTCGTTCATCAACGAATTCTCTTTCGCGAAATTCGTCCATCTCATCGCGCCCAACATCCCTCGTGAGCCCAAATACAACTGGTTCTAGTCCACCCGTGGTTCCTGCTACTAGACGATGGACACCTTCACATCGACCGGGTACCAGTCTTGACACTGTACGCGACAAATGGGAAGAGCGCGCACGCGTAGAGGCTGTACTTGACGGACGCAGGTCGGTCAGTCCAACAAAGCAAATCGAAACTACATCCAGTCGTTCTAGCCTGGGTCACAGTGATAGCATATCTACTATTTCTAGTTCATCCTCATTCACAGATTCCAGTTTGCAACGCACTTCAACTTATGTCAAACGTCATACTTTCTCTGCATCCCTTCCACCACACATAGTAGCAACTCCCTTGTCCCCGAACACTACTGGAATATCTGTCGAGAACCCTGACCCGTCTACTAACTCGGTTTCGACCCCGACTCATCATCGTATACGTCTCCCAACTGCAGCATCTCTTCATTCTTCATCATTATCTGACATCAAGGAACTTGCTGATCATCATGTACCTGCACCCATATCCCTTGATCCCCCCTCCCCACCCATGCAGAGACCAAATACCATAGACAGCAACACCCTAGATTCTGCTGCCCATGATCCAGTATCACGGATAGCTGACCCATTCACATCGACGGTGATCAACACTCCGTCCAGTCCCTCAAAGCCTTTGTTCACACCTGCAACACCTACCATTATCCGCCGCCGCCCTACGTCGCTCTATGGTTCACAGTCCTCATCCTTTCCCTTCCCAGAAAAGGAGCCCTTGCCCGGTCGCATCTCTGCTAGCCAGGATCTTACCGACCATACCTTACGACTTCCAAGTCGTGTTTCACGAGTGTCCGACCATAACCTTCCAGGCCTCACATCCAAGTTGCCAGATCTTTCCTCCAGGATATCTGCATATACATCCCGATTTGATTCGCGTTCTTCTGATTCTACATCCCGTTCCACTGAGAACATCTCCTCAACCGTCCTGCCAATCGTGGACCGCACTTCCCGTGCCCCTGACATTACCACTCGGGTTGCGGAATACACTTTGCGTCTTAATTCTTCTGAACGCCCGTCCCCCTCTCCTACGCATACCCCTACGTCTTCATTCGCATCCACTCAGAATTCCTTCACATCCACATCTCCTTCGACCCCTCCACATACTCCTAGTTCTTCTACCACATCGATCCCATCAACCTCTTCTGTGATGTCCCCGGCCCCATACCGCTCCTCATACATGTCAAACAAGAAGTCATCAACATATGGACAAATTGCTGGGCACAAACTAGGACGCCATCTGCCCCGTATCGCGAGTGGGGATGCTGGTGATGACTGGGTTGATGAGCAGAAACCCAATCCTCCACCACAGCCTGAGCACACTCCTGTTCCCGTGGATGATTCACAGCTGGTGTCGCGACGAGCACGTCGTAATTCCAGGTATGAGCCTCCAGCGTCACCTATCACAGAAGAACTTGTAGCAGGGATGACAAACGCCTCCGATGTTACTGGAATTCCGGGGCGATTGCGTCTCTCGCGAGATCAAACAGCGAGCCCGACTGCACCGACAACCCTCCCTTCCTCTCGCTTGACGAGAGGCCTATGGGCCGATACGCAAAGACATTTACTACAAGCGTATGAATATCTGTGCCATGTAGGAGAGGCGCAACAGTGGATCGAGGGTTGCCTTGGGGAAGAGCTAGGCTTTGGGGTGGTGGAGATGGAGGAAGGAATGAGGAATGGTGTTGTGCTAGCCCGGCTTGTCAGGGTTTTCAAGGGAGAAGGAGGGTTCAGAATTTACGAGGTGCGCTGGCATTCTAAGATCGTGTGATCGAGCTTGAACTCCGATTGTTTACAGGCCCGAAAGTTAAATTTCCGCCACTCGGATAATATCAATCATTTCTTTGTTTTTGTTAGGGAAGTAGGATTGCCCGAGGTATGTCGCCATGCCTCTACATCAGGTATGACGGATAACAATTTGTATAAGGGATTCATATTTGAATTGACCGATCTATACGAGAAGAAAAACTTTCCCAAGGTCATTTACTGCATTCACGCACTTAGGTGAGCATCTCCCGATCGGCAAACGTTCAAATTCGCTAATACCTTATAGTCACCTCCTCGCCCGTCGTGGTCTCGCCGAATGTATCGGAGATCTTCTCGGCCAACTTCAATTTTCCGATGACCAGTTGCAGAAGACGCAGAAAGGTCTCACCGACGCAGGTATTCTGATGCCCAACTTCGGTAATGTTGGCAGGGAACTGGCAAAGGAAATCAACGAGGAGCCTGATCCACCACCGCCTGAGCCAGAGGAAAGCGAGGAGGAACGTGCGTCCTACTTTGTTTTCTTTCCCAATATCTATCAATAGGCTGAATTTCACTCATAGGGCGCGATCGTCTGCTCTTGGAGAACGAGGACTCGATACGTTCGGTTCAATGCCTAGCCCGTGGCTTTCTGGTCCGCAAGGCACAAGCGACACAACGCGTCCGTTTACGTCTGACCGAACGATACGTGCCTCGTCTGCAAGCACATCTCCGTGGTGCTCTCGCCCGACGCACCGTTTCCGTCTCCCGTCAGCAGACGCGTGATATGACACCCTGGGCTATTCGTTTACAGGCTGCTGTCCGCGGCGTACTTGTCCGTCGGCGTTGGAGAGCATACATCGCTCGCATTAAAGCAGTCTCTCAATACATAGTCAAGACCCAGGCCCAGATTCGTGGCGTCCTCGTACGTCGACGATTCGAGAAGCTGAAGGCAGCCCTGAGGAGCGCCCGTGCGGTCGTAGTGAAGATGCAATCAACTGCACGCGCCAAAATCGTGAAGCGGAACCACAACGAAGTGGCGAAGACGTTCGCGCGTGCGGAGGTAGCATTGTCTGTGGTGAATGTCCAAGCTGCTGCGCGTGGCTTCCTCCTTCGACAGGCGCTTGCGAGAAAGCTCAGAAAACTGGATGCAATGGAGGAGACCATCGTGGATCTGCAGGCACAGTGCCGCGGTGTTCTTGTGCGGAGACGCATACGGACGCAACTCGCCAAGCTGGATGATGTGTCCGCAACTGTTGTGCGCATACAGGCAGCCGTGCGGACTTATCTCGCACGCAAACGTCTTCTTCAGCTCATCCGAGGTTTGCGGCGCGCGACTCCCATGCTTATCGGTCTGCAAGCGCGTGCCCGCGCAAGCCTGGCTAGACAGCGGCACCACAATGTTGCAAAGGCCCTCTGCGAGCTGAAGGTCGTAGCGAGTGTTGGAGGGTTCCAGGCTCTTGCACGAGCTGCAATCATGCGAAACCGCCACCGTGAACAGCAGAAAGAACTAGAGTTTGTTGCTCCGGATGTGAACGGGTTTCAGGCGGTGGCGCGGGGGTACCTCGTCAGGAGGGACTATCATGCATGGCGAGACCATTTGCGGCGGAGTCAACCTGCAGCGACGATGTTGCAGGCCCTGTTCCGTGGAGTGCTCCAGCGGAAGAAATTCCGTGCGAAGATTCAGTATTATCGCACGAATCTTGATAAGGTTGTCAAGATCCAGTCGCTCTTTAGGGCGAAGGAGACTAGGGAGCAGTACAGGCAACTCACGCTCGGCAAGAACGTCACGGTCGGAACGATCAAGAACTTCGTGCATTTGTTGGACGATTCGGAGTCGGACTTCCAGGATGAGATCAAGGTGGAGCGGCTGAGGAAGCGCGTAGTGGAGGGTATTCGTGAAAACCAGGCTCTGGAGAGTGATGTCAGTGATCTGGACGTGAAGATCGCTCTTGTCGTGCAGAACGTGAAGTCGTTCGAGGAGCTTATCAAGGCGCGGAAAAAGTACGGTGCGGACAGCGCTGCTGCTCATGCTACTAGGGCGTCTATCCTTGCTGCACATGGAGACCCCTTTGCCGGACCGAATACTCTTGACCATGCAGCGAAGAAGAAGCTTGAACTGTACCAGCAGCTATTCTATCTCTTGCAGACGAGAGCAGAGTATCTTTGTGGACTCTTCGTTCAGCTTTCTGACGAGACAGCGGAGAAGCATAGGCGGTTGACAGAGCGGGTCGTGCTTACGTTGTTTGGGTATGGTCAGGACCGAAGGGAGGATTATCTCTTCTTGAAATTATTCCAGGTGCACCTCACGCAATTTGTGGCGTCTGGTTATTGATGCAGCTATTTCAGCTTTCGATCCGCGAGGAAATCCTGGCTGCGCCGTCAATTTCGGATGTCGTACGCGGACACCCGATGTATATCAACATAGCAGTGCAGTACGTCCGCCCACGACAGGTCACGTACATCCGTGAAACGCTGCAGGGGATCATTCGCGAGCTCCTGGAGGCTGTTGATCTTGACCTGGAACCTGATCCTACGGTGGTGAGTGTTCTTGTGCTTCTTGTATGACGACGTTTCACCTTGTCTAGATCCACCGATCACGAATAAATGTGGAGGAAATGCGATCTGGAATCGCAAGCACGAAGCCCAAAGATGTTCCATTTTACGAGGCTTTGAAGGATCCTGATACTCGGGCTGAGTACATCAGACGCACGTGTTTATTTCTTCTTGAAGTGTTGGTGCTTATTATGATAGGTTCACAGATCTCCAGAAACTTCAGTGGTGGACTGAAGCCTTTGCCGCATCCATATTTGAGTCCACTCGCAGGATGCCCTACAGCGTGCGATTCATGGCCCGCGAAACGTTTATTCAGTTGAAGGAAAAGTTCCCTGGAGCGCCTGATGAAGTGTACGCAGCCTGCATTGGCAGGCTGGTATATTACCGGTACTTGAACCCCGCCATCTTGTATGTTTTCATCTTCGGACTCTGTAACAGGTGCTCATCACCCAGATTTGCAGATCGCCTGAAAACTTTGATATGGTCGCATCGGTAGATATTGCAACTAGGAAGAATCTCGCTCAGATCTCCAAGGTCTTGACGCAGGTTGCATCAGGCTCTGAGTTCAATGATGATCAGCCTAATTATGTGCCCATTAACGAGTGCGTGCGCACGTTGATCATGCAGATGACCAATTGGCTAGTGCGAAGTAAGTTATTTTCTTATTGTGTTTAGGGTGTCTGGTATTCATCCCCTTTGATAATCAGCGGTTGCGGATGTCCCTGATGCTGAAAGCCATTACCATGCTCACGAGTTCTTGGATGCTACAGTACAACCAAAGCCTATTTACATCTCTCCGAACGAGGTGTACGGTATGCATGTCCTGCTCTCGCAATATCAAGAGAAACTGGTGGGTGCATTCAATCAAGAAGAATGCTGTGATGCTGAAGAATATACTGCAAGTCCCCTGATCGACACGATGCCTTGCGTGTTATTCTGCACGAGCTGGATGGTGTACCTCATCTTGATAATGATGAGCTAAAGGATGCCAGAGATCGTGCGGTTACCCTGGAGTTGACGAACAGGTTTGCTCATGTCCGAGGTAAGCCTGGAATACTCGATATCGACGACGCTTGTTGACGAGAATGCAGATCCACAAGCTGACGAGAAAGCACTCTGGGTACAAGCAAAGCGTGGCGTGCTTGCAATCTTACGCGTCCAACCTGCGCAAGATCTTGTCGAATCTTTGATGCGTCCTGTGAGCGATGACGATGAGCTTCGCTGGGAGAACATCTTGGTCGAAATGGATAACGAACCAATGCCACGGCGTATGCCTTCAACATCCGCAGGCGAGTCTGCATATAGGCTAGAGGATATTCGATCGTGAGTTAAAACGAGAAGTATGGAAGACATTGCTTGACTAAATTTTTATGAAAGTTTGTCATTCAAAGAAGTCAAAGCTCATGCCATTTTCTTCCTTCTTGAACTCGAGAAACAAGGGAAGATTACGCGCAACGACGGATTCCAGGGCATTCTGAATGCCATTGCCAGCGATGTCCGCAGCAAGCACCGCAAGCGGTTACAACGTCAACAGGAGATGGATAGCATGGTAGACGCCCTGAAGCACCTTTCCGAACGGAAGAAGTATTTTGAAGAGCAGATCGACAGCTATCACAATTACGTTGAAGCCGCGATGGCGACCATGCAGCGAGGCAAAGGGTAAAGATGAATTGTGTTTGTGCCCTACATTACGCTAAACTCTTGAATAGGAAGAAGCGTTTTGTTCTGCCGTTCACAAAGCAGTACTTTCACCTGCGCGACTTGCAGAAGTCGGGGAAAAATCCCCAGTTTGGATCTTTCAAATACAGTGCGAGGGATTTGTACGAGAAGGGTATATTACTCTCCATCGATCAATTCTCTCCCCGTCAGTTTGATAAAATCGACATCATCATTTCTTCAAACAAACCTGGCATTTTCACTATGGAAGTGTTCAATAACACGCTGGGGATCACCAATCGGATAGCTTCTACCGATCTGCGTATGGAAGACTTGTTGCAAGCTCAGTTCGAGAACCAAGCTTCCCTTTCCTTATTCAATGGACTGGCAAAAGTCAACATCAGTTTGTTACTCTACCAGATCAACAAGAAGTGAGTGCCTTTCACCTTGCATGTCTCTACATTCTGACTCTCTTAACTTTCAGATTCTACGTGTAGTCGGTGCTTGCTCTCGAGATGGACTCATCTTACATCTACTGATTTTTTTGCCTCTGCATCTTGCATCATATATCTTTGCATTTCTTACCTGTAGTCCATCATACAATCATGTATTTCTTTGCATACGAACTGCGATTAACGGCCGTACATATGGTGATGATGACATGATCTCGCAAGTTTAGGCTTAGAAGGTCTCGGACTCTCGGCAAACGCCAGGTACTGAGCTCGGAGATACCCGTTCAGTCAGAAAGTGCATAACGTTGGCTGGTTGGCGACCCTCACCATACCTGTGAGCCTCGGGCGCATACTAGGCAAGCGCTTCGGAATCAAACATCTGGGACCCGGCGAAAATTTCCTCGATATCCAGCTCCGTTCAGTGCTCGCACAAGTCAACGCTGTCGTCCATTATGGGTTAACTGCCTCAACGTTACTTTGAGTCTTTGACTCTATCCAACATTCGCACTTCAATTTCACATCTACTGCGAATAGAGACCATGTCTTTGCATATTTGGTGCGCATATTATGTACGATCGGCGCAGACATGCTCACGAATTATGATCAGCATACTAGTTTAGTCACACATCTCACAAGCATTCCGTTCCAAAACAATTACTGATTTATCATGCCGAGTGTTGTGAAATCGTGTACATTTCTCCTACCTCAGCACCTGAAATAATAGTCGAGTCATGTTCGATTCAAGTTTTGGATACTACTTCGCTCATCATCATTACCTCCCCCTACTTTCCAGTGTTCCTTCATGGAGACCCACATGTCGTAAACGATTTTGGTCTTATTGCCAACTTCGCACGGAGACACTCTCTGATGTCATAAATGTCGCTTGACTTTCATGACATCTTTGAGAGCGTCGGCTGTGCGATTAGGTATACTTTCGAATAGTCTGAATCCGATGACACTTGTGATCAGTTTTGGACTGTTGGTGATGTCGGTATTTTGCAAACCGAAGGCACGGGGAGACTGCTGCCGCACAAGTAGGTCAGCATGTCATTATGAAGAAAAGTCGGTTCTCGCAACGCAGAACAAATTGATTTCTGGCATAGAGTAAACTAGAAAACACACTAGGTAGTAAGGGGAATGAGATATAAGGATACAAATAAATGGGTTGACTGCAGGCAAGATTGGATTGGACTTGTCAAAGCTGTATCTTGGGCTCTCTATACAGCTTGAGCGCGAGGGAGGAACAAACCACAGATACAGAGCTAGGATAACACATCAGTTTAGGTCATACCTAGTCAGGAGATACATACGATGATGCCATGGCCAATGACGCCCATACAGGAGCCAAACGCGCGTGTCCGACAGGGTATATGACGCCAGCAGCGATGGGGACAGCGATCAAATTATACATAAACGCCCATACCTACAAAATATGTTAATGGCGAGAGGTGGTGCAAAGAGTGAGGTGAAACTTACAAAGTTTATCTTGACACGATTAAACACTTTTCTCGACAAGTCGCTCAGTGTGAGTAAAGTCTTGAGGTTAGAGTATAAGAGAATGAACGAAGCGCTAGATAATGCGATGTCGCCTGTCATCGAACTTGGTTAGTATGTGCTCTATTAGCGGGGAGATGAACATGAGAGCTTACTTCCACATCCGATAGCTATTCCTATGTCGCTAACAGCCAGTGCCTAACGCCACAGTCAATCCAAAACACCAAACGAAGACATGCATAGAGAACTCACAGGTGCGTCATTAATACCGTCCCCAACCATTGCGACGACACAACGCTCATTTGACGTTGACCTGCTCAACATACGTTGCCATCGTGGGGAAGGACGTTTGGCACCATTACGCTGCAGCCACTCGATTTTTTCCGCCTGCGAAATAAATCAGATCATGCGAGAAGGAAAAGGATGAGGATAACAACAGACCTTTTGTTGAGGCAAAACTCCAGCGATGACATTCATTTCAGGAATGCCCACGGATTTCGCGACTGCTTTAGCCGTAGTCTCGTTGTCCCCTGATATCATCCATGTCCCAATGCCCTGCTCCTGCAAATGCCGTATAACACCAGTAGCTTCCTTCCTGATGGGATCCGACACAGCGAATATCGCTGCAACAACGAATCGGTTGTCCAAGTCTGCGACCGTAACCGCGAGGAGGACGATACTCTTCGCCTCAGATTTCCACCTCTCGAGCACTTGGAGAACGTCTGGAGAAAGCAGTACATCATGGTCTTGCATCAGGGCCTCGTTTCCTACTATCGCCTTGCAACGCATTTCGTCAAAATCCGCTTTGACGCCTTTACCAGCGATTTCGTCGAACGCGTTGCCAGTAACAGACACGGCACCATGCTTCCCCGCATACTGCCTAATTGCATTCGCGAGTGGGTGAGAGGATGCAGATTCTAACTCCGCGGCAATTCCGAGAAGCGTCTTCTCAGGCACCGACGACAGCAGGATCTCGGCATCAGACACTCGGGGCTCGCCACCCTCGGTAAGTGTTCCGGTCTTATCGAATACGACGATGTCGAGTTGGGCCATTTCTTGGAAAGCCTCGCCGCCTCCGCGGGCCAAGATTCCATGTTTTGCTGCGAGGCCGGATCCCACAAGAAGAGCGGTAGGTGCTGCGAGGCCAATGCCGCAAGGGCATGCCACGACGAATACTGCGATTGCAAACTCGAGAGACCACATAACTACAGAGCTGATGTCAGTTCGAAGTTCAGTGATCGTTTGAAAGAAACTCACTCCATCCGCCTACACTTATATCTAAGTAGCTCCTAGGGATGGCACCGCTAACACCCAAGGCAAGCCATATCAACCATGTAACGATCGCCAGTAAAGTGACGATCGGGACAAAAACGCCTGTGATATGGTCTGCGACACGTTCAATGGGTGCCCTACGAGTTTGGCCCTCGCGCACGATCTGCACGATCTGATCCAGCCTTTAGAACTAGGTCAGACAAACAATATCTTTAGAATCAAAGTTGGGTGGCTAACAATGTGACACCGCCAACAGCGTCAACTTGAACATCTACAGCCCTGGACTTGTTGATTGTTCCAAGAAGAACCTTGTCCCCGATGTTCTTCTTAATAAGTCGAGCCTCGCCCGTTAAAGAGCTTTCGTCGAAGGATGTCTCCGTACCAGAGACGATTGTACCGTCTGATGGTGGTGTCGCACCATTTTGCACACGCACTACATCGCCAACCTCCAAGAGGTCTACAGGTACCTTCTCAAACTTAAACCCAGGAGATGCAACAAGGCTACCGTTATCACATGCTACATCGCACTTTTCAGGGTCATTCCGTGGAACGACCGTGGGGGCCGTAGAATCAGAAGCAGGGCAAGTAGACAAGACAAGAGCTTCGGCAGGGCGGAGTGACCCAAGTGCAGTAATGGCGTCTGCAGTCCTCGCTTTACTGTATGCCTCCAGGTAGCGGCCTAATGATTACGGTAGGTGAGCAGGCAAGATAGGCAATGCGCGGGTTGGACTCACCGGTAAGTAAAAACATAGTCAGGAACACGACATAGTCAAAATATGTCGTTTCCTGCCCTGTACCATCGCTCGAAGGTGGTTGTGTTGCCGCAAGGACTAGAACCACGATCGATGATAAATAGGCCACAGTTACTCCTGTAGAGACCTGCTCATTATGTCATCATCACGTGACAATGCGGGCAACACGGTGCACACCAGAAGGTTCATACTTCCAAATCTAGTGAAGCGCTTGATGATGGGAGTCGTGCTTCCTCTCCTCCACAAAGCTCTAATTTCTTTGATACTCCGACGATGAAATGTGCCAGCGCCATAAAAATATACTGGGGTTGCGAGGAAAAAAAGTGCCCACTCGATTCGGGACGCGTTTCCATTCCACATGGGCTGCATTAAATATAGCTTCGTGTGATTGCCAGCGGGAAGAAGGCTCATGCAAACGACACCGATGATGAACGTGGGTATCGTAATGATGAACGTGAAAAACAGGTGTTGCAGCAAGACTCGTTGTTCGCGTCGCTGCATGCGATGCGTACGTTCTTCGAGGGTAGGTGGACGATGGATCGACACACTGTATGACGTCGGTTCCACAGACACAATGGTGGAGGTGATGGAGCGGATGGTGAAGTCTGGGGGCGATGGCATGTACGAGACTTCTATTACGGAATCCAGATGGTCTGATAACGGTTTGATAATGGTGACATCGGGCTGGAGCTTGTTTAAGGCAGTCATGATTTTGGCTGGACAATGTCTAATTCGTAGATATCAATAAGCCTGCATGCGACCACAATAATATTAACGCACTGGCAGTACATTCCGTCGACACGAAGGGATAATTTCCGAGGACCTGTTGTTGTCGCGTTATTTGTTGATGTCAATGGGATGAGGGGCTCGATCTTGATGACGTCAACTTCGAAGCCACAGTCATCGATCGTCTTGGTCACGGAGCCAACTAGATCTTTTCGAGCAACAGTAACTGTGGCGGAGTTATTCAAGAGGTTAACGACTACTTCGGAAATACCAGGGAGTTGTGAAACCATTTCGGTAATGGTACCCGAGCATGAAGAGCACGTCATACCACCTACGGACAGGGTGACGAGATGCGCCACGTCATCGACGCCTGCCTTGTTTAAGCTCCATTCTGGGTCCTCTAGCGAGTAGCAATCCGTTGGAGGAATGCTGTTAGAATATAGGTGGCCGGTATTACCCTGCAGGAGTGGTGAAACGGTGTCATTGAGTAAAATGGCGGCCGCCTCCTGACACAGTGAACAATGTTGTATATGCTTTCGACGTTTTCCAGAAAGCACGGTGCTCATCCCCTGTGCTACTTGTGAAAGCGTGTGCTCGGAGGAACTGGAATCTGGGTCAGATACATCAAAGCCAGCGTCCTCAAGCATGTGATGTATGGTGTGTCCGGGTGTTGCGAGAGCATGCTCGACTGTCACCGACTGGTGGACGACGGATGCGTCTACCCTTGTTGGAGGGGGAGAAAGAGAGAAGAGCACTTCATTGATTGTGTTTACACAGCTGAGACAAAGTCACCATCAGCAGAATAAAAATAACGACAGTCATATATACCTGCTACAGTGAAGATTAGACACAGAGATGGTGGTGACATGGGTTTTGGACGGTGCGCTCATCAAATAATATAGCGTTTTGCAACTTCGGTGCGATTAGATGAACTGGGAGAAAAGATGAGGGGTGGGGGAACAGGATATGCCAGATTGGGCGTGGGTTCTGCGAGCACATTATATAGTGGAGGCATTTCTGGTTCATCATATGCCTCTTGAGTGCATGTGTGCGCCACCACCATCCACAAAATGCCTCATCGCACACTATCCAAAAAATGCCTCATGAGTCATCACGCACAATTGCCTCATGGTGTTACGTCACATACTTATTTGCAACCGTGTGCATATTACCGGAATGATACTTACCATACACCGTGACAGCGGCCCTCCCAAAGGGCCATTGCAACACAACCCGATAATGATCCTTTGTATTTCCTTTGGTCGCACAGGCAACCCCTAGGCCCATGATAGTATTCGAAACTCGACCAATATCGCAATCACCGCCTCTGATACTACAAACTGGGAACTTAATTGACGCGGATATCAACTCCTCCCCCACACAAGTTACCCGTGCTCACTACGGGCATAAGCTCTCAGCCTCCCATAAATATACTTGCACCTCTTCTTCCCCGTCTCAGCGTAGCAGCCTCCCCCCCATCAACACACACTAACCCATCTACATCAATCTCGTTGCCGTTCTCCTCTTCTGTAGCCATGCCTCCAACACATGCGGTGTTATCCTGCCTTTCCTCCAGCTGGGTCTCGGCGTTTCTGACATCTGCCCGATCTAGACAATCCATGGGACCTTCTACGTCAATCTTGGTAAATCTGGCGCCTAGTAACTGAAGGAACTGTACTATAACACTTCAACGTCGTGCTCAACTGGCATCGAAAAAATTCAGGTGTATGCAGAGTACCTAGAAATGATGTTTTGTACAAGTAGAATATAAATTTCTTGGATGTTGCAGTGGTAATTTGCAACCTTGGTCCAACACAAATCACCCAGATCCCAAAGATCCTGCCAAGGTATTCGCAAAATTTTACCCGGAGCATGATGAAGTTCGGATACCAACCTCAGCCTGCACCTCAACCCTCGATGTCGAGACACGAACACATACTAGATTTTCCCCCGCCTGGGTATGCCCCCTCACGTTATCCAATGCAGCATCCTGCACCTCAGCCTCACCCTCCACATATTTCGCACCCTCACTTTGCACCGGCGAGTCGCAGTAGCGCAGATTTCCGAGTTAGTGATATGGTGCAGACTCAGCACAGGTATGCAGGGCATGGCTATCAGCAACACCAGTACCAAAATCATAGTCAGTAGTAGATGAACCATGATACTCAATGATTTGCCGTATCCACCGTTTTTGAGCCTTTCGCGATGCACAACACTTCAAAGTTTCAAGCCTGCGGAGAGTGAAAGTCAACTGTGCCGAGGCATGGCAAGATGTGACCATACTTTTGCAGATTAGAGGGGGATCCTGAGTTTTATCCCTGGGGTTTGCTCCGACACCAGAGGAGATATGAATACTACATGATGGGGCAAATTTGCAAAAGAAGATGTGATGTGATTGAGGAGTTACAAAGGATTTACTGAAAGTTTTGCATATAACCGGGAATGATCATAGTATGTACGAACATGGATCCGAGTCGGCACCCACAGGTGACAGCGTTGCCAAATTTTGAGAGGTGAAAATTTTAAATGATACTACCTACGTAAACATGAGTACCCCTAAATCGGTCGGCCCACGTTCTGCTTCAAGCCGGGCCTTGCACTGCACTAAGTCTTAGCTCTAAATAAAATATCTCACACAGATTGTGAAATAAATATATCTCAGGGCTACACATCTACCTTTTTTTTATGCACCTGACAGTTACCTCTGCAAATTAGCGGCGTTAATTTGGCCTCAGACCAGATTTACAGGACACTAATCATTTATAGGACTTGTCCAACAGACTGGACAGGCTGGATCATCAAAGCCTTGGTGCTTCCAAAGGATGGATATTACTGTATAGGATAAATAGTGGGGCGAACTAGATGGCCATGGTCACATACTGAGGCTGAGAATGTCGGGGACCGCGAAGGACTACATGATAACGCACTTGAATTCGATTTCAAAAGCGGTCTCTTTTGACTAAATTCCAAATGGTCGTCCGGGTCACGCACACTGATACAGCAAAGTTTACTTCAAGTTCCAGACTTCGCATTTGATCATGCTAGTACTGAGGCCAAATGCTCTTCTCGAAATATGCCTCGCATCTTCCGATTACATCGTGAATGAACGGTTCTTATGAATCCTTCATTTATATAAATGGTGGTTCGAGTTGGACTATACCATGAATTCATAATTTTATGCACTCTCGCGCTAGCTGTGCCTTTTGCGAGTGGCAGATCTGCCTCCCAGCACTTTTCATCCAAACTTGAAGTCTACATGATTTTCAGAAGAAACTCAATTGGGAATTTCTAAATGTGAAATTTCCTGCTAAGGTTTAGATATCGGTGAAGAACCTCAAACTTTGACCTAGTCGTGTGCCGTTCTCATGTCTGCCTGCAGGTACGTTTGCTCAATCGTTTTCACAGTGTACGCTCTTGTATCAGAAGTTTAAATAATTTGACAGGACTACAGAGCCTAACTGTTTGAATTCGATACACTATACCATCTTCAATCTATTGATCTATCATGTTCAGAGACAGGCAATCTCGAATTTCAGCTTTTTTAAATTCCCCAGAACGTCAATCTCCACGGTCTAGCTCAAATGTTACAAGGTCTTCCTCTCGTTCTTCCATTGCTTCCAGCGATGACCGGGCCCTCTTCCACGATACTAATCGCTCCCCTGTCATCCTCGGTATCTGTGCAATGGATATCAAAGCCAGATCAAAGGCAATGAGAGAAATACTCACGCGACTGGTAGAAAGAGCCCACGGTGCTATTGAAGTCAAGGTTTTTGGTGATAAGGTTATCCTTGACGAGGGTGTGTACTATATTTTCCCACTCCCTTCTTTTGCCGTTCCTTGATGCCGCCACTGCCTACTCACGCTCCTGTTAGATGTCGAAAACTGGCCCCGCTGTGATGTACTCATCTCTTTCTTTTCCACCGATTTCCCCCTGGACAAGGCCATATCTTACGTCAAACTCCGTCACCCCTTCTGCATCAACGACCTTTTACCGCAGGCTTTACTATGGGATCGTCGTCTGGTTGGAGCTATTCTTGACCATTTACATGTCCCAACACCCAAGCGACTAGAAGTTTCTCGCGATGGTGGTCCTCAAGTTGATGCAGAACTCAAAGACGCGATGTCAAAGAAGCTTGGCGTCACATTAGGTGGCTTCAGAGTGACCCCTGAGGTCTCACTTCGCGAAGATGGGAACGCCATTGTCATTGACGGGCAAGTCCTGGAGAAACCCTTCGTGGAAAAACCTGTTAGCGGTGAGGACCACAACGTTTATATCTATTTTCGGGGCGGTGGAGGGCGCCGCCTCTTTAGGAAGGTATGTATTGGTGTAATGGTCCTCTCACACATTCCTCGACTCATCTCTTCCTAGGTCGGTAATAAGTCAAGTGATCTTGATCCTTTGTTGAATCATCCGCGGACGGATGGATCATATATCTACGAGGAATTCATCGATGTCGATAACTCTGAGGATATCAAGGTTTATACAGTCGGCAAGGACTACTTTCACGCTGAAACTCGGAAGTCCCCTGTGGTTGATGGCGTTGTCCGCCGGAACACGGAAGGCAAGGAGATTCGGTTTGTCACTCAGCAATTTGTAACCCCCCGTCACTCATGGACAAATCAGGTTTATTACTCACCTGAGTGAGGAGGAGAAGACGTACGCTGCGAAAATATGTCAAGCATTTGGTCAGAACGTTTGCGGCTTCGACATGCTTCGATGTGAAGGAGGCAAAAAAACACAGATTATCGATGTCAATGGATGGAGCTTTGTCAAGGGAAATGAGGGTTATTACGGTAAGCGACGATGTAAGATCATGTCTAGTCGGCTTCGTGTCTGATTATCACCACTTAGACAAGGCTGCCGAAATCTTGGCTAACCTCTGCATTCATGTGTCATCCTCGCCAGAACGTCCGATACCCTCAGCGGACACTACAACCAAGGGGCAGCCACCAACATGGATCCTCAAGGCAAATGTAACGGTCTTCCGACACGCTGACCGTACGCCCAAACAGAAGTTGAAATTCAATTTTCCTATCGGTGACGTGTGGACGCAGCCTTTCGTCCGGCTACTAAATGGAGAGAAGGAGGAAATAATCCTTCGCGAGACATCTCAACTGAATCTTATCGCCCAAGCAGTCGAGGAGGCAAAAGCTCTGGGCGCGAGTGGCGATGACTTGACGAAGCTCACGCAGCTCAATACTGCGCTTTTCAACAAGATTAATCTTCCTGGGACTAAGGCGCAGCTAAAGCCTGTGTATTCGAAGAGACAGGCTGGTCAGGCAAGGAGGTTAACAAAGCTGACACTAGTATTTAAATGGGGCGGTGAGGTGTGTCGACTCCTGTATGCTTGTATCATTCATGTTGATGTGGATTTCTTGGTACAGTTCACGCATTCAGCAAGATACCAATCTCGTGACCTTGGAGAGAATATGAAAAAGGATCTGACCATCATGAGTAAGTACATCACAATAAGAAGAATGGTACCGCTGACCTTTGTATTTAGATAAGGAAGCTCTTCAGAATGTCAAGGTTCGTTTGTTGCTCATAGAGATGGAGGTATTCTGAATACAATCCAGATCTATACCTCCTCTGAGCGCCGCGTGATTGCATCCGCCGAGATTTTTGCTGCAGCACTCGTCGATAACATCTCTTCGAGTTTTTCCACTTCTTCGTCGACTCCTAGCAGCTCCCTTTCCTCGCGCTCCTCTCAAGATGGCAGATTAAGCTCACAAGGGACAACACCTCCGGAATTGATCATCCGTAAAGACCTTCTAGATGACTCTAATGCAGCCAAGGACTTGATGGACGACGTGAAGAAGCGCCTGAAGATATTGTTGAGACCCGGTGAACCTGAGAAGCGTCCCGAGCTCACATGGCCAAAGAGCATGAAAAAGGAGCCGGTCGAAGTTGTCAAGGTCTGTCAACATATTGCACATCCAGAGGGGAGTCGAATGCTCACGCTACATCATTACAGGAGGTTATTGAACTTTTGAGCTCCTTCCGGGCAATCATGCACAAGAATTTCGAGACCATGGATGTGGACACGATCCAGGAACGATGGTATGGAAATTGATCGACCTTTGAACAATGTCAGGTTTACGAATATCTGTAGGTGTTGCGACGATGAACCCTGGTTGTTTAGGGAACGCTGGGACAAACTGTTTGAAGATTTCTGCGATGTCGAACAAAAGAAGTTTGACCCCTCTCGTGTAAGCACCTTGTAACGTGCACTCACCTGGTGACTGATCCCTATTAATGTTGCAGGTCTCCGAGCTTTACGACACCATCAAGTATTGTGCGCTGCACCACCGAACGTTCCTGTTCTCGATCTTTGACCAAAACGCTGGCCACGGCCAGGATCCGAGCCAGACTCAAGATCGCAAGTTGCATGAACTTTACGGGCGTGCCAAAGCTCTATTTGATCTAGTGGCGCCTCAGGAATACGGCATTGAGGCTGATGAAAAGTGTGACTTGATAAACCACGACTCGTTTGTATAAAATTGAACTTTGTACAGGGAGCAGATTGGCGTCCTAACTTCATTACCACTACTTCGGAAAGTCGTAGAAGACCTCGAGGCTGCACGAAACAATGGCGCCAGTTCCTTGACCCTTTATTTCACCAAAGAAAGCCATATTCATACGCTTGTCAATCTCGTGCTGCACTCCGGCCTACCAATTGCGAATAGGCGGATACCCGAGTTAGATTATTGTGTAAGTTCAGTTCATATCTGAGCTTGGAAGTATACTGATAAAGGACTCTCTTTGTAGTCCCATATCACGTAGGTTAATTCATTGTATCCGTTTGCCGACTAACTTCCCCCGCCCTAGGTTTGAACTCTACGAACGCAATTTTGGGCGCGGGAATTCTGATAAGGAATATTCAATTAGACTGTCCCTTAGTGAAGGTGCTCACTCGTCGAACGTCCTGGACTCTACTTTGGATGCACGTCATTCTTTAAACGTACAGCCTCGAAGGTGACAAATTTCAGTGATCATTAGATTCGCCTCATGGAGCTAATGACCCTTTGTAGGAAATTGACACAACACCTTCCATACAGTCTCGTCATCGAGAAACTCTCTAAGCACTTTGGCAAAATGACCGAGGTAGGTTCCAATTAGTGTGCTGGAACACGTCTCACTGACGCTAGCAGGACGATGACACGGGAACGGATACCCCATTCGAAGCGAATAATTTCCGGCATTTTCCCAGTATCCACGATACTAATAGCAGCAGCGATGATAGATGAAACACCCTGTCGTCACTTTGAGTTCTAAACTCCAGGGTGGCGTCCGAACCATGATACGACTGTCACGAAAAATCACGCCTTAATGTGACTATATTATTAGACCCCGTAGTAAGTTTGCGTACAATAGGTGTGTGGATGACTAGTATACCATACTTCATATAGTAGCTCATGATGTACCACTCATTTTGAATCTGTATGAACAGAGAGGGCCCTGAGCACTTCGTCAAGTTCGTTTGGTTTCAAAGGGGTAAACCGTAACGAGTGGTTCTTCTTTGAACCTGAAGTATCATAGAGAGCACTGGGGGATTGAGATAGCTCTGCGGATTGCTTTGCTAACGTCGCAAAAGACGTTCGATTGTCGCGATAGCTGTGTGCAACATGAATACTGTTATCTAGAGTGGCGAGGCTTGTCATCACTTACAGCCTACGAAACTATCAGCAAAAGCAACTCTCAGGACGTTTGTAACTCACTTGAAAGCTTCTTTGTTCAAGACATCTTCCTCATGGAGCTTGTCCAGAGTAGGCTCCTTGAACGTGCTCTTGATGAAATGTAGAATATGATGTATCTGATGCTCTTTGGGTCTGGACGTGCGTATCAGCTCCTCGTCAATCTCTATAGCAGAACGTCACAAACCTCCATGGACGGAACCGAGGTGCAAGACTGTATGCTCCGGTCCGGGGGTCGACAAGGGGATGGAAAATGTCCGTCAAGAACCGCACTGTCGGGGGTCGTTCAGGATAGTCATTGGGAAACGATACGGTGAACTTCAGCACAGAATCCTGGTAGTATCCTGACAAGAATATGAAACCGGACGGCGCACCAGTAGGTATTGAGAACGCTGACCTTAGTGCACAAAGAGAACGGCGTCCCATACCAGGATGCTCTCCACAGAAGGAGTGATGTACATGCCAGTTGGACAGTGATTGATGTTTCTCAGGGATGCATACTGGAAGTTGAGAGTGGCGCGGGTCGCTGGACTTATGATGGATCCTTCGGGATGTGCTGGGTCTGCAGCTTGGGCGATCTTTGTTGAAACGCTCCTGCCTTTGGCAAGACCAAGGTCGATTGTGGGGGAAGGAACAAGACTGGCACTCAGCATGTTTATGTGTCAAGGGTTCAAGAAAGGCAATCTGCTTTCATATGGTCTTACGTTCTTGCTAACTCTTAACAACCAACTTCACCCAGTGAGGGCAGGTCGGAACAAAGCGAGCACCAGTACAATATACTGGATCATGATATATCAACGAAACTCAATTGACAAACGTGATGAGGGTAACTAAAAGCTAAGCGCTAAGTACTACTAGGATCCAGTGGTTGTTCACCAGGGACGCCGTCCCTCACTGGCATGTGCGGGATGACGACCCTAGTATACAATCCGACACCCTGTACCCTGAGTCTCCTGTGAGAGCTCTGATAGCGGGAAATGCATCGGGCCGCTCTTTTCATCACACTCCCGAACCGCCAACTTTAGGGTTGAAATCATCTATAGTAACCACCTTTATACCTGGGTCCACTGCTCCCCCGTCCATGTCCCCTGTCTCTGTCTCTGTCCTTGTCCCATTCTCGCGAATCTCGTCGCTGCCGCTCTCGGTCACGACCTGGGTCTCTACGAGAATACTCACCATCCCGGTCTCTAACATTATGTGACGCTCCACGTATGCGGTAAGATTCTGGTTCCTTTGATGGACCGTGGTAGTCACCGTTCCGCCGTCGAGGACCACGGTGAGGGTTGTCTCCTAACCGATCAATAAGACTTTTGCGAGGTGAATCTGATGGGGGTGGCATGAACTGGCGTCCGACGTCCTTCATCGAACTGCCGAATTTTAGAGCCTTTCGGCCATTTGACGCAGGTTTGTCATTCCCGCGGTTCTTCATGTTACGGGGATTATTAAACCAGTCCCCTGTGTCATCATCTTCTTGATCTCTGAACCTCTTCGCCATCTTTTCCTTGTCTTTGTTCTTCCCTTGTTTTCCGACATTTGTAGGTGCATCCATACCCCAGTCATCACGTAAGGTAGGTCTGTCTTCTTCATTCTGCAACTCTCGCGGCCCACGGCGAATGAGAACGGGCTCGGATACCGGGTCATAGAATGGTCCAGACATAATATTGTGCGAGCTGAAAGCTGAGGGCTCAGCGGGTATGTCAAAGACAAAAGCGACCTCATCGCAATCCTGTGAGACTTTGTCAGAAGACGAGCCAGGACTGGCAAGAACACATACATCTCCCAAGTGTCCCGTATTTCCACAATTATAACAACACAGCTCCGATGCAATGTATCCCTCGCCTCCTTTTCCAAATCCAAGTTTCTTTTTTTCTTCCCTGATCTGCAATATTTTCACGCGATCCTCGTCTGTAACGTACTGGTATATTCTCCAAAGCGTAGGACATTCCTTGTCGAAGTTAGAAAATGAACGGCAAAACGTTGAAAAATGAACTGCTATCTTACATTCATCTTATGAGCTTTCGATGCGCATCGGCCGCAACAATCGACTATATCTGCTGCGAGCCTTGAACGCGAGAAACGATTTGGGCAGGTCTGAACCCCATTAGACTGGGTGTGAGACAGATTACAAAAATTTTCACCTTGTTAATATGACCTTTCATCCCACAAGTATAGCAAGTCTTGCTAATAGGACAGCTCCGTGTTGAATGTTCGTCACGAGCACCACAAGTCAGACACTTCAAAGCAGAATGAGCAACATTAGACTGAGGCATTCAAAAAACTGACCACTTGAATCGGACATTCATATGTCTTATGCTCGCCCTCTGCACCGCAATTCTTGCATACAAAACGTGATGTTTTGGCGTGAGCAGCCTCCTCCGCTTCCGTATCGAAGTATCGAACAAGCCCGGGTGCCTACGAAAGACATGAGCGACTTATCGTGATTATAACTACTGACGGATGGCTGCACACCTTCCTATCTTCATAGTCAAGATATTCAATATAATCTTCCTCCTCAGAATCCAATGGTAGTTGGGGAATAATTTCAACCGGTATTGCACCATCCTCGCCAGCACTCAAGATAGACACATGAGAGGGTAGTAGAAGTCGGTCTGCTGCACTTTTGGAGCTCTCTGGTTGGGAATTTGAACTTTGCGTAGCCTCTGTAACCACGGGAGCAGGGGTGGCGTCAAAGAAGAACAATTCCTGGTCAGAAGGTGCTGGAGCTGGTGAGCGACGTTTTGGAGACGCTGATCGCCTTCGAGAAACAGTTCCAGCGCGAGATTCTGCGGTGCTTCGACGCTCGAGAGACTGGTTTCTTGAGCTGTTAACACCATCGCATATAGGGCCTTTGGACTTTTTCCGTTTTCGTGGCTTCCGCTTTGACTTTTGCGAGGAAGGATCTTCCTGGTTGAGAGAGACCATAGGTATTTCCCCGTCGGACAATATCTCGATAGGCTCTTGTGGTGGGGAAGAGACCGTTAGGTCTATGATTTCAGGCATTATAATGGCGAATAACCACAGTGGCAAGACCTTGCATAAAAAGGTGTGAAGGATGTATTGTACCTTCAACCGCTGGCGGGCTGCAATTGCACCCGCCTAAATAAGGCAGGTGGCGGTCATTGCTGCTGAACACAAGCTCAACTTGCGTAAAGCCCTCTGTAGTCTGGGACTATAGGGTAGTACATAAATTACACTGGACAAGGACAAAGAATATGATTGTAATTCTCGTGCTAATCACATCTACGGAGTCGTACGGTATACTTACCGGGACTTGCAGTCTTATTTTCCTCACACATCAGGCTCATCCGAATATGCGTGTCCAGTTGTGAGCGATCCTCCGGATAGAAACGTTGTATTTTAGGCGGTGCATGTTGAATACAGGTGTGGCTTGTAGTGCTATTGCTACAGGTTGTTGAAACTAAGCGGATATAATTGTCAAATGATGCGTCGTCCACAACAGAACTTATGGCAGCGTGGTGTCTTAATGGCCATAATCATATCTTTAAATGATCTTCAATATTATAGTCAGGGATTAATAAATCACACCCACTTCTTGTAGAACGTCTCAGAGTCTGAAGGGACAGTCTAAAGTTTCATAAATTAATCGAGTTGTTGCTAAGTGAGTGGGATCAAAACAAACCTCATTTCTCGCACCACGACTTTTTCGCCCCTGTTTCTCAAGTTCTCGGCGGTATTCACGGTCTTCTCTAAGCCACTGCAGAGCAGTGTTGTATAATGTGGGGGTCTGAGGACCGTTGGTAAAGCCTGATGGCCATGCAGTAGGTTCTGTGGCAAAGGAACCGAAACGCATGTGGGCGACGTGAGTAGGGAATGAATTGAGTCCGTCAAAAATATGGGTTGCATCTGTGTGAATATTTAATCAATGCTGAAGAACTACAAAACTTCCGACTCACAAATAATGGTAGCTCCACGGGCAATACTGTCGTCTCGGAGGAATGTAAGTAATTCATCACGAACCATGACGTCAAGGTCAACAGTGACCTGCACACGCGTCGCTCAGACAACTTGAACCTCACGGATACGGCATGAAGTAACGTACTTCATCTAAGAGAAGAACATCCCATGGTGCCATAAGGCCCATACAAAGTTGGATGCGACGACGTTCTCCATCGGAAATTGCATGCATATGCCAGTCTAAGTCCACATCTAGAATGTCTAGAAGTGTGTCTCTCCTGTCCTTGTATTTATATCCTCCCACGGAGTCCAAGAAGGTGGATACCACGATATCACTGCGGACTACTGGATTCATTGCCCTGGAGAACAGGACAAATATTAGACCTTGGATGATGGACCACGGTCGTGATGAGAATAAGAAGTCACCGACCACTCCGTGCCCAAAAAAGTAACGCCTGGCGGGGAATCTCTGAAGACATCTAGGCCTTTGATACGTATCTCAGCATCGTTTACTAATCTTTTACCCGCCAAGATCTGCAGGAGGGTAGATTTTCCGGCTGCGTAAGAGATCAGTAAGGGGGCAAGGGCCGCAAGGTACTACTACTTGCCTCCATTGGCGCCAACCAAGATTGTTCGAGATCCAGGGCGGAGATGAAAAGTGATGTTATCCAAGGAAGGGGGCTCACTGGGAACATGACGGTAAGTCAGACACTCGACTACGATAGTAGACTCGGCGGCGAGGCCAGACATTAAATGATAAAAGGGATTGGTATGGGAAACGATTATTAAATATTAAATAGAACTAGCTTTGTACCACCACGGGTAGAGCCCTGTGACCCTTTGAGCTAATAAAAGATGGTTATAGAAGGACAGGCAAGTCATGAGTACCAGACCCGTGTTCCTGGTTCGCTGGCCAACACCAAAATCGTGGGAAGACACCGTCACTAGGCAGCACTAGGCTCGTCTCTAGACTTTCAACTTGGCTAGAGTTCAGTTGCAGGCCATCTCCATCCTCCACCATCGTTGCTTGCAGTGAGCAGCTGTGGTAGGAATTTAGCTTAAACAAAACTCGATCTTAAATTTCATCGAATCACACTCATTTATTCTGTTTCTCTTCTCTGCTTCGCTCTGCAGATCATGTTCTTGGATACCAGACAATGTGTCACTTGCCCTACAGCTCCCCCATCTTGCACTTGCTCAGCCGATCAGAGCTGCATTCAGATAACTAGGTCTGTTCGTTTCAATCAGTAAATCTGATCATATCTGACACTGACTTCATGTCAGAACTTGCAATGTCTGCCCAACATTTACTTGTCAGGCAAAGACCACTGCCACCTCTAGTAACAATGGGGGTGTCAGTTCAGGCGCACTTGCAGGCGCAGTCATTGCTATCGTTCTAGTCCTTGTAGGGGCTTTGGTACTCTATTTCTGGTACCGTCGTCGTGCCAGTGCCAATAAGGCCCTGGAACAGGCTCAGGAAGCCAAGGACGAAGCTCCCGCTTCTGCAGAAGCAGTTCTCAATCGCCCAGATCCCACTGAAAAGCCGCAGCCACCGATGCCTTCTGAGCCCAATACCGTCAGAGTGTTCATTTCATCTTCGCACAGCGTCATCGACCTCGATCCGCAGTCTCGGGGTCAATCCGCGACCGGCACCTCCTCTCCCAATATCCCTGCTACTCAACCCAATCCCTTTGACGATGGTAACTCTATACAGACTACGTCAACTGGTACAAATGGCACAAACGTTATCCCTATTGCCCTGGTATCCCCCGGCTCTGCGTCAGCTAATTCTGTGACACCTTCATGGCCTTCAGGATCTGCTGCAACTTCCTCTCCCGTCCGGCCCGCTCGGGCACCCGACCTGTCTTTGAATGACAATACTTCTGCGGTGTCTGATGAATCTTTACATGGTCCAAACCCGTGTTACGCACAGAGTCAGCGCTCAGGATCGTCGAGGATGTCATACATGTCAAATGCCAGCTACTCCAGTGATTTCCTCAATGAAGCACCGATGATTATCACGCAAGGCCAAGGTGTTAGGCAGGTTTTGGGGGTTGTCAAAGCAGAAGTCATTCAGACCCCAGGTCCATCTACACCCGTATCATCACATTTATCCGTGAACAGTATTCCTACTGTTGCTTCTCGCCCTTCAATTCGTTCACCCCTCGCAGCCAGCTCTTTTGGCCCCGCTGATGCCTTGGACGAGACAGATGAAGAGCATAAATCGCCGCGCAGCGACCCGTTCGGGGATCATCACGAATTTGAAGTGCACGGTGATAGCTCAAACCAGTCACGCCCGGTGTCGGAAGTTTCTCTCCAATTACCTCGTCTCCCGTGGTCCACCAATAGCAGTCAGAGTCGTCCGTCCAGCGTCAGTACTCAGGCCGGGTCTATTATAGATATCAGCAGTGCAACGCGTGTCAATGTTGGACTACTTTGCCCAAAGAACCTCGAGAAGTCGCCCAGGACAACCATGGGTAGACTGGTATCATCAGCCTCAGCGCAGACCTCTCGCCAGCCAGCATCCCTTGAGGAACAGCAGCAATTAGCCTTGGCACACGCACACGCACAAGCCCGTGCCCAGGGCTTGGATCGCAAGCGAATCTCGGGTTCCTCGGTTGTTTCTGCCACCTCAACGCGGGCAGACTCTATCCTCGAGTCGTTCCCCTTCGTCCCTCCTTCACCCATTTCATCGCTTCCTATCCGTTCTCCGCCTCGTTCTCCTCTACACCAACGGTTCTCTGCTACACAGTCGCAGCCTCCAGTCTTTGAGGCAACGCCTCTTTCACCATCCCCTGCACAGGTGCAGGATACCACTCCTTCAGACGTGCCAGAACCCGCAGAGACTCAACTGCCCCCGTTAGACCCCCCTCCCAGCCGCCAGACCTTGGGACTGTCCACAGCCTCTCAGGTTTCCACGGCATCATCTGGTCTCGGGCCATTCCCATTCCAGATTGATTCTGGAAGCAATGATGGTAGCACACCACCATCTGCTTTTCAAGGACGTCAAAGAGCCAGCTTGGACACGCTTGCGCTGATGAGCGATTTGTCTTCATACCCTCTTAGCTACGACCGGGATGAACGAGAAAGCTTTTCTCAACAAATTACGAAGGGTTGAAGAGCCGATATCCGTGTGCTCTCAATATGGATGCCACGCTTTTGAACCACTTCGACCAGCTGGCCTGACGGGGTTGTGTTAGGGTTCTGTATATGAATTGTTGTATTCTGGACATCTTTCTCCTATGCTTGGTATGGGTTTTACCGCTCTCGATATTTCGGAAGGTTTTATCTAGGTAGTACTCACAAATTTACTTGCTAAGTTCGGCTTCTTCGCTGAACGACTTTCTTTCTACCTAGTCAATTGAAGGAGTTCGGGTCTGCGTTGGTCATTTATTTATACATTTTTATGTTTTTAGCTGCAATATTGGCTAACACCCTCGTGACAAAAATGTCACATTGCAATATCATCACACTTTGAACTCGTTACAATAGAAGGTAGATTCATCACCGTAACGGTATACATAGTCTCTTGCAGCCACCATGGATAGAGAGGTCCGACAACTGGTGGAGATGGTAAGACCTGGTTCTGTGATTCCAGCTCAGTACCATATTAACTGGCTGGTAGGGTGCGTCGGAGGCACAAGCTCACGCCGCACTTCGTCGGTACAAAGATGTAATGCAAGCAGCCGAGCGGATCTTTGAAGGCGAGTTCGCCGACGTAGAAGAGACGGATGGAGATGTTAGTATGGAGTCTACTGCTCCAGTAGCTCCCATCACTCCATCACGAACGCCGCGTAGTGTTGTATGTAACTCATCGCTACTTGGGAAAATGGTCTTCATCAGTTTTGGTTAGACACCGGATGAGGACGGAGAAGGAGAAGATGACAATGACATAGACATGGACGAAGATGAAGACGGGGGTGAGTGGCTTCCTGGATAGTTCCCTCCGATGCATTAACCCCCTTTCAGCGGATGACTATGTCGACTATGACTCTGATTACGACGAGAAGGCTAGAACTGTGGTCGAAGCTGATCCATATGCTGGCGAGTACATCTTTGTGTTTCGTTCCATCGGTGTTTTTGATGGTTTCGAAGGTGTCTTCTTCTCAAAGGATCGTCGCGAAGAAGTCATAGAAGTTGAAGAGGAGCCTGAGACAGCCTTCATGCCAGACACTAACGAGCAGGTGAAGATTATGACTCAAGGTCAGTGGATGAAAGGTTGTCCAGAGGGCGGCGAACAAGGTTTCTTGTTCGGTCTCTACAACGAGCTAAGCAGCGGTGACTGCCTTTGCCCCCAATCATGTGGATATAAGATCCAGAGATCCAAGAGTAACTTCTTCGCCATTTTTGTGTGTAACGCTGTTTTCTTTACAAAGTCGAGAGCTGATTTGCATATAGCCAGATTTCTTGCTGTATATCCAACATCTTCGCCGTGTCGTAAAGCGCACTTGTCTCTCATGCAAAGTGGATTTTTGTTTCGCGTGCGGAGAACCTATCAACGCTGGAAGCAATCGTGACCCTTCCTCTTCGGGTGATGATAATCTATTCCATTGTTCCAATCTGCAAGGTGTTATATTGGGCATCGGGCTCGCTATGTTGGAATCCACGTTCTCTGAACAGCGTCAACAAACCTCCGAAGAGAGTTCTCAGAAATCAAAAACGAACAAGAGACGGAAGACCGATCTGCACTCTTCTTCGTCTACTCCGAAAGGGGACGATGACGAAGATGATAGCTATTATATGTCTTTGCCAGTGGGGAAGAAGTCGAAAGGAGGCATTGGTTATGCTGGTGATGTAAAGGAAGATGTGAGTTTTCATGTAAACATCATCAGTAATTGTTTTCTGAGAAGATGCAAGACTTCTGGCCAACTAGAAGCTCAGACTATCCAGCGCCTCAAAGATGAGAAGATCGGTACGATACTTTCCCAGATCCGCGAATATCTTCCGTCTCTGCGCCGAGAAGGAGGTGCACGAACCAGCGACTACATGGTTCACCCTACGGCTCTTGCGCATCTCCGCAGACGCTTTAACTATCTCTGCACCACTCTCCTCAGGAATGATTCCCTCTCAGACATGTCAGATCGTTCTGTGCTGTACTTTGAGTTATTTGAATGGCTCGAGGTAGCGCACCATCACATCATACGTTCAACCGCATTGATTGACGCATCACTACAGACTATATCCAACCATGAAGCATTGGCAAGTATGATGGCAATGCCGATCATGGTGGTTTCCTCTGTGAAATCCGTCGCACCTAAGAAAGTAGCCAAGGGTAAGGCACCCATACGGGAACGAACTATCATCTATGAAGGTAGTGCTGGCCCGCGAGAACTCTTGGAAGCAATTGTCATCCAAGCGCAAGCTGCTATCAAAGGATTGGAAGGCATTAAAACACCTGACCCAGAGGTGCTTGAGATGACGGAGGAGCAGAAACGCATGACATCGTCCGCGAAGGGCAAGGAGAGAGAGTTGACCCCTTCTTTGTCTGATGAAAACCAGAGGCTGCTCTTGTTTTGTCAACGGATTTTGGCGACTGCAAGTGCCATCGATCGCTCACTGCGCGAAACCAAAGGCGACGCATTTGTTGACCGATTACACGCCGCACTGCCAAAGATCACTTCGGAACCTTTTGATCATTCATCGATCACTCTTGCCACGACAGATGAGGCACGGAAAAAGGCTTATGTCGACTGGGCTACTCAAGTTCGATTCGAATATTGTGATCTTACTGTTCCAAGAGAGGAAGACAAGAAAGGGGCGATAGAAGAGAGCTTACCCCATTATAAGTTCTACTATAATAGCGAGGCCCGAATGCTTGCCACCTCCGACATCCCTAAGCGTTCTCTAGCTATCGCAAAAGAGGTTTTGTGGGGTTTCTTTCTCCAAGTTTTTTTTGACTTAGTGGATCACGCAGCTCGCCGTTTTGACGACGAATCTACCTGTTGCATGGGATTCCTCGGTTTTCTTGAGAGTGGACGAGAATCGGGTAGACATCATCAAGGCGCTCATCATAGGTCCAGAAGGAACTCCGTCAGTATCTTTTTCTCGATTTCTTGAGCTTCTCTTACTTTTGTTTTCTAGGTATCAAGATGGCTGGTGGGTCACTAACAAAACAAATTTCTCGTGCTCAGAGATTCTGCAGTTTCTTGTTTGATATTTTCCTTGGACCGAATTATAACCAAGCTCCTCCGAGCGTCAAATACATGACGGTGAGTGACTGCCTTGGTTCGAATATCTGTGTAGCTGAGATTCCTTTGTAGACCAATGGTGGAAAGTATCGGTTCAATCCTAATCTCTACGCAGTGAGTGCAAAAATCCAGGAAATGATCCGTTCTTATCATATTTCAGGATGGCAAAGTCTGCCTGTCTCTTCTCGGTACATGGTCCGGACCAGGGTGGGTCTCTGGAAAGTCGACATTGCTACAAGTTTGCGCCCCTCTATTGCTCTTAGTATTTGTGCTCACACCCTGCAGGTCCTTATATCCATTCAGTCCATGATCCTTTGCGAGGAACCTTATCTTAACGAGCCTGGATGGGCGAACGATGGTGGTACTCCCCAGTCGAGGCAATGTGAGTAGCTAAACTCAATGATAAGCGTTTTCCCGACGTTTTCGTCAGACTCTTCCAACGTCCGGAGGATGGTCGTCAAGACTGCGGTAAGATCTACGCATGATCGTCCACTGTCGTTTCTTACCTTTGATGTTGCAGATGCTCGGGAACCTTAAGAACCCTCCAGAGCCCTTCGGCGACGTGATCCGGACGCATTACCGCCTCAAATCGCAAGCCATCATTACGCAGCTGGACAAATGGCTCGTGCTGGATGACGGTAAAGCTACTATTGGCGACTCGTTTTCCACAAGGCAGGATTCTAGCGGCAGCTCTAATGGCTTTAAGAAGGATGTCGAGGAAATGCAGCAGTTGCTTAGACAGTTGCAGGATGACATGTTCAAGGTCGACAAGTGAGGCCCGATGCCAAGCTTACCCAGCATGGCAGAACCAGAAGCAGTGAACCCCATACGTGTATTTAGGTGACTAATTGCTACATGCCGTTCGTCGACTTGTCTATTCATCAAGCTCAAATTGAAGTAGATGTTGTATTTTATTGCATTGGGCGTCGATTGTGGAACGATGTGGATGCACGTCATGGTCACCACATCAATCTTCAAAATTTCACGACTCGGACCCGCACTGATCAATTTAACGTGGCTAGCCCTCCGGTATGGCAGCCGTCAGCTCCGATGAAGTTCGGCTAACCTGCCCGTGGCACACTGTGAACATGAACATCATGATGACTTAGACTTAATTGAAGTGTGCCCAGACTTGCATGTTTAATCCGATGTCGACACAACGTGTTCATGTCCAGCCTCGTACCGTTCCCCTTGCTTCCTCTTCCAGCCACTTTTAGTTATTAAACGGCCGCGTGTTTCTCAGCAACGATGAGCTTCTTGGCTCAAGTCTCCAAATCAACTTCTCAGATACGTTCTAGAGGACTGGACGAGGTACGTCCATTGTTGATGAGCGCTGAGACAGAAGGCCCTGATTATGGACAAGCCTAGGCACTTTCATGCCTGTAGCTATTAAGGCTGCAATTTGGGCAGTCGTTTGCCCATGGGTCAGTATCCTGATCTCAGTTTTCATTGAGAGTGCTAATATTCATGGTGCATATAGTTGGTAGCTTTCAAGTACCAGTGAGCATTTTTCATCATTCGTGTTTTCTTTCTACTGTTGTATCTGCTGTGCGTGCTTCGGGTTCATTTGCAGATGGCTTGACATGGGCACCACTCGAGCCTTGCAATTGAAACCCGTACATTGTCGATATCAAGATATGACTCTCGATGACACTCTCATCCTTTTCTTTTACATATGCAGTTACACGCCTCGTACACGCTCACCATTTTTTCCTCTCCCCTCGAATGATATCCCTCAGTCTTTTGATCCAACACTGAGTCTCTTTCCCGTTCCTAGTTCGAGCCTCTTCATTCGTAAGAGTCGAGTGCAAGGTGGTGGAGCATACCAAGGACTGAGGACCATCTGTGGCGTCGTAGTAGGACGCACTGCGAAAACGAGAAAATACATCCCTAGACTAGTAGAAACACTTGTACATGTTACTTTCTATCTACCTTAATCAGAGACTAGACTGGTAAATCTGGGTTTGAATTTGGATGTCGAGCGGATTCTCACAGTAACGTGATGTCTGGCCAATGAGAAAACGACTGTTTTTCGACGTGTCAGATAGAATGTGAAATAAATGATATATAATTCTCTTGTTATTAACGCGACGCGACGCGAACTATACTTGCAAATTCAATGGACCAATCTTCCATCATCCAAGCTTAAGCCCTTGATGTGCTGGATCGTTTTGCGCGTGATTTAATCAAAGAATGACTCCCCATCAATTATATTCAGGCCCTCGATAATAACAACAAAACGGATGCACTACGAGCATGCTTGATTGTCTACGTTCCGACGTCAACGGCCATAGTAGTACCACGTCAATTCCAGCTTGAAGCTGTTCTAGCAACATTGAATGGTCGAGACAGCATTATAACTGCAGAACCACTTCAACATTCGAGCACGTCCTTGTGAGTCTGCAAACATGCAGTCAAGCAACTGTTCCAGCTTTCCTGTAGAGTTTCCCTTCTCCTGCGTAGAGTAGTTGTATATGCGATCACGATTGAAGGTGAACTCAATCTCTGAAGGATTGAGAATTGACAGCATAAAGTCGAGAGTTGATATACGACCTTCTCGTAAGATCTTGAGAACAGACTTAATACATTCGTGTAGTGAGAGTCTGGGAGAAGTCGGAACAGCCTCGGAGGTGCGTGGTGCTGTGATATCAACGAAGCCAGAGTCCACCGAACGATTGAAATTGTCAAGGATGATCGAAGAGTCTCCCATGATGTTGCAGGCAGTGATAGACCAAAGACAGTAATAGAAATAGCAATAGTTATAAGAAATAAGTTACATGGACGATGAAACGTCCGTCGATCAACGATGCTGCCCAGCAGCTAATGTTCCGTTGTCGAAGTCGATCGCAGACAAGGACTTGAAGACTCTTTGCAAGGGCTTAGCAAAAAGCTCACATGGTTTTGTTATACCCGAAAAGGCTTATACGTCACGTTACTGTGAGAATCCGCTCGACATCCAAATTCAAACCCAGATTTACCAGTCCGTCTATCGACGGCTTGCCTCATAGACGGGCTGGTCACCAGTCTAATCAGAGACGGTTTGAGCTCATATCCAAACATAAAGAGGACTCGCAAATGACATTAAGTAGATCATTACAAACTTAACGAAGTCGGGTCAGCCACTGGTAAAGGGACCAACCAACCTCGCACATCGTTTCTTTCTCGCCTCGTGTTAAAGTCCGAAAGGCTCAACTTTTAATTCTCTGCTTTAAACCTTGGGGATCCGGATATGCCCAATTTGCATCCCTGGTTATGGTATGTTTAGAACCTCTAAATCAAGCCTGGGTTATTTTCTCGTTTCCGCATTACAAGGCTACAATTGGTAGCAAGTTGAGAACAATCACATGATAATATTGATGTCAACGCCCGGCTCGACAAGTTCATCACCTTCCTCTTAACGCCCTCCGTGCCTCCAAAGCCTTTCGTGTTCCAATTTGCAAAGCCGCCGATAAAGAAGTGAAACGACGCAGGCGCCAAGCTCTTTCAATTAAATTTCTACTACCAGTTCCAGAACACGGACGACTGTTCGCCTCGCCTCTAATCTTTATCTCCACGACGCACGTAGCATAGTCTCGCACCATTCGCATCATGGTAAGCGACTCTGCCATTCATTCACTCGCAGGCGCTGCCGGTGGTATTGTCGCCATGTCCGCAACATAGTACGTAGCATCCTATATGTGTGTGAGTGCAAATTCAAGTAGTCCTTTGTACTCGTAGCCCACTCATAGTCTTATCGACACGCGCTGCAGTTGACGTGAAGAATGACTCCAAGGTGACTACAACTCGAGATGTAACACTCGCCCGCACCTCGTGCTCACGCGTGTTGACAGAGCGTAGCTCAACATCTCCTTGAGATTGTCAAGCGCGAGGGTATTGCGGGTCTTTATAGCGGTTTGAGCCCAAGTTTGCTCGGGATAGCTGTCACAAATGGGTAAAGCTTCCCGAGTTCCCCGCGCTGTGTTCTGCTCACACCCAATGCTGACAGGGTGTATTATTATTTCTATGAACGTTCCCGAGGGATCATTCTGAATTCGAGGCAGGGGAGCAAGGCGCTTACTATGTTGGAATCGATGTTAGCAGGCGTTATTGCTGGTACGCTAGCCTTGGTGCGCATGAGTGGTATTATGACTTATCGTTGAACGTTCCGCATTTTAGGATCAGCAACTACCATCATCAGCAATCCAATTTGGGTTATACAGACGTCCCAAGCCGTTCGAGTGGAACCCTCCCCTTCCGAACCATCCAATTCACATGCAGTACTCAGACGGCCAAGTGTCTTGCAAACCATTCAAGCCATCATAGCTAAAGACGGGCTGAACGGGTTCTTCCGTGGGCTCGGCCCTGCTTTAGTGCTCGTGATCAACCCTGTACTGCAGTACACGGTGTTCGAGCAGTTGAAGAATTTTTTGATTAAGAAGAGGACCTTGAAGCTAAGGGTGGGTGGCTCTGGAAGTACGGTTGCAGTCTTGTCCGACTGGGATTTCTTTGTCTTGGGCGCACTTTCCAAACTTGGTACGCTCTCTGAAATATGGGTGTAGTTGGAAGTATGTTGACAATGTGCTATGCAGTCGCAACGGGCTCAACGTATCCTTACATGTGAGCTTTTGCGCTTGACCGAACTTTTCAGGCCGAGATCTGACTTGTACTCAGTGTCCTAAAGAGCAGGCTCCAAGCTGGACAGGCACGCGCAGAACAATACAAATCTTCTCTCGATGGTCTCGCTACCATCCTGAAAGAGGAAGGCATACAAGGCCTGTACAAAGGCGTCGGCAGTAAACTCCTCCAGAGTGTCCTCACTGCTGCAATATTGTTTGCCGTACAGAGGAGGTTATATGAGTTCACGAAGAAGGTACGTCTTCGGGTATCTTGGGTAGCATTGAATGTCTGACTGAAAGTTGCACTAGGCTATCACGACACTGTCGTGATTGTCCGTGGTGCAATAGTGCTACCGCGAGTGTGTCGCATACGACAGGTAAAGTAAGGTCTAAGCAACCAAGCGGCACAAGGTTACAAGCATCATTCCATTCTAACGAGAAGATGAGTGATGATCGTGAGAGATAGGACTAGCGTTGTCGAAAGCCTCCAATTCATACAAAAGTCCTCAGAATGGTTCGTAGTATCTTTGACCATGTGTACGACCGTGAGGTCACTGCCAGTGGTAACGAGGAAAATCATAACATTCTTACCTGTCAGGGGTGTGTGGGGATGATGGCTTTTATGTCAGAAAAGACATTAATACTCACTGAGGAAACATGGGAGAGGACACTGATAACTCGTGAGTCCGCCCGTGATAGAAACACCGAGCAAGATGAATCAATCATAGTTTGGGTACGTGGGAGAACGTCCAACTTTTCGTCCGTGCGATTGTGTTGTCCTTCGCGTTAGGTCTCTCATGCCTCCTTCGAATCGCTGATTCATGAGAAGTTGCAAAACGTGCTCTGTACAGCTTCTGCGTAATTAATGATAGCATACAGTTTTAGTTGCAATTGATGTCTCCGTAAAAGGCATGAGAATTAATTCGTGAAGCTGAACTTACTTTCAATGACAAAGTGACCTAATGCCCAGAAAATTCCTCAAGTTCCCATCGTCACTGTTAGCCAAAAAAAGTGCAATATATATCAAGAGATACTGAGCTGCTGACATTATCTTAATGTAATATCTAGCGATGCGTGCAGGGTGCCATCGCAGTCCGTATATATGGTATTACTGAACGAAGCAGTCAGTTCAACTCGTCGAAAAGAAAGAGTCACAAGATAAATTGGTCGTTAAGATTACCGCTCCAGCCACTTACTGTGACGCGGATAGAACTGAGAAAGCGTTAAGGGAGAAAGACTCACTCGTACAGAAGCCAATCGCTCAACGACCAAAAGATGTTGACGAAATTGGATAAGCCCGTATATTTTTGAGATCTAAGTGGTCGATGGGGTGCAAAAAAAAAAATAAAATATCAGTATGCTCTGTGTTTGGATAAATCGGAAAAAAATCAAACTTACCCCCCAGGTACAAGCAGTTTTGCCTTGTCATAAGTCATTACCAGCCCTTGAGGTGGGTTTATACAACCAGGTTTTGTGTGAGCCTCGATCAGAAGTTTAGCATCTGGACGCGCTGGAAAACTAGGTTGAGAAAGACTAAGCCCGATGCGCCACCTCCCATCAGGTCCCATGTAGAAGCGCAACATCCATATACGTCCTGCAGGGATTGACGTCATCATCTCAACGTCGAGAACGATGACAACATACCCCCTGCAATAAATTCTATGCCTAAATCCTGTGTAATGTGCAAACGTTTCCGGAACATCCTGATGTGTATACAAGCAATGAACTGGTTCTCGCCCAGTCCATCTCCTTCGTGCACCTGAACGTCATCAGGTGGACAACCCAAAGAGCGTCTCAAAGGTTCGTCCTTGGCTGATTAGCGCATAGTTAATGCACTCTCAGAGCGGGCATGACTATGCACTTACGATCATTGTATCCCAAACCCAGCTGGACAAACAAGGCCTGATTGTGAGTTGCCACGCACGCGAGACGCAAGTCGGAAGAGCAAACAGGCGAGAATTTGGTAATGAATACAGCAAAGGCCGAAAAGGCTTCTTGCCGCTTATTGACAATTGCCCAATACAGTGCTGTGTGACCCTCAATGTTGGGAGATTGCAGGAGGTCAGAGAACTCTGCAACTGAAAGAGAAGCAGTGCAGGCATCGACGATTAGGGCAACAGAAGGGGTGTCAATGATGTCGGGAGCGGAGACAATATCACGGATGCGAGATAAGACAGTGGTCTGTTTCTGGCATTGGACAGAATTTGCTGATGATGCAGATGTGTCTTTCGAGGGAGGTACATGAGTAAGGGATTTGCTGATCTTCTGCTTGATGTTTAGAAAGGAAAATACAGATGGTCTATGTCGGACGGATCTTGCGGATGATGTAGACGTAGGAATTGAGTCGTACGGGGGAGGTGCGTTAGCAACGGACTTGTTATCATCAAGTATGTCGGTCTTGGTAGCCATTATTGTGGAGGGGCAAGTGACAACCGAGCTTGGAAGGTACTACTAGGTAGTAGACTCGGACCGCTTTATAAATAACTTGCTTTGCTGTATGCACAGCCTGCACTTACTGCAGTTTTGGCTTTGACCTATAGCTAGTTTCCTAGTCTCTTGTAGTCAAACCTTGAGAGAGGAAAGACTTGGGAAAGACAATATTTTTCAAGCATAGTCATGGCCTAGGCTAGATAAGATATAAGTGTTTAGGTCCCTAAAATGTAACGGTCACGCTCACAGTAATTTCTGTCACAATCCTTAACCAGTACTACTTCGGGATTAAGTCTTCCTTGGGAGTTCCTTTTTTTTAAGGTCTTTATATGGGCCAATTCCTCCAATCTGCAAACATTTTTTCATTAAGACGCTAGAACAATAATATTGTAAGATGGCACCTCCGCTGCGCCCGAATGCAGTCGCGTTCATATCACCCCAAAACCACCCAATCCTCATCCGCACATTCGAAAAAGGTGACGAGCTGAAGTACCACTATGTAGCCCATACAAGTCTCGATGTCATTGAGGAACGAAGTCAGTGCCCCCCACCGTCTACTTCTTATTTCTCCACTGACAAGAATACCTCACTTGACACTTGGCATTAGCAAATGGTCCAACAAAATCTAACGATTGCTACCTCGGCCTTCTCTACGCCATGGATGACATAGCTGCTTATGGGTACATCACGCCTCTCAAAATGAAGATTGTTCTCGCTCTCCCACTCACAGACTCTGTCGTGCGTGATGCGGAAGTGATCATGGTACGTCCTTATAAATCTCCTCGTCCACCTCATCCATTCCTTGACACGGATGTATATTTAGACTTTTAAGGCCCTCCACCTAGCTTATTATCATGCTTCCTCGAACCCCTTTATCCGACTTCATGATACGCCTGCAGGCGTGGGGAGCGCCAAGTGGAAGCGCTTCAGACGGAAAGTAGACGAGATAAGTAGGGCTGTCGGTGGTGGGAGTGTGCCTTCATGAACATATGCACCAAGGTAATGAATGTAAGAAGAATTGAACCGAACTGCCGATAACTACGCACGTCTCATTGTCATTTTGTATAGCCCAGGTTCGCAGCTCATCGCGCTTTGCAGGCTTCGGCCATCTTTGTGATAGCGCGTGGTCATGCTACTCGTTTGTTACGTGTGGACCGAAATGGATCAAACCCTTCTATTGACTCAGATGTCTAGCGAGCACCGCGTCTGAGACAGATACGGGGTTGATATAATTCATCGTCTGTTTTCCCTCACTAGCTCCTCTTATGTATTGTGTGGAGAGTGTCTTGTAGCACAATAGTCAATGATGTACGGTCACCAGAATATTCCCGCTACCTTATGGAGTGGCTTTTACTTTTACTTTCCAACTTGTCTGGGAAAATCCGATACAGCTGGTTCCAGATCGATCTAAACGTTGCTTCGCTCCAGCAAGCTGCAGGGTTCAAGTTAAGTTTCTCTTCCTGTTCGCGAATCGACCAAGAACACGCTGGAACGCAGGCCAGTCACACTATTTGTACATATTATAGGGGTGTGAGTTGGTGTTTGGAATTTTTCTGGCATACTACCCTCACGAACGTTGAACGAAAGGTAGTGATATTCCTCTGACTGATATTTTGTCCCGATTCAATTGACAACTGCGCCACCCAGGTCCCCCATGTCCATGCTATCAGATCCCTTAATCGATGTTAAGCCTGGAAGCGCCACCAGTCTCGTTGAGCGGTGTTGCGTCCGCATCGACCAAGACCTCGTTGCATTAGCGGAGTCTATGCGCGTCCTTCGTTCTCGCCGGAATGGTCTCGCCCGTATATCTTGCCTTCCACTTGACATTCTCGTAACTATCTTCAGACATTTCGAGAGCTTCGAGAATCATACAAGCACATCCCGCCATCGCGGTGCCCCTATTTGTCTGATACTTACACATGTCTGTAAGCAGTGGCGCCAGCTCGCTCTCGATTGTCCAACCCTTTGGATATATATCAGCTGTGTCTCTCCTCGTTGGCTAGGCGTGATGCTTGAGAGGTCGAAGGATGCTCATTTGGTTGCCACATACCATGCACCAGTCTCGCTACGAGGTTGCTTGGAGCCAGTTCTTTCTCATCTACCTCGAATCAAAGTCCTCCGAATTTGCTCAGTTTCGCCGGATGTCGATCGCATTGTGGAATTGTTATCATCACAGCCCGCACTATCTCTTCAAATATTCGAATTCACGGTCATAGGGACCGTCCATCATTCATTGATGCCCATATCAGACACCCTCTTTCGAGGACAAGTACCCCTACTTCAGAGCGTTGAGCTTGTGCTATGCAGCTTGAGTTGGACATGGAGCATCTTCAGCGGGCTTCGCTCTCTAAGTGTGAGAGGAACAACAGGCGCCCTTCCTACTCCGGCGCAGCTCCTGTCAACTCTGAGATATATGCCTGACTTGGAGCAGCTTACGCTTCAGTCACTGCCCACGACTTTCTGGGACACAGGGCTCTGCGATAAGGTGCCGCTCACCCGGTTGAAAAGTATGGCGCTAGATATTGGCGCCGCCCAAACCGTTGTCTCTCTCTTCGAATGTCTAGTCCTTCCGGCTGGCGTCAAGGTCGCTCTATACATTTCACAAATTGAAGGCTCTCAAAGCTTTTCTGATCTATTTTCCGCCATGGATAGGGCTTCTGACGGACCTAGTCCCGTTGTTCGATCCCTGCGCGCCATCCGCATTTCGAATAATGGTTTTGTTGTCCAGTTCAACACATCAATGGCGTTCAAATCTCATCATTATCATTCCTGGAACCCTGCTGATGATGACATACCACTCTCGATTCAATTCACATGCAACCCACTCGCTCATGTTCAGCCGACCATCATATTTGAATTATGTCGGGTCGCCTCGCAGGGCAGGATTCACAGCATGTTTCTTGAGTTATTATACGATCTCCCAGAACTTTTCTGGCGCACTGGGTCGGCCGGCCTTCTGGATCTCCATGTTATCCGTATCAGCAGGAACTCCATTCGTGGCTTAATCGATGCGCTTTCTATTGATGACATCCAGGCCTCAGTCGTAGCATATCCCTCGCTCCGTGTTCTAGAGCTCGAGGGTATCAACTTCGGGGATCATGAAGCTGAAGACCTCCAGCATGCCATCAAACAGCGGGCCGAATGCGGCGCCCATATACACAAGCTTCGACTCGCGGGGTGCATAAAAAATTTGACAGTTGATCAAGTGCGGCTCCTTGAGGAAGCGGGTGTGAATGTTGATTGGGATAGGCATGACGAAGAAACCTGTGCTGATCCTGGCCGTCATGGATATGCACCTGGAAGATTGTTTTAGTGTTTTTACTCTGGTCGAATCCTGTGATGCGTTTTGTATACTAGTATTGAACAGGACTTGTTAGTACTATTACTCACCAGTTCGTGCACACCACATTTCGTGCAGTCACACAAATGTCACGGAAAGTCACGGTATCATCACGCTGGCCGACTTCAAAGTTCGTTCAGCACTAGACATTGTCACATTAAGGAAAGTATTGTACGAAGTGAACTGACTATATAGTAATCTAAAATATGTATTGTGGGTTGCTAGAGTAATGTAAACCGCCATTATTATTAAGATGTGCAGACAGCAATTGCTGTGATGACGTCGATGCGACAGGAGCAGTTGGTGAAAATCCAGTACCAATACGATTTTGCCTGGGCCAATGGTTCGAATATGGAATGGGTAGAGAACCTTGCATTTGCGAGAAAAACGGCACTTGGGGAGGGGACACGAAGTTGTTGGCTGCTGGGGGGGAGAAGTACTTGCTGAAGGTGCCAAGCTTTCAGTTGAAGTTGGGGTAGTAACGCCGCTGACGCGCCCCTTGAAGTTCCCACGTCATTTCAGATCATATAGCGCTGAAAACTGAGGATTATCTGCAAGGGTTTGACGAGTATTAGGATCCTGCATGATCCGTGCAGAACGATCAGGGAAATTGAGTTACATCGAAATTGCTGAGAGAGTGCTTACCTTGTGAGCTATAGCAGCACTCCGGAAACTGGTATAAACACCAGTCAAGGCTTGAATGCGAGCCTCTTTGGTAGGATCTCTGGGACCTGCCTGCTTCTTACCGGTTTGATTACGCGCCGTCACTATTTTGTCTGAGTTTCAAACTCCGCTGCGGCAGTACCGGCAGGTGACAATGAGAGTGACACAAGCCGTTGTCACCACCAAAATTTTATCTCTTTTATTTCTTGTTAGATCGCATCCGTTTAAGCTCGTAGGGTGTTCTTATGATTTATCAATCCATATACATGTATTAGTTTAAAGATTTGTAGTAGAAAAAGCGTTGTTTTGAACGATGCACGAAATGTGGGGATGGCGAACTGGTGGTTCCCGACTTCCACTTGTGGGGAGGGTTCTGTATCCTTGAAAAGTATTTTTCTCTACCAAATCGACTGTAGCAATTTCTTATGTCAGCGGTTATATCAGCATAGCATTGTCTTGTACTCCCGCTTCGCCCTTTGCAAACTTCTTCGATTGCCTGCCTTACAGTATTACTGTGTCCTTCATTATTGCCTCGGTGCGGCTATTTATCGCATAAGATTCCGACCTCACTTTTGTACACCAGAATGTTTTCGGTTAAGGCGCCTTTGCGCGTTCCTTGCGTGTTGGATGAGGCTGTATGTCCGCCATCCACCGCTCACAATATATGCGATTATCCTGATTATGATGACGCGCTCTATTATCCTCACTATCACACTGCGATCTTTGCCACTGCTGAGATGTTTTGTGCATGGCTGTTGAAATGTATTGTGTCACATCACGGCTCTTGCTTCTCGTGTCCTCTAACGTTCACAGGTTGCGTTTCTTTTGATGGCGTTGCTGTCGTGATCACGTAATGTGATGTATTGGTCTCACTCTCGATGAATTTCAAGGCGTGTAGAGAGGGCGGTCCCATGCACCAAAGTAGGCATGCAAATCGGAGTCCATAAATACACCACTGTTGACGACAGCGATCCACTCAGGTCTGTGGACGCGTCTCTGCATCGCGGACTGGCGTACTGTGGATATTGAGATGGCCGCAATTCGGGCGGGCCTGCCATGTCGACGAGAATCTATACATGATGCATAGTCAGATGAGCAGCAAAAGTAAGTTATATGTCATAGTACCCAATATGAATCCTCCTTGCCATAAGTGGTCCTCCACAACGTGCACGGCGCACATGACGGTGTTAATGATTGTGGTCATCGAGAGATGAAAAGCAGAGTAAGGAGGTCGTTTGGCAATAACATATGGAGCCCATGGGTGAAGCCCTGCATTGATCGAGGGCGGATATGTTTGAACCGTTTGCACATGTCTCACACTTACTGAAATCGCTCAAAGAGTTGACGAAATGAGCAGGACTCCATGGGAGATTAGTGGCACGTCGATGGATGGCTTGTGGACGTATGAGATGATTGAATTGTTTTGTCCAGTATGAATAAGATAAGAAGCTCGTACTAGGAGGTTGTAGAGGTTTCGCACGAACAGTACATGTGATCGGCATCTGAAGACTTATTCTGCGGTCGGCGAAGTCGGGAACTGGCGCGTCCGCGGCCTTACGATGAGTAATAGTATCACCAACGGATCGGGCCCAGACTCGGAGGTATCTCGGTTTTGGGACAATTTATATCTCAGGTGGTGATTCTGGCCAGCCTGGTCGAACCTGCATCTTGAATTTCAGTTTTCAGAGATTCGTTGCCATTCGTCCAGGCATTCACAGCCCAACCAAAGCCTTCTCCAGCCCCTCCAGCCCCTCTCCAGCCTCCCTTGCCATGACCCTCACGACTGTATCTTCATCCACAGCTGCGATATACTCCAACACCGTGCGAGCGCGTCTCATAAATTCCCGGGGTAGTGGTCCTCCTTCATATGACGTATACGTGCCTGTTTGCCCGCCATATATACCCCTAATTTGGACGCCGCTCCAAGAGCTGCCACCGCGTTCATACGCCTCCTGAGTAAGCACCCGCACGAGAAGCGCGATAAAGTGTAGCGCCGCGCGTCGGAGTGCTGGAACTTTGGAAGATGCACTCAGGGGGGATATGTCTAGCGGGTCTGGAGGGCGTTCGGCTTGGGATCGGGGTGTTGGAGCAGGTTCAGGTTCTGCTTGTTCCGTGCTTACTTCTGTGTCCGTCTCCATTCTCTTCTTGTTTACCTTAGCTTTGGAACGAGGAATGGGAGTAGCCACAGTCATCTCGACCAATACTAAGTCCAGCGTCCCCTCTGCTATTTCCTCAGTGTATCGTTCCACTACGCGTGCACAGGTGTTGATACATTCGGAGAGCAGGGAAATCGCTGACGTGCGTAAGATGACCGGTGCGCGGGGCTCACGGAGGAGGGAAAGGAGAGGTGGAAGGAGCGTGTCCGCTTATTTAACACGGTGAGTGATGACAAGATGAATGAGAATAGAATAGAGAGGCGGGATGAAACTCACCATATAGCCCCAGGGTGTCTCCACAGCGCCTCACAACAACTGCGAGGGCTTCACCGATGCGGAGACGTGTGTCAACTTCGCTCATTCGTTTACCCTTTGCCTTGCCCTTTTCACCATTCTTAGGTTTTTTATCCGATTCTGCCTCATCATCAGCGAGATCCTCTGCTCCCCTCGCATACGCATCCAGAAGTGCTTTCAACACTTCGTTCCCTGCGCCAGATCTGGAAATAGGACCAGGGGCATGCACCAAAGCAGCCAGTCCTTGCACCGCATTCAAAAACACATACGAGTCGTCCTCCTGAATGGCTTGCAAGAATATGGAGAGGATAGCAGGGTGCAGGGCACGTATTGTCGCTTCCTTCTCAAGCCTCTCTCGCTCAGCCTTACTCGCACGAGCCGGGGAAGATACCAACTCGCGTAGTAAGAGCAACCCGTGCGCCCGTACGGGTAGGAGTGGGTCTTGAAGGAGCTTGAGTGCTTTTTGGTATGTCTCTCGCGGATCTGCGTCGTCATCCTCGCTTCGACCGTTGGACTTACCCTTATATTTTGGAGCAGACCCCGATGCGGCTAACGCCCCCTCTGCCGTCCTCGCCGTCAACACTAATTGTGCCTCACGTGCGCTTGGCCGGGTCGACGTGTGTGCCTTGAGAAGGTCGAGGATTGGCGCAAGAGAGGGTGTGTTGTTCGGGGTGAGTGACGGGTTGGCTGTGTTTTGGAGTGGCGGGAGTGGTAATTTTATTTCGTTGAAGAGTAGGAGACACAACAGAATGTGCATGAAATTCACAGTGAGGAATATGACATAATGACACAGAAAAGGAGAGGTCAATTCTTATTTTTTTTTTCAAGAAGAGACAAGGACGAACCGTCAAGTACGGCCAACAACAATCCAACAGCGGTCTCTACTATATCTTCCCCCTCAACCTCATTGTCCTCGTCGTCGCTATCTGGCCCAAATTCTAGGCCGTCCTGCTCCTCTGGTACGATTCTTAGATCCTCCTTCAAAAGGCCTTTGCTGTGTTCGTTGTTTATGCGTCGATCTGACGTGCCAGATACAGGTGCAGAGGAGGGTGTATCAGACACCTCTAACGCGTGCCTCACAAATTCCAATACATCTCTTGGGCGACTCAGGATAGCGGTGTTGTCCAGCTGAGATTGGAAGGCTATGATGAGTTGGAGGAGGAGCATCACTCTGTTCATCATACGCATCAGCAGTACAGCATGGCTGGGCTGGCATGTTAGGCTTACCGGAGTGGATCAGGTTCCTTCGGATCCATCAATATACTCTGTGTTTCTCCTTTGATGTCGCTGTCTTGTGTATCATCAGCAGAACCAGACCCCTTCGCAGTGCGATATGCCTCCAGCAATCTCACGAACATGCCCCCCGCAATATCTGCACGATTGAGGTTCTTGATGTAGAAAACGAAGTGCGCAGAAGGTGGGTAGAGTCCCAAGTCCAATGACTCTATATTCGTATCCTCAGTAACGGAGGTATGCCGTAGGTCTTCCGGCGTAAGGAGAGCGAGCTTCTCTTCTCTGTTGACCCTGTATCGGACTTGGGCTGAGACTCACATGAAGATGAAGGAGCAGCAGTGGGACGAACCTCCTTACACGTTTTAGATCCTCTGTATTTCCTCCTTCCCACCCTCCTGCAGAGCTTTCGTTCTCATCAACTAATGACCACAACACTCGAACTCCCTCGCCCTCCTCTACAACTCGTCCCCATGTCCTCATCAATGTCCAAACATCTTCTTTCAGTATTGGATCCGCTACACCCATTTTACTGAGGTGTGCATGAAGGGAGTACAGAGAGGGGAGAATGGGTGAAAGGAGGGAGGCGAAGAGAGAGGGCGATGGATCGATTGATAGCAGGAGGGCGTGAAGGGTTTGGAGGGATGATGATGGGGTGGGCAAAAGGTGGCTTTGACCTGATTCCCTCTGGTCATGTGAAGTCTCATCAGAGACTTTGAAGAGGGGGTTGTGTAAAATGGGCAAGGCTATGCTCGCCACGAGCGCGTGGTGTGCAGAACTGGAGTCCAGCATGCGTGCGAGAGTAAATGCTGCGGCGCGTTTGAATGCGGGGGGCGTTATTGATGTTGAGGCAGAAGAAGAGGAAGGCGGAGACATGAGAGCAAGGATGCGCGATGTTATTGTTTGGAAGTAATGCTGAAACAGTATTGGATCAGAAAATAATTGAAGTTGATTTAACCCAACCGCCACACCTTGGGTTGCATCCCTCGAGGTACTGTTCCTAGCACGCGTGCAACGTGCTCCAGCTTATCGAGTTCCGGTTCATCTTCCGAATCAAGCTCACCAAATACAGCAGCACAGAGGGCACCCACACCGCCTGGGCGGAGGAGGTGTTGAGTTAGGAGGGAGGAACAGAGTTTACGGACGTGGGGTGGTGTTGAGGAGGTAGGGGTGGAGAGGACCGTAGCAAGGGATGTCATGAGTTGAGGGAGGGGGATGCTGAAGGCACACATTTTGTGGGGAGATAGATGAGATTGCGAGCTACAACTACTGTAAAGTGCACGCACAAGGCGAGGAAACGGAGCACGAGCGGGCGGAGAGGCTCGACGGATTCACTAGGTAGCCATCCGAGGGCCATACTCGGGCGCAACAAATCAACTGCATGTCTTGACAGTAGTGTACTGCTAATGAGCGTCTGAGGTGGCGTGCTCTTTGGGCCATTTGGGAACAAGAGGCCCATGAGACGTAAAAGCAGGTCAGAGAGTGTAGCGTGATCGGCGGGCGTGTTCGTGAGGTCGATGATTTTTGGGGTGCCGGGAATTTGTTTAGACGATAATGAAGGGATGAGACGCGTATAAAGCGTTTCGGTTCCCCAGCGAAAAATAAGAGACATAAGGGTGCGGAGTGTGCTAAGGTCGCGAGTACCTATTGCGGGCGCGCTTTTCAAATCACCTTCATGACCGAGATCTGGCAGGTCGAGGAGAGATTGAACGCGCTCGATAATGTGCAGAGCACATTGAGCAGTTTCAAGTTGGGCATCCTCCGCTGTATCAAGAAAGGGAGCGGAGGATCCGAATGCTTGGTGATATTGCGTTAGTCTGCGCACAAGTACATTTTTAAGATCGCGTTCGGTGGCACCAGAAGTGCCGAGGAGAAATGAGCCAGAATGCAAGACGTTTGCGAGCTCTTCTTGTGCCTCCGAGTCCATCTTCGATGATCGTTAAGAACAGTGAGCTCGACGGTGCCGAGATCCGAGCCTACAGATCACATGACTTTGACTGATAAAATTCAATAACTTACTTAAACTCTTAATCAGTGACCACGACATCGCCGCTGATCAGTTCAACGATGAGCAAGCTTAACGCAGGCGCATTTGAGTTCGTTCCAGGTCGCGCATTCGTGCTACCTCAGAAAAGTCAAGCACCTCCTTCAAAACCTCCCCTCGAGCGCCCTCTCCAGACTGAAGCTCCACCTCCAGCTCCTACCATCACCCTAAACATCGGCGGATCGAACCCTCCTCCTGCTCCTAAACCTGCCCCTGCCCCTGTCCCTGCTCCTGCTCCACAGTCAAAACCTGCTCTGCTACCGTCTGTATCTGCGAGCACCGCACCATCACAATCTTCTTCTCCTGTACCATCTACTAACAAGGTCTTTTCCACCGAACGAGCCAAGACAGATACCACATCTATTGCAAAGGAAGTCCAGGCTGTTGCAGACCAGGAAGTCCTCCAGGATCTTTTCGGCGATGGTGCGCATCGTACCTCACCGTCCCTCTCTCACGTAATTGTACTCATATATTTATAGTCAAAGAACATCTTAACATCGTCTTCATCGGCCATGTAGATGCTGGCAAATCAACTCTCGGTGGGAACCTCCTATATATCTGTGGTGGCGTCGACAAACGCACCATGGAGAAATACGAGAAGGAGGCAAAGGAAGCTGGCCGTGAAACATGGTACCTTTCCTGGGCTCTCGATAGTACACCTCAGGAGCGCTCAAAAGGAAAAAACCGTCGAAGTTGGTAGAGCCTACTTCGAGACATCCTCTCGAAGATATACCATTTTAGATGCTCCAGGCCACAAGACTTATGTTCCGAGCATGATTAGCGGTGCTGCCCAAGCAGACGTCGCAATCCTTGTCATCTCCGCACGCAAAGGTGAATTCGAAACTGGTTTCGAAAGAGGTGGCCAGACCCGCGAACACGTCATGCTCGTTAAAACCGCCGGCGTCAGCAAAATCGTCATCGTCATCAACAAGATGGATGATCCGACTGTCAACTGGGACAAAGGCAGATACACTGAGATCAAGGATAAGTTGACCCCATTCGTAAAGTCTGCTGGCTTCAATCCCAAGACGGATGTCACCTTTATACCTGTGTCTGGATATACGGGTCAGAATCTAAAGGATCGCGTAGCAAAGTCTATCTGCTCATGGAATGAGTGTGTGGTGTTTTCCTCCATGTATATGCATGCTGATGCCCGTCTTGCAGTGGCCCCTCCTTCCTCGAACATATGGACAACATGCCCATGGTCGACCGCAAGGTCAATGCTCCTCTCATGATGCCCGTCTCCGAAAAGTATAAAGACATGGGTGCCATCATCGTCGGCAAGATTGAATCCGGACACATTCGCAAGGGAGACTCTCTAACCCTCATGCCGAACAAATCCGCCGTTGAAGTCGCCGCCATATACAATGAGATGGAAGAAGAGGTGCCCAGTGCGATCTGTGGTGACAATGTGCGCGTGAGATTGAGGGGCGTGGAGGATGAAGATATCAGTCCCGGATTCGTCCTCACCAGTCCGAAGTCTCCTGTGAGAGCGGTGAGGCGATTCGAGGCGCAGCTCGCAATTTTGGAACACAAGAATATCATTTGTGCGGGATACTCGGCTGTAATGCACGTGCACACACTTTCCGAGGAGGTTACACTGCCTGTGAGTGCGGCATGTTTCGCTGGTTTACACAGTCCTGACGTGAATAGGCTCTACTACACTACTTTGACAAAGCTACCGGACGCAAATCGAAGAAGCCGCCTCAATTTGCAAAGAAGGGTGGGTGTACTGTGCACGGTGTAATCAATTCTCACTAATGTTTCTTCCTCATCCGTTTCGTTGTGGCGAAAAAAAAAATACTGCCGTAACAATCATACCCGCTCCTCCTGCACATTCTTTATAACCATGCACCACTTCGTTACGATCTCCAGGCCAAAAAATTGTTGCGCTCATAGAAACGACTCTCCCCGTTTGTGTCGAGTGCTTCGTCGATTACCCTCAACTCGGTCGCTTCACTCTGCGTGACGAGGGCCGAACAATTGCTATTGGAAAGGTGCGTTTTTTTATATCAATTGGCTGCTGCGTGTAAACTTTTATTTTCCTTTTTCTTCACTAAACTACCTCTCGGTTTTCCCTCGGACACGTTATTAATCAAATCTTGTCATCGTAGATCACGAAACTTCATGACGATCGCGTCGATGAGGTCACAGAGGGCGTGGCGCACGTTTCGGTTGCCGCGTAGGGTGCTTGCGTGTACTTGCATCATACTTACACGTATGTATTCTACGTGATATCATTATTGAGCCGTAGCTCACGTTTCTTCATCCTTCTCACAATACGTGTCGCATTTTTCGGTCCTTCTCTGGTCCCTACACTTTTAATACAAACACGGAATATTCCGGATAGTCATCCATACCGCGTTCCAATAGATTGAGGGGGTACGATACCGAGGAAATCAGAAGCCTGGCAGACTCCCTAACGGTTTGCAGTGTGCCAGTAGTTGTAATAGAACTACGCTGTGGACCTGTTTGTTGTGCTTTCAATGCTTCCATTTATTATGTACTATCATGTAGTTGTGTGCAAGTTTATTGTTCTGTTACGACCACAAATTGACCACCGGTTCACAGAAAAGTCATCTCTATTAAAATCTCAAACGCGCCAATCACGTGATCAAAGGTCACTTGCTTTCCTTTCTGGTGCAACTAGTTCTTGATCATACAGCCATGACGCTTAAACTCAAGCGGACGAGCCATTCCCCTTCTCCATTTTCATGGGATACTCTCAGCCCACCACGCGCGGGCTCTCCAAATGCGCCTGAAGTTACCGGTCTACCTCCTCCACCAACATCATGGCTCTCTGCCCGCGACATGAAAATATTTGGTGCCCAACCACTACGGGCTGACATCGGCGTTGTGCGTTGTGCAGACTGCGAGAAGCCCATATTGCGTAGCGCCATTTCCGAACACATCAGTATGTCATGGCTTTCTACAACTGACAGATATTTGGCTCATGCGCAGTCAGGCAACTGTAGTGACATCCGTTCAGGGAAGAAATGGGTAAAGGGCAAAACGGCAGATAGCGAAGGTACCGTCTCCTGATATATTTTCCTCTCATCATATATAACTACCCCCATCAAGTTGAGCCGAAGAAAGGCAAGAAGCGGACTGCAGACGGCGAGGACGGGGATGACGCCGGCGAGCCGTCTAAGAAGAAGACAAAGATCACAAAGGGGCGTACTAAAGGCCCCGTGGACTATGACAAGCAGTGTGGAGTGATCAATGATAAAGGCCTCCCGTGTTCGCGCTCGCTCACGTGCAAAGCTCATTCTATGGGTGCGAAGCGCGCTGTTCAGGGTCGCTCGAAGGCATATGACGAGCTTTTGCTCGAGTGGAACCGTGCAAATAACCCTAACTGGGTAGAACCGGTGAAGAAGGAGACAAAAGCAGAGAAGAAGGAGAAGCGCGAGAAAGAGAAGGCGGAGAAGAAGCGGCTGGCACAGGAGGCTGCACAAGCCGCTGGACTGGAAGGGAAGGGTGTGCCGAAGAAACCTGGTAGGAAGGCGAATACGTCCGGCACTGCTGCCACACAACTGGACGTCGATGAGGCTGCTGAAAACTTGGATGATCTTGACTCAGAAGCAGAGGTCGACTCGCTGGTGAAGGCCGTGCAGGGTGCGCAGGCGCGTGGGATCATTGGAGTGCCATTGGCTGTCCCATCATCAGAGAGTTCGTGGTTTGTCTTGCGGAGGGAGCGCCTGCGAAATTGCCGAGATCTGCTTGTGAATGCGCTTGCTCCGCCCAGCGGACGTAGTAGCATCGCAGCGACTGTGTCTAGCATGACGCTTGGGTAGATGTGGCATCACCTCTCGTCGTCGCCCATTTATATCATCTACAGCATATTATTCACGGGTTACCAGCTGGGACATTTAACTGTACCAATTATTTGGTTTATTTCTCGAGCTATCATTATTGTCATTCTTAGCATACGTGTAGCAGTAGTCACTAGATCCTCACGAAGTTCATGAAATAATTCTTGCCAAGTTTCTCATTGAGCGTCACGTGAAAGCAATCATCTCACCCTTCTCCGTCACTGCACCCACTGCCTCGTTTTCCAACGCCCGCTGCTGTTTCTGCCAATAACTGATTGTAACTAACATATCATATAGGTCTTGCTCTCACTGCAGAGTAATAGCAGCAGAGTGTTTCTAAAGTACTAGCACATCCCATCAATCGCAGCCCCGCACCATCTCGATTTCTAGCATCTAAATTGGAACCTCTTACTGTTCACCGCTGATGTCAGAACACGAGCAATACCTTGCAGTCCTCAAGGCCTCTTATGACTATGAGCCTCAGTCAGAGGACGAGCTTGCGATCACTGAGAACCAAATCGTCCTTCTCCTTGAACGTACTGATGACGAGTAAGTAGTTATGGCATGCTTTTGGTCTAACACTCATGTCATACGAAGTTGGTGGAAAGTCAAGATAAAAGGTGAATCACAGGAGGAAGATAGTCCATCTGGCCTCGTCCCTGCTGCCTATGTCGAGCAGGTCCGTCTCATACCCTTGTGTTACCCACGTCTTGTCTGATAGACGCATGCGACACTAGGCTGAACACACGTCTCTTGTCAGAGCTATCTATGACTATGATTCTGCTGCACCCGGAGAGCTGTCTATCAAGGAGGACGAGGTTCTAATGGTCTTTGACCGCGAAGAAGATTGGATACTCGTTCAAAGCAAGGAGGGCGGTAAGGCTGGCTTTGTACCAGGAAACTATGTTGAAGATGTATGTATCTGCATCGAATATGTGGGCTCATATTTATCTCGCACATAGACTACTGGCGTGGAAAGCACACCAGCGCCGGCTTCTGTAGCACCTCGAATTATCATTCCGCCATCGGTACGTCGATAATTTAAGAAGTTAGCGAAGTCTTTCACTGACATACTCCCTGCGACATACGTAGCCTGAACCTCCAGCTCGCCCCTTGAGTGTGTATGTGGACCCTGCCGACAGAGTTGCCCAGTCGAAGGCCCAAGCTCGTGTGAGCGACGAGATCAAGACCTGGTCCGTGTCTGAAGTGGACAAGAAAGGCAAGAAGAAGAAGGGTACTCTCGGCATTGGCAATGGCTCCCTCTTCTTCGCAAGCGAATCAGACAAGGTATGCCCATTTGTATAATCACCTTCCGAACCGAGTAATCGAACTCTTGCATCGCGTAGACTCCAGTGCAGAAATGGCAAGTATCTGACGTTGTGGACATATCCGTGGAGAAGAATAAGCACGTGCATATTGACATGGGCGGGCCCAATGCAACAAAGTTGCACTTCAATGTTGGAAGCAGAGACACGGCTGATGCTGTTGTCGAGAAGCTGGAGAACTCTCGTACACTTGCGTCCGCCGAGCAACGTGCCGTCATTTCTCCGCCACCGCGCTCGGAAGTAAGCAGCCCAATCAAGAAGAACGGCGCTTCTGTGCGCTTTGCAGAGGAATCTCCTGCAATTATACCGCCACGCGAATCCTCAGAGGAGGAAGAGGGAGAAACAGAGGAAGATGTGCAGGGTACTGATGATGGCGAGCCTGCCGTCGCATTGTATGACTTCGAGGGCACGGGCTCAGATGAATTGACCGTGCAAGAGGGTGAACGGCTCTGGATCATTGAGAAAGAGGGCGAAGAGTGGTGGAAGTGCAGAAATGAACATGGGATTGAGGGAGTTGTACCTGCGTCGTATCTTGAGGTCAGTCGTAAGTTACCATAAGATTCACTTACTGACGGCATACTCAGAGTACTGGCGGAGCATCTGTCACTGCTGAGCCAGAAGACGACGGTGCTGTCAAGCGCGAAGAGCAAGAGCGTCTCGAGGCTGAAAGGAAAGAGGAGGAACGAAGGGAGCGCGAGCGCACGGAAAAGGAGCGAAAGAAGGAGCAGGAACAACGCGCAAAGGCTGCAGCAGCAGCGGCAGAGGCTGATAGGAAGCGACGCGAGAAGGAGGAAGCTGCTGCTGCTGCCGAAGCAGAGCGTAGGAAGCGTCAGGAGGCCGCAAAGCGTGCTCAACAAAAGGCAGAAAGGGGACAGAGCTCGTCACCGTAGGTGTCCCCCTCAGCCTATGCTCAAAGCCCTTTTGATATATTGATCTCTCAGTCATCCTCCGACCTCGCAAATGAAATCCAGAGAGTCGACGTCTAGTGCAGGACGCAGCTCAAGTGATGCTCACAAGAGTGAGTGTCTCACGACGACCTTCGATCTCTTCTAACCTATAAATCGACCTTAGATGTGCCTTCCGCGGAGTCTACACGTATATGGCACGACCGCAGTGGCCAGTTCCGTGTCGAAGCTGCCTTTCTTGGGTACTCCAACGGCAAGCTACGTCTGCACAAAGTCAACGGTGTTGTCATTGAGGTCCCCTCGGAGAAAATGTCCCTCGAGGACATACGCTATGTTGAGCGACTTAATGCCAAGAACGACAACTCTCCTGCAGCGCCACGCCGTCACTCCGATGATGACGACCAGCCACTTGCGCTCAAGCAGAAGGAAGTTGTACGGCGGGCGACGATGTCAGCGCAACCAAAGAAGCCGCAGACGGACTGGTTCGAGTTCTTCCTGAATGCAGGCTGCGACATTGATGATTGCACGCGATACGCGACCTCCTTCGAACGTGACAAGATTGATGAGGCAATCCTCCCAGACACTACCGAGTCCACAATGCGTTCGCTGGGCCTGCGCGAGGGCGATATTATTCGCGTCACGAAGCATATCCAGCAGAAGTTTGCGAAACCCAAGAAGGACACGTCACAAGAGCAGCTTATTCGCGACGAAGAACTGGCACGGCAGCTACAAGAAGAGGAGAATGGCACGAGGAGTAAAGGTTCATCAAGTCCTGCGCCCAACCTCTTTGCTGGTCCTGGAGGTGTTCTCAAGAATAATACCCAACGCCGCGGGAGACCGCAGCCTAGCAAGTCTTTGCCACCACCGTCCGTCGACCTCAACGCCATCACCACTGCCTCTGATCAGATTAAACGAACTGGTTCGCCTCTCGTCATGAGCCCTGCCACTCTCACGCCTGTGCAGCCACCTCAGAGGTCAAGCTCAACGGTGCCCGTTACCAGTGGCTTTGAAGACGATGCTTGGACGAACAGACCGGGGTCTAAACCTTCGGCTGCTAATTATCGTGCACCATCGGCGCCACCAGCTGCCGCTACTGCACCTGCAGTTGCATCTGTCTCGGCTGCACCTGCTGCACCGACGCCACCCCCTGCTCCAGCAGTGGCGCCAGCGCAGGTTGCAGCAACTGGCAATGGCCTCGCAAAGACTGATGCTGACATCTTCGACCAGCTTGCGCGCTTGAGTCAGCTGAAAACAAGCCATTCTTCTCCATCCCCAGCGCCTGCCTCGGCTCCTGTTGCGCCAAGTCCACCAGTAGTGTCCCCACAGCCACCTGTCTCATATAACGCTGGCCTTGGAATGGGTTCTTCTCCTACACCCATCGGGCAACACCTGCAGATCCAGCAAACAGGTGCGCAGGGCCATCGTGGACCATTCGCTCCTGTTCCGGCCAATCAAGGTCTGTTGCAGCCCCTTGTACCCACTACCACAGGGTTCAACAACTTTGTACCAACGCGCCCATTCAGCGCGTCGCCCTTCCAGGGCCAAGCACCATCTCCATTCCTGTCAGCGCAACCAACGGGCTTCCCCGGCACATCACAACCACTTTTATCACAGCCCACAGGATTACCATCATCGGGACCACTGCTCTCGCAACCAACTGGTATGTTCGGGGGGTCGTTTGGCACATATGGCGCTCGCCCGTCATTCCAGAATACCACAATGCAACCAGTGCAACCGAGTAAGTCCTCCTGTGTACTTTTTGAACATTACTTAATCTCGATTAGACCCAACAGGAGTGTTTGCCCAGTCTCCATTCAACAATGTGGTTTCTTCCCCACCACCCGTTCCTTCCTTATACTCCCAGCCACCACCACCACCACCCGTTCCTTCCATATACTCTCAGCCAAACTACTCTCAGCCAAACACTAGTTCCAACACAACACCGGCAAATGTATTTGCTCAGATGAAATCGGGAACGTTTGCCAGTGGGAATGAGCATTCCGGACCCCAGCAGGCAGGTAAGCGTAACCATTCTGTGACTATGCATTCGTGATATCTGATTGATCATCCCAGAGACATATAATGCCCTGCGCGTAAATCGTAAGTTATGTCCAGGCTGATGTCCAACGAGTACTGACTAACATTACCAGCTATCGCGCCTCAACCCACAGGATTTGTCCCACAGACAACTGGGTGGGGATTTCAACCGAGTGGATATACGGGATACTAGCCTTTATTTAAGTTGATACTAGACTTAGTTTTGGTTCTTCCTTTCTTTGACCAGATTACAGTCCGTTGGATGAAGATATATAATTGAACTTGGGCACAACCAACATTGTATGAGCGATCAAACCTACGAAGGAGAACCGAACAATGTACTACGATGCCTCTACTACTACTATGCCTTGGGTCCGTCCAACTCTCTCGAAATACATCTTCAATCCCAGCCTGATTTCCGGTGCAACATCACGAGCAAGCAGCCCAGTTGCCAACGGGTAAATTGCTGGAAGATATCTAACGAACTGCATATCTCGGTCAGCGGAGAAAATACGAATTCCAAGGTATCACATACAGCCTTGTTGTCAAAACGACAGAACCCATCCAATATCTCTGCGACAACCGGTGTCCAAGCAGTTATGTTCTTGGCCTGTGTATCAGCACGCAGCTTAATGTAGTCCTGTAGCACGCTTAAACCAAGACTGCCATCTGGGTCAAAAAGGTAATACAGAGTTGATGTCGTACTTACGGCAAAAGGCGTTCGGCAATTTGAGGGCGTGCGTTCTGGTGCTCTGAGCGCTCATCGAAGTACATCCTAAGTAAGACATGCACTAAAGTTGCTGCACTGCTGGACTCTTGTTTAAGGAGATTAGGCAGGTGCTTCATGAATCCTTATGATGGCGATCAGAGGAGATCTACTAGCACTACTAGAAACACACTCACCAACTTTCCAGAGTCCAGTACGCAATTCTTTATCATCATTAAACATTCTAGCGAATTGATAGCTATGATCTAGAACCCCCATAAGACGTAGAAGCTGTTCTGGAGGGATGGTAGTGTAGACAGCATCGTTCCGGAGCAAGTCATTGGTAGTTTCAATCAGTAGTAACTGAAGGACACATTTGACAATTATTTGTTTGAAAATACGACGTCGGTCACCAAGGGTGTGCTTGACGACTTCTTGAGGGCGATCACCGGTGGGAGACAATGGGGCAGGGACGATTGCTTGGTCATTAGAATCTTTGGAAGTAAATTGGCTTGTGCAGATTTTCCGTACATGGAACACACCGTTGGTATCCGGAAGATCCGATATAGAGCTCCCGTCGATCTCCACACGCAAACTTTCGTCGAAAAGTTGGTGGGGAGTAGTCGTTCTAAAAAGCTTCACAAAAGTAGCTACCACTCGTTCCCACCAAGCGGCGCTGAGCTTCTGCACATTATTCTCCAGAAATTGTTGCAAACACGATGTCCCAATACGAGCCAGGGTGTCGTTCTCTGCGTTGAATATGTGAGCGAGGGCTCGGCAACACTACATCAGCCTACCTTGGCAGATACAAACACACAGAAGCTCCAGTAGTCCGTCGAGGAAGCGCTCCAGGATATCATAGAAAAACGTGTAGAGATCGATGAGGTCACGTAATGCCTGAATCATCGTAGTTGACAACCACACGCTCATATCCTCCTGAGTGTTGAATCGGGACATATCTTGACTCGACTTCAAAACGGCAAAGATCGGGAAAAGTATTTCTTTGCAAACTGTATCCCAAAATTCCACAGTGAAAGTTGATCCATAAGTTTTCAGAGTCGAAAACAGAGAATCCAGTGCGCTGTAAGTCGGGTGAGCTTAGTTAAAAAGTTCAGACCACGTAAGGACCCACAGACGTCGTACTTCAAGGTCTTCTCCGTTCATTATAATATCATAGAATCCGAACAAGACAGGGAACCAGAACCTAATCATGATGTCGTCGCCTTTAGGTCCAACCCCCGGACTCAGAGCACACTCAGGGCAGGTGAGCATGACTGGAATAACACCGCGCAGCATGCCAATCGCTAACAAACTTATCTTCTGATACTTGCTGACCTTGCAAAACTCGGTAATGCAAACAGTCAGATCTGCAAAAGCACCATGGCGGACAATCGCAGCAAAATGTTCTTTGTTCAATCTTGTCACGATTTCGAATGCAGAATTCGCAATGCGTTCTAAGGTGAGGGAAGGATGGTCAGAATTTTGCACCACGCAGAGGCGTTGTGTTTCGTCCTCACCGGTTAGCACTTTTGAAGCAGCAGAGAAAACGCCAAAGAGTGTACGCCACCCTGAACGCATGTTCTGTACTCTGACTTGTATCATTTGTTGGAGACATTGCAGAACCTATCGAGAACATTAGTACCAGAAGATTTAGTTGGTGCTCTGCCTACCATATCGCGAATATCGGGATTGGCATTGTGAACCATCGTGTATTCAAAGGGCTTAAGGAAGTCCTTTTGGAACTTGAAATGGGGCAGCTCCTCCTTTTCCAAAAATCGCATTGATAACTGACGAAGGGAATCTAACGCAAAGAAACCGACATGAGGATTGCTGTGACAGCAAACCTGCAAAGGTTGAGTATATGTTTACGTCGAAATGTTCAGCATATTACCTGGTTGAAATGTTCTCCTAAAATATCCCAGAGATTCGACCACTCGAGACGGATACGGTTCATGTTGTAGTATGATATCTCCACAAGCTTTTGGAGACTGAACAAACGAGGATGTTGCGATATTCCAGACGACTGAATCTCCTCCCATGAAACATCACAAAGAGCCCTTGCAAAATCCACAATAGCAGTCTATAAATCAATAAGTCAACATCACGAGGCAAGCGAATTGAATTAGGAAGATGACCTCACCCCAGACAGGTAATGGCTGAGTGAAAAGACCATGTCTGCTGCCACGGTGATGTGAGTCGACCTGCTCTCGTTGGCGAGTTCTTCTGCTGGAAGCTTCTTAGATCGACTAAGGAATGGTCAGCCAATAGTAGCGTATATGTACGAATCACATACCCTTTCTTTCCGCCGTCCGGAACCTCCACACCGCCACTGATAAGTTGCATATGTTCTAGTTGTGACACGCACGACAGCACATCGCGCCATGACCCTTTCAAGTTGTTGCCTTCATTGACCGCGATATCTAGTAGTGTCTTAATAGCATCCATATTCTTAGTTTTCATTTCCCCAAAGTTGTTGAGGAATGTGAACTTCGCAAGGGTACCAACAAACGCATTGCGCTCGAGGTCCAAATCGAAGAAGCAAACTATGCGGATAGCATTTTTGAATCCGTCCAAGCAGAGATCGACTATCTCAAGGTCATCCGTATTTTGAAGCGGGCCAGACAATCCAGCCAAGAAGGGTATCCATGCCACCTCAAACATCGGCCGAACATGGACGAAGTGTGACGCGCTGAAGTATTGGTCTCCAGCACGAGATCCTCTTCGTTGAGAGCGCATAAGCGTTCTGAAGAGTGCCTACAAGAGATTAATCAGCGCTCAATCGGAAGACTGGCAGCTCACTTCAGTCTTGTTGGCCATGCCATTGGACTGCATCACATATGCTTCCTTTTGAAGGTCCCTCCCCACGTTCGCCAACGCATTGGCAAGACCAGGGCCTGTTGAGGGCAAGTTGATGGTGGCATCAACTTCGTCTTTCATTCTAATCTCGTTGCTCTGGATATCATGAAAAATGGCATTCAAGAATTCCTCCGGAAGACTCTCTCCATCGTTGATGCCACGGTTGTTCTTGATGAAGTCGGCTTTAGTCATGCGATTTTTGATTTGAGGACTGTGAGCATCGGTATTGAGCAGGATGATAGAATACGCGAGAATATAGGCAGCATCTGTTCGATGGCAGGTAAGTGACCCGAACAAATTGGGCAGATGTTCACAAACCTGCATTCTTGAAGGGTGTTTGAGCATTTCCGGCGATGTAGCGTTCCGCGAACTTGAGCATGAAACGATCGATCTTCTGAGCTTCTCCAGGAAGGCGGAATGCCTGCAAAAACACACGAACAGCATCCACGAAACCTAAGTTCCTGAAATCCAGAAAGTCGACAAAAGCATGCATGATAGAAACATTGTGTTCATCTCTGCAGGGCAATGAGAATCGTTAGGGGTGACGATGTATTGAAGATGCTTACCCTTCACCGAGGTACTCGCCAATCATACTTTTGCTGAGGCCATCAGTGGTCAGTAAAAATCCTGCGATATCGCGAGGTGACGAGCTTGGAATGAGTTCCGTCTCGACCAAGAATTGAATACCCTAAGACAAAATTAACTTTGCTCATTTGCAAAGAGTGGGGGGACAAACCCGTTTGGGCTTGAAGTTAAACTTCTTGATGCCCTCGAGCAGGGTTGTCTTTTTTTGCTTCGCACTCTCAAACCTGGAGGGATCGTCTGCAATGTCCGGAGTTGATTGCCGAAAGGCTTCCGTGCTTCCAGCGGAGGCAATCAACCCATCTAACGAAGGATCAGGTGTCATAGTGTCAGCTGCAATCTCTTCCCCAATCTGACTTCTTGGGGCAGTATCGGCAGTTGCAGATTCCGCAGGCGTTTTCCCAGCAGCTGTTCCCCAAGTCACAAGAGATCTAAGAACAGCCACTAAGCATTCGAGACCCTGCCTTCTAAGTTGCCCCTCGGAAAGACCCATGGTGGACGTGTCCATGGTACCGGATACAGCTAGTGCGCCGGACACGTGCGCCGTCGACGCTGAGCTCTTAGTCTGTGGCGGGAGCGCCGGGCTTGCAGGGTCGTTCGTCTTTTGTTGCGAGGAAGTATACGGCAATGTAGCAATCTTGGAGATAATGTTCATGAGACTGATCATCGTGTCAGCCTGCAGCTTGGATCCTTCATCCTCTGACACTTACTGCTCGTATATATTATCTGTAGCTTCGCTGTCGCAGTCATAGTTGAGATATATCTCTACCAAAGCCTGCGGGTCCTGACAAAGCCTGGAGAGCATTCCGATGATTACAGCCTTCTGCTTGAGAGTTGAAGTCTTCATTTCCAGGATAGGAACGAATATCTCGTGTAGTAGGACTTCGATCTCTTTCTGTGTAGGAACAAATTAGTCGTGTAAAGTTCATGAATAATGATCGTACCTTGAGCTTCGTTCGCATTCCTGATAACACTCGCCAGAAGATCTCCACGCTGACTTCGAACACTTGAGGCACAGGGCTAACTGCGTTGCGGCTCAAGCTGAGGCAAAGATATTGATTGACAGCTTGAACAAAAGTGGTTGCTTCGTTTGTGGAAGAAGAGTAGATTATGGCTTTCGAATCAACGAATAGTGCCATATGTGAATTAAGGATGGTGAGCACGAGATGCAGGGACAAGAGTTTAGACCTCATGGCATGAGATTTGAGATCACGCTCGCTGCGCCAGGTATTAACACCATCACCCTGAATAATAGAAGTAAAAGCGTACCTCTCTGTGTTCAAGGGCTTCATTGTCAATTTGCACAAGGCTCGGAAAACCAAAAACGCGTCCTTTATAAACATATCCCGCGTGCTCAACTCCCTTGGAGCGTGTTCATTTTCTGCGACGTCATGTGTGGTCGGACTGAAGACATGTTTGAATAAGTATCAACGACTGTTACGGAACATATGCTTACGGCGCGGGACTAATTATTCCTTGCGGAACGTCAGGATCATGAATAGATGAGGGGAGGGTAGGAACACCAGGATATAAGGGCATGTCAACGGCAGATTCTAATGGCAACGCCTCTGCCATCAATTTCTCAGCTGCATTTTCTGAGAGGACAAAGCTAGTGTTTTGGATGTCAATCTTCGGCGATCCTGGTACTGGAATTGATGCAAACGAGTCGGAGGAGACATGTGAGCGTGGGGTTGTACCGTCGAGACTTCTGCACCGCGAGAATATGTGATGCACCATTTGGGTTAGTCCTCCTTGAGCCACCATTTGATTGACCAGGTCCGTGCTGAGAAGGAATACGTTATAAACCGTGCGGATTGCCTTTAACAGTGACGAATGGTGCACGTAGATAGTAGGCGAAAGTATTAGGGAGAGAAGCGCTTTGACAACCTGGAGAGAGACCGTTTCAGGGGAGGTATCATTATGGCATGTTGTGACGGTATGGACGACAAGGTCGACAAGGGAAGGTTGTGGAAGGCTAGACTGGGAAGCACCAGCTATCGAGCGTCTTCCTTGAAGTGCCGGTGAAGGAGGCGGCGAAGGAAGGGCCTGCGCAGATGATGGCTCCGCAAAGAACGAGTAAGAGATGAGCTTGGATATACAGTCCAGACTCGCTATCATGAGTTTCTCGCTGCGCGTCTCGCATGCCAGCCGTAGAGGCTCAAAAATTTCACGTGGACGATCACCACCTTGACCGACACGTATCATTTCCAAGGCATTGTGTGCGCTCTCGCGAAGAGGTGTGGATCGTTTGGCCTCCTTCGAAGCCAGAATGATCTCTAAGGCAGAGGAAATGAGAACTACAGAAACAGTGTAACCCTTGGAAATCGTAATGGAACGTTTGTGAGACGAAGCGGATGATGAACTATGAGCACTAGATGGCGTTTGAGGTCGGAGCTCGTCGTGGCCATTTACTTTTGCAGGTGTGCTTGGCGTCGCAGGACGAGGTTGATGAACTTCCGTGGAGCCCCTGGCTAGCTGCAGCCGCGGACTCTTTGTTGGCGGTGTTGGCGGTGCTTGTTTTGAAGGAAGAGGAGCTTCCACGACTGTGTCTATGCCCTGAACTTCTGGCTGAGAAATATGAGACACGTCAGAAGCGGTTTTGACGTGTTCTCCATCTATTTCGGAAAGCGGAAGAGCGGACACGGGCCTAGCTTCATCTGTATCAGCTATACTTCGGACTGCGGCAACCGCAGAGGGAGGCGCATCCTCAACGTCATGAATAGCGTCGGCATCCACAACGATGGGTTTCTCCTTGCGAACACCGACCAGCTCCTCATCGACCGTCGAGTTTGTTGGCGGTCCTTCGGATTCAGTGATGGTGTCGTCCACCATATTCAACGCGGACAGTGCTAGTGACTGCTTCGCAGGGAAGTTCAACAGTTACTGAATGTAGCGATTTCGAATCGCAAACGCCGAGCTGTCGGAGTTTGCCGTGTAGTCATATTTTTGTCAGTTTCTTGTCTCCCCTCTACCAGATTGTACAGTATGTCTACCGCAGTGCCAGCAGGAGCATCTGCAGCAGTGCTACAACCTTCTGAGCCCATTTCAGATTCGGCGATCTCTGTCCAAGGGCCTGATCTCGAGAAAAATCTATCCCTCCAGGAATTTCTTAAAAGTTACGAACGGATCGGATTTCAGGCAAGCAGTCTCGGAAGGGCAATTGACATCGTTAACAGAATGGTGAGTGCTTTCATTTTGCAGAGCCTATGTGACGCGCTGAAGATTCAAGTCCGTTTAGCGGAAATGGCGTCTATCTGACGAGCCCATATCGGTTGATGAGTCTGAAGATTACCTTTCTCCAGAGATCAGAGCACAGATACGATGTGACATCTTTCTGGGGTACACATCCAATCTAATTTCATCGGGTTTGCGCGAGATCATACTGTACCTCGTCAAGCACAAGCACGTTGCTGCGATCGTCACAACTGCAGGTGGGATCGAGGAGGATTTCATCAAATGCCTCGGCAAGACTTACCTGGCCGACTTTAACATGGACGGCGCCGACTTACGGAGCCGAGGAATGAATAGGATAGGGAATCTCGTTGTTCCCAACGATAATTATTGCAAGTTTGAGGACTGGCTGCTGCCTATCCTGGATACCATGTTGGCTGAACAACAGGCAACCGGTGAGGTATGGTCCCCAAGCTCATTCATCCGACGACTGGGAAAGGAAATTAATAACGAAGAATCTGTTTACTACTGGGCTTATAAAGTGAATGCATGCATAATTTCCTTCCGCTTGCACCAGCTGAGCCTAAATTCAGAACGACATACCCGTGTTCTGTCCCGCCCTCACGGACGGTTCACTGGGGGACATGATATATTTCCATTCCTTCCGGAATCCCGGGCTGATATTGGATATTGTTCGCGACATCCGGGCTTTGAACGAACTCTCCAGAAAATCAAAAAAAGCTGGGATGATTATCCTTGGTGGAGGGGTTTGCAAACATCAAATTGCCAATGCAATGCTAATAGTAAGTTATACTGTCCGTGACATTGATCGAAGTCTTACCCGCCTAGCGAAATGGTGCCGATTACTCTGTATACATAGTTAGTACTCAAACACAAGTGCTCAAACACACCTGATGACATTCTCCGCTCATAGAACACAGGTCAAGAATTTGATGGCTCAGACTCTGGTGCCCGGCCAGATGAGGCGGTCTCCTGGGGTAAAATCCGTGCCGATGCAGAGTCTGTCAAGGTGCCTTCGTCTGTTGTTTTGTCTTGTAACAACATCTAATGTGGATCTTCAGGTGTTCGCTGACGCGACGCTAGTATTTCCGCTTCTCGTGGCTGCAACATTTGCTCAAGATTAATTCCTATCATGTGCTGTACGGTATGTGTCGGAACGCATTCCTTTAACCGCAAGACAAGTGATGTGATATAAATAGGGTTCCATGACGGGAGACTAGACTAGACACTATAGAAAAGAACAGTCCCAGCGTAGGGTCACTTGCTAACGGCATCTACGCGTTTTAAATCAGTGACAGAACATTGCATTAGGAGACAGCCTTTACCTCTTTGCATCTCACTGGACCATATTACAAGATCGTCTCTCAGGAGCTGAAGGATCATCATCGAATCACGCATGACTTGCATCGATGACGAATCGTCTAAGCATGCGACCGCTTCATCAAATGCATGTTTGCCGAGGTGACATGCTCTCTCTGGACTCTTCCGGACGTCATGGTAGTAAACGGCAAAATTCAGAGCCAAACCCAATCTTGTTGGATGTGTCGGCTCCAGCATGGCAAGTGCATGCTTGTACGCGAATTTGTATGCAGCAAGTGACATATCCGAGTACCGACTGCGTTCTTGTTGCTGCGCGAATTCGGCGAGGTATCGATAGTAATCGCCCTTCCTGGACGCAACGATGGGATGGTCATTAGCATAGATCAGAGAAGGAACTCACAACTTGTAATAGAACACAGTCTCTTCCCCGGCTTTGGCTGTAGCCAAAAGACTATCGTTCAGCAATTTCACGATGTCTTTGCAGGCATCTGTGAGTTCCTTCTCAATGCGAACCCGCTGACGACGGATCAAGGAGACCTGGTGCTTTGACTGTGCAGAGGATCTAGCTGACTCGAGCTTCTCCATGGAATCGACCACTCTCCAACTGCTACGAAGTGAGTTCGTGATGTTCTTGTACGCGACGGAGAGGAGGTTCCTCTCCTCGATGGTCAATGCTCCGTACGTCTGCGTCAAGCCTTTGATCTGCGCCACGAGATCTTATGAAAATAACAGCCTAGATAAGAACGACATGTAGGAATGCTGCTTGGACAAACCTTCATAACGCTCCGCCTCCTCTGCGACCTTGGCGAGTAGCAGGTACTCTTCCCTGGATATTATGCGTGCCTTGAAGAATGGTTGGATATGCTGCCGCGACACCCCAGAATGAAACACTCACAGGCATCTGTATTAATTGAACAGGATGGGGACAGACAACAGACGTTGCTGTGCATCCCGCTGCCTTTTCTACGCCCTTTATGGGGTCATGGGCAATGAGGGCACTGGTTTGCGCTCCGAAGTCTCTGAATTCACCGCAGCCTCAAGGCACGACGAAGGACCGATGGGACGCATCCTTGTGAAGAGTTGATCCCAAGGCACCATACCCTGGGCATAGGGCAAGTCTCAATTGTGGCAGTGAAAATGCTGGGTTCAGGGTTCATCATCCAGTCTAGAAGGGTCGCCTCGTGTCTGATATAGAGTATACCCCCGGGTACCATCCAGGCGTGGTGACCTCGCTGGTGACCCCCGCCCCTAAGCGCTGTGTACATGACTCGTCGCTGGGGTCAAGTCGATCATCCGCTGGGGCCGATCAGGAACGATAGGTTTTTCTTTTTTTTTTTCAAACCCCGATCGTTCTGGGCCCCTCGTTGTACTCCACGTCGTTGTCGTTGTCATCGTTGTCCGTCTTTGACTTTGCATGGCGGTGTTGTGATAAACGCTGATACTGACGCTCCTACTAGCTGTTGGCCTTCGTGGTGGATCTGAGATCCGTGTGCGCCCCTTTAGCCTTTGGAGTGTCATGTGGAGGTGTGCATCGTGTGCCCACCATACAAACCAAGTTTTCGAACCTTTCTTTTGCACACTGAGCACCAGCAGTAGTATTGTTTCCTTTTGTTTGTTCATTCATTTGTAAGTGTCTTTCTCTGATCTGTCGGTTCTTTCTGCTCTGACATTTTTGAACATCTCACTCTCTTTGGCCTTCACCATGAGTGATCACAAGATATACAATCATGTACACATCCTCATATTAGTGGACACTGGGTGCACAACCTTATTTTTGACATAAAAAACAGTCAGAATTTTCCAATTGTTTTCTGATCAGGAAAATTGAAACACCAGAAAAATGCAGAAGAAATCAAAATTTGTCTGAGGGCTTGTCAAATTGTAGCAGCAGTGAGCTGCCTGTCCACAACTCGCTTGACCAGTCAATTGCTTTATTTGATTCCTTCTGCTGAAGGCTGGTACACAATGCTCCATGATCTGTGCAATGCATTTCTCTACTTGTTTCTGGTGTCCAGATGGCTTTCCCAAGACTCAGAGTCCAGGTGTCCTTGTCACATCAGTAAACTTCTACAGACACTCTACGGATACCCAGAGAATGGCTTTGTACAATCAAATAGCATTGTGCTCACTCAAATTTCAACTATCCACCCATGCACAAATAAGCACAAATGATTACAAAATGGATTGTATTCTGTATTCAATCAGATGACATGCTGCTGCATGTAAGGCCTGGCAGATACTATAAGAACACTTCAACCACTGGCACACAGATATGAGTGCCAAATATCTGCTTAGACAGCAGGTTCAGGCGCTACGCATGAAGCATTCCACAGATGCCACCTCTTACATTGCAAAACATGCAGTCTTTCATGAGTGCTTAATTGACGTGGGTGCACCCTGGGGTGAGACTGACACCATCTATCATATGTTAATGGGACTTCCACAGGTCTAGAAATGAAAGAACATAAGTGAGAGACAGTGTGCAATACAAATGTGAACTTGAATCAGTTTCAGATGACTTAAGATTGGGGTCTTGAGTGAAAGATAAAACCCAGTAAGATTGAAGTAAAGAACACAGTTTTGACTATGTGCTAAATAGACCATATGGAGCACATGAACCAAGAGGGGACGCATAAGCGATATAAGTACAATGGGTTCCAGTCAGTTATAAAAGGAAAGTAAAAATAGATGCATAAGCAATATAAGTACAACAGACAAGTCTAGCAGTGGCAGGATGTGGTACATGATGTAATACAGGTAATGAGGGGCAACAGAAATAGGGGTGTACTGTTGACTGTAACACCTCTGATACATTCTATGTAACTCCTTTGGATTCATCCTGTTTTATTGTTCTTGGATATAGCTGGCTCACCCAACACAATCCATTGATTGACTGGGTTTTGGGCAGCATTGAGTTCCAGACAACACCTCATGGAATGCCATTGACCCCATCAACATTGCTTCTGCCTCCTCCAGCAGATGCTCCTCCCCTTCTGACTATGCCGGATCCCTCCACTGATACATCCACTCCCCACATTTCCCTAATTAATGCAGTAGCCTTTTGCTGGGCCTGCAAGTTAGAGGGGTCCACTCAGTTCAGCATCTATCTACATCCCTCTGGTGTTCATCTACAGTCCGCTACATTCCCATCTGATCCTCCAAACCTTTCCGGAATCCCTCCAAAATACCAGGAGTTTGCAGACATCTTTGACAAAGGCAACACCAGTCAACTCCCTCCTCATTGGCCTTATGATCTGAAGATCAATCTAGAGGAAGGAGCTGTTCCACCCCTTGGCATCATACATTCTCTTTCCCTGGTTGAGCTTGAAGCCCTCTGGAAGTTTCTTGATGAAAATATTGCAACCAGACTCCTCTGTTCCTCATCCTCCCCACATGGAGCCCCTGTCCTGTTTATCAAGAAAAAGGATGGATCCCTATGATTCTGTGTGGATTTATGCGAACTCAACCAGATTACCAAAAGACTGTTATCTGCTGCCCCTCATTGCTGACCTATTAGATTCCCTGAGCCATGCTAAAGTTTATGCCAAGCTCAACCTCTGGTCTGCCTATCATCTCATCTGGATAGCAGCTGGAGATGGGTAGAAAACTGCTTTCTGAACATGCTACAGCTCCTATGAATGGTTGGTCATGCCCAAGAGCCTTTCCAATGCTCTGGCAGCTTTCCAGTGCTTTGTCAATAGCATCTTTGCCAATATGCTTGATATATGTATGCATTATCGTGTACCTGGATGACATCCTCATCTATTCCTAAGACCTTGCATCCCATAAACAACATGTCCTTGAGGTCCTTTAGTGGCTCAGGAAACATTGCCTCTATGCTAAACCGGAAAAGTGTGAGTTCCACTCCAATTCTGTAGAATACCTTGGTTACCTCTTATCTCCAAGTGGCCTCACCATGTCACCTGCCAAGATTGAAACTATCTGTGACTGGCCCAAGCCTTGGAAGGTAAAGGATATTTAATCCTTCCTTGGATTCGCCAATTTCTACCACTGCTTCATCTTCAACTACTCTGTCATATACCGTACTTCCGGTTCTGGTCCAGGTATCTGGATCGCAGATCCGATCCAGATCTGTTGTTCCCTTCTGTTGTCCATTCCACTGATCCAATCTGGTTCACTATTCATTTCCTGCTCATATAATGTTAACACAGTGTCTATCTCCTTTCAGTAATTCCTTTGTCTACCAGTACTCCAGTTATCTGTACTTCTGTCTGTCTTACTGATCTGTTACATGGATTTCATCTCCAGTTTATGGTTGGTGATCAATCCTACTTACCAATAGACTTTGCATATGTTTCATACATAGCCTTGGACATTGCTGATTGATCATTCTGTTAGGTACCTATAGTATATAAACTCCTGTACAACTTTGTAACACCTCAGTTTGAACATCATCTTGGATTCTACTCATTCTCGCCTCAGACTCAAGTCCTCCTCTGGCTGCCTCCTGTTTTCCATCCGGACTTGAGTTACTTGACTCTTCCTATAGTCTACATCTCCACCTCTGTCTTCAACAGTCTACCTCCATTAGTTTCTAGTTTGGACTTCGTCCGAATTAGCCATTATGCTACTTGTCCAATATCTGGAAGTCATCCAGTGTGGTGAACACAAGATGGCTAGCCTTGGAGAAACTAGCCAAATAAATGTGAGTCTATGCTCTGCCTAGCTGCTACACTTGTAAGCAAGAATGTTCGACTCTAAAGGGGACTGCTACTGAGAATGGCTATGAATCTATAGGAAGTAAGGACGTGGGAATATAGATAGGGGTAGACCGGACACTCAGGAACAGGTCCAAAGGTATCCAAAGTGCAGGAATGGCCAAAGTGGACAGAAATAGCGCGAGAACTCGGGCAATGCAAAGCGGACAAGTAAGGAAAGTGATAAGGAAGGACTATGTTTCAAGGGATTGAATTGCAAGGTCAAGGAAAGACTAGGTAAGATGTCCGAGTATCAGGTAACCAATAGGGGCTAAGAGCGGAACCTAATGGGTGACTACTCCGAGTAAAACCTAAGGGAAGGAAATACCACTGAAGGGAAGTAAGTTTAAAGTAGTCACTACAGGCTCTTTATACTAACTAAATCCTCTCGGACTCGGAAGGGATAGGAATAGTAGAAATATGTAAGAACATGTAATAAGGCTGAAACACTTGTTACAACACGAGGCAAGTAAAAACTCGTACCTGTGGAGTTTGGATGGACATGGAATTGACATGGGGCTTTCCTAAAATGGGTTCTGAGCAGTCCAAAGGCGCGGTGTAGAGACTCGCGTTTCTGCAGGCACATATGGGCTCATTTTACGAATTCTGACAACTGGCCTTCATGGCACAACTCGCACCATCATCCTCTAGTCATTCCCTATAGAGCGCACCACTTCCCGTGAAACGCGCCATAGGCGTGATACTTTCCCGCACAACGCGCAGTATTCCCGCGTGCGCGCCTTGCGCGCTTTCTCGCGCTTAAGCGCACTGCGTCGCACATCATCCAGGAGCATCCATCCATCGTCTGACCAGTCCCTCGGTATGTCCCTTTCATTATCTGACCATATTTAGCATATTACACTTCCTATTTCATCGTGGACCCTTACTTTACATCAGTTTACCTCATTTACATACTTAGAGCGCTCCCTATTCGGCTCTGAGCCCTGGGAGAGCGCTTAGGTAGAACTTACATACTCTCATGTTCGTTTTACACCCCACTTGACCACCTTACCTTCCTACCACTCAGTATCTATCACCAGTTAGTTCCATGCAATGCATGTATCCATCATCGTTTATAGGCCCTAGCAGCAGTCTCTAACTAGTGGCAATATCAGTATCAGTCTTCAGTCACCTTTATCGTCCTATCATCGTCATCAGTCGCCTCTCATCAGTCTCAGTTCACGTCTTTTCACTTGTGCACCGCTTGCACTACCTTCCCGTGCTCCGCGCACTTTCGCACTTCGCTTTCCCGCGCGCGCCTTCAGCGCATTTCACCGCCATTCACCAGGGTTGATTAGCATCATTCTGTGGATCCTTGCTTTCCTTGCTTCCCCTTTAGGGTCGAACGCTCTTGCATTCTGCAAGTGTAGCAGCTAGGCAGAGCCAAGACTCACTTATACTGGTTGAGCACTTTTCTTATATGTGCCTGCCAGGTTGTGATACCCACAGCGGGAACTCAGCCGAAGGTGATTGGAATGCGCAGGAATGGTCCGGACATGCGGGAATAGGCTTGGATATGCAGGGACGGCCGATGCGGCTGTGCAAAACATCGGACATGAATGGATATGAGGTAGATGCAAGGGAAATGTGATAGGGAGTGCTTCTGACCATCCTAAGCATGCAGGGGGCGGGAAATGCATCAGACTGCAGTTGGGTCGGCCAATGATGGCGCGGGAAATGTGACCAATGCCTCAGCCAAAGGTTCCGGCCTAATTTGGCAAGGGTAGAGAAGTGGTGAAAGATGTATGGAAGGTAGTTCCAGGATAGTTTGACCTCTATGTGAAAAAGTGCTTCTGCGAGGCTAGCCCGAGTTTGAACACCACACCGGACTGGACTACAATACTCATCTGCCTCTCCAGACACAATATCCTTAGCTTTCTGAAATAAGGGGCAATACTTGGGAAAGGGGCACAGTGCACGAGCTGAGGCTGAAGCCCTTTGGATCTGTTACCCTTTGAGTACGGTCTTAACAGTATATTTGAACTCACACCTTTCCGAGTTTACTTACAACTATCATGCCTTCTACAAAGACACAAACAACTCTACACGTGGTTGGACTTACATCCCTCCATCGTGATCCGACACCCATAGTCAACACCTTCACCAGTTTCTCTCAGTGCCGCTGTCTTACTACTTAAGGGTCTTATGTACAATGTGTATATAGTGACAACACAACTATACAGGATAAGACTTCTTGCCAGTCCTTAAGTACACGGTCTACGACTTTTCTAGTTTTCATGGTAGATAATGTGTGAGTTCTTGGGAGGGTTTACTGATGTGTCCTCTTCTTGTTGTTCCCTGGTGGAATACTCGATAGATTCCCTAATGTTCTGATAGTAAGATCTGTTTCAATCTCGTAGGTCGTGTCTCAACCTATGAAAGTCTGTCTCAACTTTGTCGTGTTCTCGTGTCTCCCTTCCTAAGAAAGAGAGAGTCTGTCTTAAATATGTGAAGCCTAGTTAGAAAGCTGTTCTGGTGTTATATACTCAACCCCTGAAAGGTAGTACACAACAAGTAATGGAGTCTGTCTTAAATACATAAAGCCTAGTAAGAAAGCTGTTCTGGTGTTGTATACTCAGCCCCTGAAAGGTAGCACACAACAAGTAGTATATAAATAGATTGTTATATAAGCGACCCCTGTAAGGTAGTATACAACTAATCTCTGATACGATGTTTATCTTACTTCAAGGCACTCGTGGCCTGCACTTTAAGTCTTACGGACTCTCACGGTTTGAGAGAAGAGTGAAAGTGGGAAGTATTATTACTCAGTGTAGAATGGGCTCCTTTTATACCTTTTGGGAGGCCATTTTACTAAGCATGACTCATCATGGCATTAGTAAGTCACTGGCTTACTAACCATGCCATTTGGCAGTGCTGAATCAGCTGCTTACAAAGTAGTTTACAAATAAAGTTCATAATATTACAAAGCATGACAAATCATGACAAATCCTTACAAATCAGATTATTGCCTATCACATGACATGCTTAAAAACACATCTGGTGACTCACTGAAGGACTCTGTGGCTGAATGAGCCTGAAACAAATAGAAACAAATGGAAACAAATGGAAGCCACGTGACAAATCATGCAGGATCCTTACAAAGCAGAATATCGCCTATCACATGACATGCTTACTAACACATCTTGGTGGCTCACTGGTGGCTGAATAAACCACACAAAATAAAATAAAAGAAAAGGGGAAAGATGAAAAGTATCATACTGGAAATATAAATACAAGTAAATCTGTCAAAATGGAACCAATCATAATAATACAATGAGGTACACCTTAGTGTACTCTCTGTGGCTACTTCCTGTCTATCAATGTCATGGTATGAGTTCCATACCATGCATGACACCGCGTTAGTAACCATGGACCTGCTCAAACCATATCTGAACTCCTCAATTGTCGACACCCGGAATCTCCTACACGCACTCCTGCCAGAGGACCTCCAGAGTATGGTGAGGCAGTAGACAAGAGCATGTCCTCAGCAACATGCTTGGAAAGCTATGAGCATTTCTTTCTGAATAATTTTGTGGACAAGGAGAGTTATCACACATTCAGTACCAAATTTGTATAGACAGTAGCTTAATCAGCATGTATCAATTGCTATTGCATCTATCATATTGTATCTCTGAGCATATCACATCTTACTGATGCAAAGATAACCAGGCTTGATTTCTATCAGCCAGATATGGTGCATAATATTGGTGTTTGTCATATACCATATTCCCAGGTACAGATCCGAAGATCTGGATCTCAGATCCGATCCAGATCCGATGGACATATCCATTGTCCGGTCCACAGATCCGATCTGATTCTTATTTCATGTCCTGTTCATATAACTCTAACTATCGTTCATCTCCTTTTGGCATTCCTGTACACCAGTATACCGGTTATCCTTTACTTCCGATACACTTACTAATCCGCTTTAACTTATACTTCATTCCCAGTTATGATTCGTTATCCATCCGACTTACCGATACGCTGTGCACATACTTTGCTTATACTTCGTACATAGCCTCGCGCCTTTGCTTATTGATCATTCCATTAGTTATCCGTAGTATATAAACCCTTGTACATGCGCTGTAGTAGATCAGTTCGAATATCATCTGAGATTGCACTCATTCTGTCTGGACTCTAAGTCCCTCCATTATCCGTCCAGACTCGAGTACGATACTCTTGTCTACTCCGAGACTTAGGATTGATTCCTATAGTCTATATATCTGCCTCTGTCTTCGGACAGTCCTCGTCTGTTAGTTTCTAGTTTGGATCCGATCTGGATTAGCTGTTACTCTATACGTTCGATATCCAGAAGCCTTAACGGATCTGTTACAAGACTTATCTGTTTCAATAGACACAATACTCTAACACTCTGAAATAAGGGGCAAGACTCGGGAAAGGGGCACAGCGCATGAGCTGAGGCCAAAGCCCTTCAGATCCGATACCACTTGAGTACGGTCTTAACAGTGTTCAGCATCTCCACCAATTGCATGAGTGCACTACTGAGGTTGTGACTCATAAGTGTTCATATATGGCAGTCCAAATGCAACTTAATTAAATCATGTGCACACACAACACACACACACACACACACACAAACAGAAAAAAAATTCATTCAGGCTATCAAGAAACTCAATGAAGGAAAGAGTAGTATAAAGAAGGAATTGTAGTGTATCATAAAATATTTTCATTTCCTAGGCCAAGGGTTACTCTTGAGCTTGAGAAGCATATCAAATATTAGGTAGGAACCCAGGATGAAGATCCTTGAGTCTTAGTATGTGCCCTACTACCCCATGGATAGCTAGAACCCAGCTCCTTTCAAGAATCAGCCATTGAAGATGCAACATTGCCAAGGATTCAGGCCCAGTAAGAACTGGCTGTGCTCGAAACAGCCAGGATATGCTGAGGACTCAATTTCCATTTTGGTCCTGTGGCCATTTGTGCTGATTTGTGCTCCTTTGTAATTTCATATCACTTTGCATCAATATGCATTACATCATATACACCATTGCATACATTGCATCACACATACAGTGCAAACTCCATATCACAAAGTACAAACTGTGCATTGCAAACACAAACTTTGCATCACTACTAAGTGCAACCTTTGCCAACTGTTTAACTCTAAAGACAAATATAAAATCATCGTACCACGCCCATGAACCGTCATCACTCACTGGTACTGCCCATCATGCAGCTCACCTTTGCAGCTACAGCGAAATGAGTTATCAAAATGACTGGGAAGGCCAATGCTGCTCTAGAAGAAAAGAGTTTTAGAACTTCATCAAAGAAGCAGCAAAACAATGGCAATGGAGATAGCGTGAACACACACCTTAAGAAGGCAAAAAAAACCTGCTGCCTGGTAATACTCCCACCAGCAGTGCAGCATCTGCAGATGAAGACAAGCCAGTCGACAAAAAATAGCTCTGATGCAGCTTCATGGACAGCATCCATGTCCAGACTCAGTCTCGAGTTGGCATGCTGTGGTGTGCACCAAGGAGGAAGAGATGGCATGGTATGAAGACAAAACTGAGACCGGTTGCACCATATCACAGGCTGGTGTGGAAGCCAACGAGACTGCAGAAGCAGAGCTCGGTATGTGCAGAAACCTTGATGTGAACATTACATTAATTGAGTACCAAACAGCACACCTAATGAAGGACTGGAACTCACCAGTCTACGCATTTTTCAATCCAACACCACAGATTATCGAAATTGATGGCCACTGTGACAATCATACCAGTGCTAGGCATGTATGAGTGTCATAGGCATATTTTGCCCTGCCTAGAGGAAAAGAGTAAAATGCTAGTCACCAGCGCTATCATTCCCAAGCTATCCACTTTGGATCCACTTTTCTCCCATAGCACGCTGCCCGGTCCGACGCCTAGGTATTCCATCCTCCCATGTCCTGCCTATGTCCACCTACCTCCACTGGTGTGTTATTAGTCCTTAAATGTCGCTACTGATCAGTTGCAGGTCTTATTACATGTATCCTCATGTTCTGCAGCGCTACATGTTTTATTACCTGTCGCTACATCATGCCCTCGCCAGTGTCGCTACTATTCTCGCCTATACATTCCCGAACTTTTACACAGTATGATAAAATGACCCGTTGTGGGTATCACAATCTGGCAGGCACATATAAGAAAAGTGCTCAGCCAGTATAAGTGAGTCTCAGCTCTGCCTAGCTGCTATACTCGCAAAATGCAAGAACGTTCAACCCTAAAGGGGAAGCAAGGAAAGCAAGGATCCATGGAATGATGCTAATCAACCCTGGTGAATGGCGGTGAAATGCGCTGAAGGCACACGCGGGAAAGCGAAGTGCGAAAGTGCATGAAGGTAGTGCAAGCGGTGCACAGGTGTAAAAGATATATACTGAGACTGATAAGAGGAAAAGTGCGGATCTAGACGGATACTGATAGTGCCACTAGCTATAGACTGATGCTAGGGCCTCAAAACAATGATGGACACATGCATTGCATGGAACTAACTGGTGATAGACACTGAGTGGTAGAAGCTGGTGGTAGGAAGCTGGTGGGTTGTAAAACAAACATGAGAGTATGTAAGTTCTACCTAAGCGCTCTCCCAGGGCTCGGAGCCGAATAGGGAGCGCTCTAAGTATGTAAGTGAGGTAAGGTGATGTAAAGTAAGGGTGCATAACGAAATGGGAAGTGTAATATGCCAAATATGGTCAGATAATGAAAAGGTACATACCAAGGGACTGGTTGGACGATGGATGGATGCTCCTGGATGATGCGCGACGCAGTGCGCTTAAGCGCAAGAAAGCGTGCAAGGCGTGCACATGGGAATGCTGCGCATAGTACGGGAAAGTATCGCGCCTATGGCGCGTTTCGCGGGAAGTGGTGCGCTCCATGGTGGAAGTCATAGTGGATGATGGTGTGAGTTGTGCCATGAAGGCCAGTTGCCAGAATTCGTAAAATGAGCCCATATGAGCCCACAGAAATGCGAGTCTCTACATCGCTATCAGGCATTTCACTTGCACTGTCTTACCTTACTCCTATTTTTGCTCTCTCTGATTTCTTCTCGCTGTCGCTAGTCGGATGTTTGCATAGCGCTATTGCATAATACACCTTGCATAGCGGGACTCACTTATACACATGTTTCTCTGTTGGAACTCACTTGTAGCTGATCGCTATAGCACTACTCATTAGTTTTTTTGGTCTTAGGTCACTATAGGTTTTAAGCCCTTTGTGCTATTGCTTCCCTTGCTTATTAGTAGGGAGTTGCTTCAATAGCAGTCTTCTTGGGTCGAAGATTACACTCGTGCCTATTTGGATAAGTAGTGCTAGTTTCTAACAGCCTAGTCGCTATTTCTCTTTTCACCGCCATGCCCATAACTTCAAGTGCCAAGCCAGGAATTGCAAGACCAAAGTGTGATGATACCTTGACAAAGGTGATGCACACTCCACTGGTAACATGCGGAAGCATGTGCGTTCATGCTGGGGTGATGAAGTGTTGAAAGCTGCGGATGAGGCCAAGGATGCCAATGAAGTGCGCCAAAGGATAGTTGGTAGTTTCCTGCAAAACGGATCAATCACTGCATCATTTGAACATAAGGGTAAAATGAAAGTTTGTCACGAATTCCAAATACAAACCATTATTCTTTCTTGAATACTCGTAAAACACCCGTTAAGCGCCCGTCACAAGCGCCTGTTGTTAGCACTCAGTCAGCATCTATACCTATAACATTCACAAACCCTAACCCGAACCCATCCTTTACATATCCAAGCTTCTCTATTCCTTTAGCGCCCACTACGGTTATCTCTGACATCCCCGATTTCGACTTCCTTTCACAAGTGATTAAGTCACGTGACTCTAGAACCTTCGAGAACCCTTGCACAGCTATCACACGTTCCATGACATCATAGTGTAATTATATTTAGATCATCGTACGATTCTCTTTCCTATTTTATGATTGGCTAGTTAGTTCAGATTCAGATTCAGTCTCCGTTTCAATATATGTATATAGGTAGCTCATCATAGTCAGTAGTTCTCCAGTTCAAACCTCTTTTGTATTAGCTTACTGCTAGCAATCCTAAGACGTCCCTGCTATCCTTTCCTCTTTGTTGTGATATCCTAGTTTGAGTCCTAGTCTCTGCCCCTGCGTTAATTCGTTATAAGGGTTGTGACAAAGTTACATGCTCACACCGTCAACATACACAAGCAGAAACAAGGTACAAACAAAGTCTTATCTGAGTCTTGGACTGAAACATCTGCCTTCAGGGCTGAAATAGTGTGCTGGGTGTCTGAGAGCCTGCATCCATTCAATATCATCAAGGATTGTGCATTTCAGTCACTGATGAAGACAGGGAGACCAGAATATTACTTACCTTCCCCCTCCACTGTTTCACATGATGTGTGACAAGTATTTGTGTGAACTCGACAGCATGTTGCTACAATGTTACAGGTAAGTAATTTTCATTAATAAAAAATGAATATTAAAAACATACCAGGAATATGACAGTAAAATAAACTTTACTACTGATGGTTGGTCATCACCCAACCATCATGTGTTGGTCGCATTTTCAGTGCACTTCAAGCACAAGGGGGAACCACTAAGCATACTGTTAGATGTTGTTGAAGTGGCGAAGGTAAAAAAAAACACCTATATAGAGATATACAAGCTGAGGACTTCATAGTCCCATACCGGTGAAGAGCTCATGGAGACATTTGCAAATGTGCTAGAAGAATTTGGTATATCAGAAAAGGTATTGATCCAAAAAATTTTGAAAAAACTTACATGCAACTAAAACCACGTTGCACAGATCCTGAGCATCACTTGCAATAATGCATCCAACAATGACACCATGATTCATGAACTGAGTGGTAAGGTGCTGGAATTCAGTGGACCAACCACTCACACTAGATGTTTCCTCCACACTGTGAACCTGGTGGCCAAATCGTTGATCCAGGAATTTGACATGAAGAAAAAAGAGGCCAACCAAGCATTGGCACATAGTACCGACAGTACTGACATGGAGCTGGAAGAACTTAGCGTAGATATGGAAGAGGACACAGGGATGACAGACGAGGTAGATGATAATGACAGATTTGTTGATGAGGTTGAGTTGTTGGATGAGAAAGAGCGGTGTAGAGACTCGCATTTCTGCAGGTGCATATGGGCTCATTTTACGAATTCTGACAACTGGCCTTCACGGCACAACTCGCACCATCATCCACTATGACTTCCACCATGGAGCGCACCACTTCCCATGAAATGCACCATAGGCGCGCTACTTTCCCACACTATGCGCGCGCCTTGCGCGCTTTCTCGTGCTTAAGCGCCCTGCATCATGCAGCATCCAGGAGCATCCATCCATCGTCTAACCAGTCCCTTGGTATGTCCCTTTTCGTTATCTGACTATATTTGGCATATTACACTTCCCATTTCATTATGCACCCTTACTTTACATCACCTTACCTCACTTACATACTTAGAGCGCTCCCTATTCAGCTCCGGGCCCTGGGAGAGCGCTTAGGTAGAACTTACATACTTTCATGTTCGTTTTACACCCAACCTTTCCACCTTAGCTTCCTACCACCACGATCTTCTTACCACCATGTTACTTGGCAGTTAGTCCCATGCAATGCATGTATTCATCGCTATAGGCCCTAGCAGCAGTCTCTAGCTAGTGGCAACATCAGTATCAGTCCTCAGTCACCTTTCTCGTCCTATCATCATCATCAGTCGTCTCTCATCAGTCTCAGTTCACATCTTTTTCACTTGTGCACCGCTTGCACAACCTTCCCGCACTTCACACTCTTTCGCACTTCACTTTCCCACATGCACCTTCAGCGCGTTTCTCACACTTTCATCGCCATTCACCTGGGTTGACAGCATCATTCCGTGGATCCTTGCTTTCCTTGCTTCCCCTTTAGGGTTGAACGTTCTTGCATTCTGCGAGTGTAGCAGCTAGGCAGAGCCAAGACTCACTTATACTGGTAGAGCACTTTTCTTATATGTGCCTGCCAGGTTGTGATCGCCACAGCGGGCTGCACTAAACAAAGAGATTAGACCAGTCAAATTAGCGCTTGTCAAAGTAAGTGCATGCAACAAAAGAAAACTCACTATTGAACACAATTGCTCCAGGTGTGCAAGCTCGCATACTACAAGACCATACATTCGACAACTATCATCCTTCCCACATGGCATGCCATCTTCAAGGACTTGTTGGAACCCCAAACCCTCATGCCACATGATGTGGCCACACAATGGAATTCAATGTTTGATATGTTGGACTATGCACTTGAACATCATGAGGCTGTAGATACTGTTATGCAATGGTGAGACTTGGGTTTATGGAAGTATGAGTTGGAGGATAATGAGTGGGTAATACTACAGCAATTGCACAATATACTAAAGGTTTGCATTCTTTGTTTGATGCTTTGGCACATATGCTTATGTTATATTGTTTGCTCTTGTTGGATTCTAAAGGACACCACACTTTACTTCTCGCATGCAACACCTAACCTTGCGACAGTGATACCAGCAATGAATCACGTTGACAAGATGCTCACGTCCTATTCATGCAATAAGAAATATTTACCCTCAATTCATTCAGCAGTTCGGCTTGCCAAAAAAACACTCGACCAGTACTATCAGCTCACAGACAGGTCTTGCACATATTGAATCTCTATGGGTAAGTTCTACTCAATGTTTGCAGGTTTTCTTTCTACTGACGGCTTTATATCATTATACTAGTGTTACATCCCCAACATAAGTTATCATACTTCAAGGCAGCACATTGGGAAGATGACTGGGTTGAAACCACAGAGCAACTTGTGCATGAAGAATTCAAATGTTCGCACCTGTCTCTCCATGACGGCTCTGATTTGGGGTGTGAGGATGACATTTTGGAGTCAAACAATGATGTATGGATGGTATGTTTCAATTCAATTCTTGTTCAGCATTCATACTAAATAATTCTTAGAGCGACAACATTTTTGACAACCTCCCAGCACTCACAGCCCCACAACCTGCCAACCCAGGCTCTGAACTCAACCACTACCTTAGTACAGACGTAGAGTATGTTACCAACCCTATCACTTGGTGGCGTGAACACCAGAAATCATTCCCCTGGCTGTCATGCATGGCCATTGACTATGTAACTATCCCTGGTATGTAGTGCAACTTTTCATAATACCTTGTAAGCTTACATTGCCTATAGCAACATCTGTAGATGTCAAATGACTCTTCAGTCATGGACGCTTCATCCTGTCACATGTCAGAAATCGTTTATCAGCACAGTCGACACACATGCTGCTTTGTGTTGGCTTCTGGAGTGAATTGGGCCTTGTCAAATCTGAGGATGTCATTAGCATCTCCAAGCTCCCAATTGTCATTGGCAAAGAGGAAGCAATGGATGAGGGTTGGGATAGAATCAATGTTGAGGTAGAATAGTATCACTTTTTTGTCATTATCTCATGCTATTCATTACTTTGTCCTATTCATTGAGTGATCCGCGGGTATACCCCTGGTGGGTAATACCCCGGGTCCATTATGCTGATACCCACAGGAAAACCTGCACCTGCACCATGGGTACAGGTATATCTCCAGGTACAGGTACAGGTCTGACTGCCCATACCTGTGGGTTTACCCATGCAGTTCCCTAGCTGGACATCATTTTGCAGTTGCAGTCATGTGACAGGACCTGTACTTCCACTAGATATATAAGCTCAGTTGCATTATCCTAGTTAGAACAAGAAGGTTGGTGCAGTTGGGGTAGCAGTAGCCCCCTGATGAGAACTTTCACAGGTTTGAAACTGCTGCCATCCCCATCATCCTAGTGTTCCTCTTGTCCTGGCTAACAGACTCTGATCCTAGGAGATGGGTGACTGCAGTGGGTGCTAAGAATGTGATCTGCCTCACAATGCTCTGCCTGGCTTGGGCTTTGCTTATCCAAGACCAGTCATTGTACACCATTGACATGTGTTGATGGGTGGGAAACAGGTTGCAAAGCTGGCCCGGCTGAGATGTCACAACACTCAGATGTCTTCTATTCTGGCCAGGATATCCTTGTGCAACTCGAGATCCCTCAAATTTGCAGTGATTGCTGCAAATCTTCCATCACAAATGTGAAGGAAACAGGGTGTCTCTTGATGGAAGATAGATTTGTCGAGAATAAGCTTGAGGAGCTGAGAGCCTGGTTGTCAGTGGTTGATGTCTCATTGATTTAATTTTCCAATACAGCTACAATACTGCATAATTTGTAATTTCGAAACAATGGTCGAGTCTGCGTGCGTTTTTTTCTGTGTGCGTGCGCATGATTCTGCTGTGGGTGCGTGCGTGAAAATTGTGTGTGCACGTGATTTAATTAAGTTGCGTTTGGACCGCCATATTCGTAAGTGTCCGTAACGCACATAACTTAACCATTCATTTCAATGGTTTTGCAGATGCGCATTGCGGCCCTAAAGTGCTGCTCAATTCTAAAATGTTGTTGTCAATGTCGACTTGACCTTATGGCCAACCTCTCGTAAATTACTCACGCGGACCTAAACCTTTCCTTATTTGGCCACCTCCGTGTCGGTTAGACCTTCGCATGGGAGACGTTCTACTAAGATAGGCGTCACTCTTATCCAGCACCGCTTACATCAGCACATTGAGAGCCTCGCCATTGCTCAAATTATGGACACATATATTTGTTTCTAATGTATATGGATCCTAGGAGCTATCTATGAGTAGCATAAATTGAATTGCCAGGAAGCAGAAATAAAAAATATTCAAAACTGGAGGAGATTTTCATCCTCCGAAAAATTTTGTTCTATAAAGTCAGAAAGTGGTTTATAAGGCCATGGGATGCAAGGGAATGATTTTAAAGTTTTCGGCACACCAACATTTGGCCGCTTATATAATACATCACGTGATATGTGCCTGGGCAGGACCGAGGAGGAGAAGGCAGCAAAAATCAGTGATATTACACACATAAAGCATCTCTCGATGGGTGTAAAGTCTAAAGCTAATAAGGCTCGTCTCAGAAATATTCAGTCTGCACTTTCCAAGTCCCGCAAAGCCACAGTCGAAGATGTCTCTGACTCTGAGGAGGACTCCAGCTGCAGTGATTCTGAAGATGATATGGAGTTCAGTGTGGAAGAAGAGGGAGATATACAGGATGAAGCAGCACTTCTCACATTCTCAGAAATCCTCTTTCAAGCACAGAATACTGCTGCCGAAGGGGAAAGACAAAGGTCAAAAGGTGCCGGAAGGCCAAAGCATTACACCGGAAACTCAGCTCGGACTCTGTTAAGGAGGCACTGAGAAAGGCCTAATGCACCAGTATATAGTGTTACTACATGTACTAATAACAAACTCGTCACTAATCTTTCTTCAGTCTCTCAATCTCAACTGTTGAAAATTTTCAAGTCGAAGGTTTGGCCGTTTTTAGGGTTAGGGTTATGCTTATGTAAGGGTGTTGGATAAGAGTGACACCTATCTTACACCTTGTCGCAGAGTATCCTCGTTCTAATCCTCCCTGTTAGAGACTTAGAGCCCAACTTGAAGTTAGCTACCTAAACCTTTCCATGTAGTATTGCTCCATAATTTCTAAACCTTTCCCTAAATCAAAGTCTTTGAATATTCCAGTTCAACATGTCTCATTAGTACCGAAAGTACTGCGTGCAAAATTTGTTAGAGAGCGAGAACTAAGGTAACGCGAGTCTCAGTCAATGGAAGAAAGACTAGTTCATGTATGCTAACCTAAGGTAACGCGAGTCTGTAGGGCGCTAGTAAGTATCATGTATAGTATAATGTGAATGGTATACGCACCTCAGTCAATGGAAGAAAGACTGAGGTGCGGGTGTAGCGTCTAGCCATCCTTAAGTAGCAAAGAGAAAAATGGTCAGTAACTAGGGTGGATGACAGTCAGTAACAGTGGCAGCTAAGGTACATAGAACTGGAACCGTTAGATATATCTATCTGGAACCGGCTCAGTGCTCTGACGGATCACCTCTCAACACTCCCACTCGTCAGAGCGCCTGGCAGGTCTTGACGACGTAGTCCCATGTTTTCCCGATGCTGGACCCCAGCTGGGCGAGGTAACGCCTTCGTTAGACTATCAGCAATCATCTCTGAGGTGGATTTGTACTGGAGTTCGATCTTGTTTGTGTCGACGAGGTCACGGATGAGATGGTAGTGGACGCGAATGTGCTTGGCTCTTTCGTGGAACCTTGGATTCTTCGAGAGTGCAATACTGGACTGGTTGTCTCCATATAGGAGTGCGGGGTCGTAGAGTTCAGGGTCAAGGCGGAAGTCATGTAGAAGCTGGATCAGATATAAGGCCTCGCGTGAAGCGTTCGATAGACCGATATATTCGGCTTCCGTGGTCGAGGTAGCGACCACAGATTGCTTCTGCGACTTCCAACTAATGGGCCCTCCGAAGAGTTGATAAACATAAGCGCTGGTGGACTTGCTATCGTCCCGATCTGCAGCATAGTCCGAATCCGAGTGCCCAACGAGTCCCTCGTTTGACGAGCCGAAGATAAGTACTAAATCCGTAGTTCCACGAATGTACCGGAGAAGATGTTTGAGTTGACGATGATGGTCGATACTGGGATTCTCCATGTATCGGGAGAGGCATGAAACTGGGTAAGCGATGTCGGGGCGAGTGGTTCGCATAGCGTAGTTGAGTTCCCCGATAGTTCGGCGATATGGGATTGACGCAATGGCGTCCGCTTCTTCACTCGTTGGGGGGCGAGTGGCCTTCTGCAAGGTTACTCCAGGTGTCATAGGCGTACTGACGGGATTGCACAGTGTCATGCCGGCGTTCTTGAGAATCTTCTCAAGGTAAGCCTTCTGGCTAATGGTGAGGAGCCTCTTCTCTCGGTCGCGCGTAATGTGCATGCCAAGGAAGTGGCGAGCGGGACCGAGATCTGATAAGTCGAAGCGTCGCTTTAGCTCTGTCTTGAACTTGTCCAGGTAATCGCGAGAGTTCGACGCTGCGAGCATGTCGTCGACGTAGACGACTAGCCATATGACTTTGTCCCCCTCGTGGAGGACATATAGACTGTGGTCAGCTTCGCTCCTTACGAATCTGAACCCCTCTATCCGCAAGTACTCATCCAGCGTCTGGTTCCACTCATACCCTGCCTGCTTCAACCCATAAAGCGCTTTCTCCAGCTTCCACACCCAGTCCGGATGTTCAGGGTCTTCAAAACCAGCCGGTTGCTTGAGGTAGATGTCCTCCTTGAGGTCAGCGTTGAGGAAGGCAGTATGTACGTCCATCTGGTCTAGTTCAAGGTCGAATTTCGCCGCGAGGGCGAGGAGAATACGAACTGTGTCGTACTTGGCGACAGCCGCGAACGTTTCTGTATAGTCAATCCCCTCGACTTGCGTGTATCCCTGCGCAACGAGGCGTGCCTTGTGACGTGTGATGTTGCCTTCTTCGTCAGTTTTTACCGTGAATACCCATCTCGAACCAATCGCTTTGCGTCCTTCTGGGAGTGGCGTGAGTTTGTGAGTTTTGAGGTCCTGCATTGACTGCAGCTCAGATTTGCAGGCGTCTGACCATTGAGGCCACTCAGGTAATGACCGAGCTTTGTTGATGGTTTCGGGTATGATTATGTTTGAGCGTTTGGGAGGTTCGGTAGCTGTGTGCATTGCGGATTCGGTACTGTCGTTGTCGTGCTGACTGGTCGAGGACTCTGGTACATATGTCCAGCGTTCGGCGACAGGAACTCGTCGCGTTGGTATGGCCGTTGCGCTGGTCCCAGAGGGTGCGATATGACCTGCTTGTACCGGTTGGCGTGAACGAGTGCTGCGACGCGGAACATCTGAAGGAGGTGCAGGAGGAGGAGGGTACTGGAGGTTGCTGTGGGGGGATAAGCAGTGTTGCCTGTTCGGTTGGGCCAGGGATTGTTGGCGGATCGTTATGGTCAGGTGGGTTGTCACGTTCTCCCACTGACACCTGTGGTACGCAGTCAGCAGGGGTCAATAGCGGTGGCTCACCAGCCTGTGCTCCCACTGGCTGAGTGACACCTCCCACCGATGAAGTGGCACCAGGGAGATCCGCCGAGTCAAGAAGGAGAGGAGCGAGGGGTGAGGAAGCAGGATCCCCGTAGAATACGTGTTCATCGAAGTGGACGTGACGGGAACGCACGACGCGTTTGGTAGAGGGATCCCAGAGAGTGTAGCCTGCATTCCGCACATGGCCGAGTAGGAAGCAGCGACGAGAGACAAGTCGTACTTGCGACGAGTGTCCTCTGGTATGTGCGCATAGGCAAGGCAACCGAATGGACGAAGGTAGCCAACATCCGGCTTGCGACCATAGAACGCCTCAAAGGGTGTGCGACCAGCGAGAGATGAGGAAGGGAGCATGTTCTTGATGTGGGCTGAGTTAAGAATCGCCCAGCCCCAGAACGAACGCGGGAAACCGCTCAGGTGGTGCGAACTGAGTGCACGGGTGACGATGGTTTGGTGTCCGCGTTCCGCGACGCCATTCTGTTGGGGAGTGTAGGGCATGGTGGTCTCATGCTCAATGCCATGTTCCCCAAGGTAGGCCAGAAACTCCCTCGACATGTACTCGCCTCCGTTGTCACTGCGAAGCCGTTTGACGCGCCCCCCAGATTGTGTTTCTATCCAGGGGATAAAATTCCGGAAACGATCAAAGACCTCGGATTTGGCACGCATCAAGTAAACTACGGAGTACCTTGTGTAGTCATCAGTGAACACCACAAAGTAGTGATCACCGGTAGAGGAGGTGATGTTGACCGGTCCCCCAAACGTCAGAGTGAATGAGGTCAGCTGCCGCTTTAGCGCGGCGTGCGATGGTAGGAAAGGGAAGCCGTTTATGTTTTCCCATAACGCAGGACACGCAATGTATCGTGTCGGCGCCGCCGACGTCATGATGCAGGGTGGTCTCATCGATGTTCATCCCGCTGACATGTCCCGTGGCCTTCATAATGGTCGAAAAACCAGCATGCCCAAGGCGACGATGCCACGTATTAAGAGATGGAGGCATGGACTTTGTGAGCATTGCGCGTGCAGGGGTGGAATCAACCGTATGGTACGTTGCATCCAGCAGATACAATCCGTCTTTCTGGTGCACGTGGGCGATGTATGGCCCATTGCCGTTGTTAGAGCGCAGCGTTCCTCCTTCAGAAGTAGTCGCGAAGGATATACGAGCAGAGGCGAGGGTGGATACCGAAATGAGCGTACAGCGCAAATCGGGGACATGCAGGAACTCGAGCTCGTGTTCCGTCAACGAATCACCAAACCGCAGTACAAGTTTCACTTTACCCCATCCTGGAGCTAACACCACATGCTCATCAGCTAAGGTCACACGGATAGGTTCACGCAGTTTCGTATAGTGAGAAAAGCGTGATATTTCAGGCTCCATGTGAGCCGTCGAGGCAGAGTCTACGTGGAAGGACCCAGCCGGTAAAGCAAGGGCTGATGAGATACTGGCTGAGTGATCCTTCAGCGTAAGGACGAATGGAGGTGGTATGGTAGACTCGTCAGTTGGGTCTGGCAGGGAGGGCACCGGGTTAGCGGCGGTTGTGGCAGGGGAGGAAGGACGAGGTGCTGACTTTGGAGTTTTGTCGTCCTTAGAGAGCCGTGCGCGACACTGTACCCAGACATGGCCGGCCTTTTGACAATGGCCGCACTTAGGTCGCCATCCTACTATCCACCCATCTCCTTTTGTCTCATCAAAACCTTTCGGCGGGACACGATCGCTGGTCTTGGGGTTGGAGGAGTTTCCTCCTCGATGTCCAGACAGCATGGCCACATGGTCACTGCCACTGGTTCCAGCGCGGTGTAATTCCTGAGGTCTTCAGGCGGTTGGACGACATCGCTGAAGTCCAGCGAAGTATCGCTGTTGACGAGGGTTTGACGAAGGGGGTCGTAGTAGTCAGGTAGGGTGCGCAACAGGACGTGCACGAAGATCGCGTCCGGGATCTTGTACTCGTCCTTTGCCGCAGTTGTAACGACACTGGAAGTGGAGGGTGCGACTGCTGTGGTGACAGAGAGAGCTGCAAGGTCGGATTTTAGCACGGTGAGGGTTTGCATAGTTTGGGCGATGGGAGGAACTATCATGCGCCTTGGGAATGGTGAACAGGCGGGTCCAGGTATTGATTGAATCGAATAGCCTTTGGGGAAGGTACTTCTTTTCTAGAGCAATCCACGCCATGTGCGGGTCATCTATATCGCGGAGGTGGACGAAGTCCTGCGCATCAATCGCCGTGGACATAGCGCTGAGGGCGAGAAGTCGGCGTTTGTTTATAGACTTGTACTCGTTCAGCGTGTTTCTCTGCGCGAATGATGTTTTTGATCCCACGTCCGTGAGTGTGGCTGGGGGGGATGGCTCCTTCTCGTCGCCGTTGACATATGGCCATAGCCCAATGCCGCCGGACCACATTTTAAAGCCAGTGGCCCATTGAGAATAGTTGATCCGTCGAGGGTGAGCTTCTCATGCGGATATCGTTCAGTTTTGGGAAGGGAGTCCGAGACGACATGGTTAACGTCAGAGCCGAGTATTATCGGCGGGGAATGAGAGATTTTTGAGGAGAAGATGGCGCTACCCTTTAGGCAGGGCTCATAACCTGTTAGAGAGCGAGAACTAAGGTAACGCGAGTCTCAGTCAATGGAAGAAAGACTAGTTCTGTATGCTAACCTAAGGTAACGCGAGTCTGTAGGGCGCTAGTAAGTATCATGTATAGTATAATGTGAATGGTATACGCACCTCAGTCAATGGAAGAAAGACTGAGGTGCGGGTGTAGCGTCTAGCCATCTTAAGTAGCAAAGAGAAAAATGGTCAGTAACTAGGGTGGATGACAGTCAGTAACAGTGGCAGCTAAGGTACTAGAACTGGAACCGTTAGATATATCTATCTGGAACCGGCTCAGTGCTCTGACGGATCACCTCTCAACAACCTGGCTAAGCGTCTGCATTTCCGTGCAACACGTCTGCTTTGTGGGTGTAGACCTGGAGAGGAAGTTCTGACTATAGCTTCTGCACCCCAAGGAATGCAAAAATCGCCCATGTGGTGCCACGACTCGGAGGATGCCAATAGCGTAGTAAGTATGTGAATTTGAATTCATGTTGTCATCATGTCGGCGGAAAAGCATGTCAGCCTTGAAAGTTTGAAGCTTCAAGACGCGTGAGATCTTGAGAGATGAACACTAACTTTTGAGAAGCCGACGCGCCTCATAATGCACGGTTACATTTTCCAGCAGAAATATTAGATCATGATATCATAGAAAACGAGGAAAATGATATGATAAAGCAGAAAGGAAATCGTAGAGTAGTTAGAGTACGGTAGAGATAGAGATAGAGGATACTATAAAGAGAAAGAAATACAGATAAGAAACTGCTACAACACAGGAAAATGATAGAGATAGAAGGAAAGAGAGAGAGCAAGCAAATGGAACGACACGAGAAGAAAT